>NC_041382.1:122162336-122212103 GCF_002162155.2 Triticum dicoccoides
GTGGAGAGCTGGATGAACAGTACACGGTGGAGGGGTGGTTGAACAGGACCCCGTGGTGTGGAGAGCTGGATGAACAGTAGGCGGTGGAGGGGTGCCCGTGGAGGGGTGGTTGAACAGGACCCCGTGGTGTGGAGAGCTGGATGGACATTAGACGGTGGAGGGGTGGTTGAACAGTAGCCAGTGGAGTAGCGCGCGATGGAGGCTGGATGAATAGGAGCCCGTGGAGGCTGGATGAATAGGAGCCCGTGGAGGCTGGAGGAGGTCGACGGTGAAGATGAATAGTATCCCGTGGAGTCCCGTTTTGCGGTACGCCACACCCCTTGTCGGTGTCAAAACTGGCGGATCTCGGGTAGGGGGTCCCGAACTGTGCGTCTAGGCCGGATGGTAACAGGAGGCAAGGGACACGGAGTTTTACCCAGGTTCGGGCCCTCTTGATGGAGGTAAAACCCTACGTCCTGCTTGATTAATATTGATGATATGGGTAGTACAAAAGTAGATCTACCACAAGAACGGAGAGGCTAAACCCTAGAAGCTAGCCTATGGTATGATTGTTGTTCTGTATGTTGTCCTACGGACTAAAACCCTCCAGTTTATATAGACACCGGAGAGGGTTAGGGTTACACAAAGTCGGTTACAATGGTAGGAGATCTGCATATCCGTATCGCCAAGCTTGCCTTCCACGCCAAAGAAAGTCCCTTCTGGACACGGGACGAAGTCTTCAATCTTGTATCTTCATAATCCAGGAGTCCGGCTGAAGGTATAGTCCGGCCATCCGGACACCCCCTAATCCAGGACTCCCTCAGTAGCCCCTGAACCAGGCTTCAATGACGACGAGTCCGGCGCGCAGTTTGTCTTTGGCATTGCAAGGCGGGTTCCTCCTCCAAGTACTTCATAGAAGATTTTGAACACAAAGATAGTGTCCGGCTCTGCAAAATAAGTTTCCACATATTGCCATAGAGAGAATAATATTTACACAAATCTAATCTGCTGACGTATTCCGTGGTGCGACATCGCACCACGGCCAAGCCTTTATTCGAATCGTTTTATTATCCCACCTCGACGCGTCATGCGAGGCGGTTTCCTTGGCACGTCTTGTTAAAGCAGAGATCGTGTCCCCTTATTCCGGGATTCTCATCAATACGGGCATGGGTAACCCAACCGCTTCTAGGACTCCTAGACTATAGGCAAGTCCAAACGGCCACGGAGAGGACACTTGATATTCACCCTCTTTATAAAGGGACAAGGCTTTTATTTTTTCCCTCCCGTGCTCAATCGAATCCTTCCCCCACCTCAAGCTCAAACACCCAAAGTTCAGGTCAGGTGCTCCGAACCTTCAATCATGTCCGGATCTACCCTTCAAGGCCGATGGGTGCCTTCCTCCGTCACGGAAGAAGACATCAAAAAGTTGAGGGAGGCCAGATATCTGACCACCGAGGTTGTGCATCGGCTGCCTGCCCGAGGGCAGGCCATCCCCTCCCCCAAACCCAACGAGAGCGTCGTGTTCGTCTCCCACTTCCTCTGAGGTCTAGGCCTTGCTCTGGATCCTTTCGTCAGGGGTTTGATGTTTTATTACGGGCTAGACTTCCATGATCTAGCTCTGGACTCCTTTCTTCATATCATGACATTTATTGTCGTGTGTGAGGCCTTCCTCCGGGTTACCCCTCACTTTGGCTTGTGGCTCAAGACCTTTGAAGTAAAGCTGAAGATGATCGAGGGGCAACATGCAGCATGTGGAGGTGCCTCAATATGCAAGATGACAGGAGCTCCGTGGCCCAAAGGTTCCATTCCAGAGGTGTCTGAATTGTGGCAACAAGAGTGGTTCTACATCACGGCTCCTAGAAGTGCCAAGTGGGCGGCCGCCCCTGTTTTCCGGTCGGGCCCTCCACCACAACTGATGTCATGCATCAGCAGAGGTCTGAGCTAGGGTCCAGCCAAGGACGTGCCTATACTGCAAAGCCGCATTCGAGATCTCTTCAATGGAGATTTTAGTTTGGTTGCGGTAATACAAGTTATGCTGGTTCGTCAAGTCCAACCTTGCAAACGCTGGCCCCTTCGCTTGTGGGAGTTCAATCCCGAGGGACCACGTGTCATCCAAGATTTCCTCGGCCTGACGCACGAGGAGATGTACAAGTCATTCTTCGGACCCCAGGTAGAGTGTCCGGAAATCACCGAGGACGTGGGCTTGAGCAGTAACCGCGCCGCCGAACAGGTAAGGAATCTTCCGGCCGAACATACTATCTCTCATTTGTTATGAAGTTATTTCTGAGAGTTTGCTTTTTGACCAGGACTGGCTAACAAAGGCGAAGTTGATTCAGTGTTCGGCCCCCTCCCTGAGGGTTTGGACAATCCCGTATTGGAAAAGATGCTCCAGGTCGCACCTTGCCCGGAGCCCTTGAAGGAAGATACTGGGAAGGATAATATGGGCGGACGCGGGCCCCCAACGCTGCCCATTCTAATCAAGGGAGCGAGCGTCTCCATGAAGGAAGACGACCGGCGGAGGAAAAGGACTGCGCCCGGGTTTTCGGATGCCGAAGCTTCCAAACGGGAGAAGAAGTCTCCCACAGAGGGTCCTACCTTGGGGGGTGTTTTTGCCGCACAAAGTCTGCAGGGGGATGAACTCTCCAGCGAGTCATAAGTGACCCGAAATACTTTAATAGTACAGGTATGCCATCTTTTTCTTCTGAGAAAATACCACCGCATATATCTTTGTAGTTCGGGCCTTAGCCCCTCTCAAATGAGCTCGTCTTCGGGGGATCTTCTTCCAGAGATGATGGAGAGCGAAACGCCCCCTCCGGACTCCTCCGCTCCGAAAGCGGGCGACCCCGAAGTGTCATCGCGGAGGGCCTCTTCGGGTCCGGTGAGGCCAAAAGATAATCCCATTGACCCCTGAAGCTCCCAGTGTCCGGCTCCCGAAGAGAGCGGAAAAAAGAGTCTGACACCGTCTGGTGTGCGATCGGATGTTCTAAGGGAGTTGGTGGGGCGAGCGGCCATCTCAGATGAACACCGTGTGCTGATGAATACGGTGATAGAGAGAATCTTGTCCACCGAAAGCGGATTGCATGAAGCTTTTATGAGTCTACTGACAGGCTTTGAGGTACGTAAACTAACGTATGATAGTCCTGCACATGCTAGGTGTGCACTGTGTAGATAGTAGCCCCTGAGACTCTGGTTGTCGTCGGAAACGACGACGAACAGAGGATCATATTCGCAGGTAATGACCATACTGCCTCTATGTGCAGGTGATGGAAGCTCCGGTGGCTAGCCGGACTAGCGAGTTTGCCCATTTAAAACGGAAGTTGGATGTGGCAGACGCCGACATCGAGCTTGTTAACAAAAGGCTTGACGAGGCACAGGGTAAGTGTCATTATCTGGTAAATGCCACATAGTAAGAGCAGCATGATGCTAGTATCTTTAATATGTTGTGACTGCAGATGGAGCTGCCACTGTTGAAGCCTTGCGGGCAGAACTTGCCCGAGCCAAGGAACAAGCGAGGTTTAGTAATGCGGCCGCTTTGAAGGCGGCCGAAGAGTTGAAAACCGAGAAGGCCGCGCATGGCGAGAGCCGAGATAAGATGGCCAAGATGGCCATAGAATTAAATGCCACCGCCGACCGTTGTCGGGTTCTTGAAAAGGAAAACCTAGCGAAGGCATCGGACCTTGAGAAGGCTGCTGTGACAAGAAAAGACATCCGCTCTGCTATGAGGGCGAAGAAGGAGGAGCTGCGGGAAGCCAGGGATATTGTAGCTGGGAAATCCTTTATGTTGCGGAGGAAGTTCGGAGATCCACGGTATGCCTCTTTGGATTGGCTGTGGAGTTCGGAGGATGTGTATATGGATTTGGCGGCGGGCGCTGCCGATGCGGCCAAGTACTTCCAGGGTGAGACGGACCGTGAAGTGGACCAGCTGTTTTGGACACAATTCCATTCTCCCGAGCGTCCGCTTTCATTGACTGACCAATTAGCCGAATGGGCCAAACTGAATAGGTTGTCCGGACTCGCCATGAGGTCTGTTGTGGACCAGCTATGGCCGGAAAGGCCAAAACCGAACAGCTATTTTAGCTTGGTGCAGCAGCTCCTTGACGTGGTGCCGCGCATTAATGCGATGAAGAGGTCGGCGTGCATAGAAGGCTCACGGATGGCCTTTGCCCGTGTTAAAGCATACTGGGCGGAGATGGATGCTACCACTGTTGCAGCGCGGGATTCAGCCATAGGTCGAATGGCTGCTGAGCACTACTTTGAAGAAGTTCTTGAGGGTGCTCATTTGATAGAGACCCAGTGCTCAAAAAATATTATGTTTGAGTGATATGTAATCTCATTGTAAGCGAAATGCTTTTATAAATTTTTATGAGGCTATTTTTATACTTTTGCCTGAAAGTAATATGATGCCTCCTGGGCGGCCTTTTATGTATACATGTGTACAACCTGAAAGATTGCAGCCGTGGGCTTCAACCCCCACACATATAATGCGGAGGTGCTCGCAAAAAACACGCGTTCACACTTAACCCAGCGTCTTGGTCCTATTAAGGAGGTGATAGCGGAGCGAGCGAGGCAACCGGACTATAATGCTTTAGCACTTTCACTTAGCCATAGGAGTTTGATAGTGGGGCTACTAGATAGCCCCTGGTGGCTCCGCAATCTCCCGATCCCGGGGTGCGTACATGCCTGGCCGGAAAACGGCCCTTCGTTAAGGCCGAGGAATTCTAACATTCCAATAGGTCATCGAGTGGTTAACCAGTCTCACGCTATATCATGACAGTCAGTTTTCGGCTTTCTCTATTGAGGTGCTCGTCCGGATGAACCAGGGCACAATCGCAGTAGTTCTCCTGGTGCTACCTTAGCCTGTAAAGCGGAACGTAAGGAACCAAAACACAGGAGCCGGGCAAACCCAACATTTGACCAAAGACAATGATTCGGAGCTGATGCATATAAGGCCAAACTCGCAACGCCGAACACTCCCTAAGGTATTCGGTCTTTGTGGTATAAACCGGGCCTAAATAATGGCCTTTGTAAGAAGCCCTTTGTGTCCAGGTACGTGCATTGTTCTGGCGTGGCCACATGCCAAGACGTCAGCATCCTTCTCAACGGTGGATATGTATCAACAAGAGACAGTAAAAAAGGTTTACGCAGGGTCTTAATCTAAAACGAATCCTTGGAGCGGGTCCCTACTGCATGTCTGCGCCTGTGTCTCCGTTGTGCCATATCCTGGACGGGTGTAGCATGATGATCATCTGTAAAAGAGAAGAATTTAGGTGAAAAAGTTGTCGTGCAAAAAGATAGTTTTTAAAGAAACCATGTATAATTCAAGATGAGAAAAAATTGCCACTTGTCTGCGCACGTTGAGCCCCTTGTATTGACAAATAGGGGTGTGACCACTTATTCGGTATAAATAGTGGCGCCGGACTTGAATAATTGTGTCTGAGGTCTTGACGACCTATTGGATGCTTTCGCTGGTCCGGGCGCCTTTAGTGTGCGGCTACCCAGGCAGCCGCACTCTCTTCGGTGCGCAGAGATCGCTTGATATTTCCTTTCACTAAAATGATGCCACGTGGACTGGGCATCTTGAGTGTGAGGGAGGCGTAGTGTGGTATTGCATTAAAGCGAGCGAAATCTTCGCGTCCGAGCAGTGCTTGATAGCCACTTTGGAACGGAGCGATGTGGAAGGTTAAATGCTCGCGACGGAAGTTATCGGGGGAGCCGAATATAACTTGTAGTAGGAGGGAGCCCGTACAACGAGCCCCTGGGCCTGGCGTTACTCCTTTAAAGGTAGTATTGCTATGGCGAATTTTTGTTGGGTCTAACCCCATCCCGCGGATTGTATACTGATATATTAGGTTTAGACTACTCCCACCGTCCATCAAGACTCGTGTGAAGTGATGTCCGCCAATTACTAGGTCTAATACCAGGGCGGCCCATCCTGCGTGTCGGATACTTGCTGAGTAATCGCGATGATTGAAAGTGATCGGTTGAGACGACCAGTGGCAGGACTTCGCGGTGACAGGCACTTGGGTATATTTTCCTGGGAGTGCCGCGTTGTGCTTTCCCTTGATCATGTGTAACACGTTTATTGTTTTGACTTCTAGTGGAAATTTCTTTTGTGCCCCAGTGTCTTGCTTGGGAGGCTCGTCCTCGTCTTCACTTAGTGTATCCTCCCCCTTGTGTATGGCATTGAGCTTGCCGGACTGCTTGAAGACCCAACATTCTCTGTGGGTATGATTAGCCGGTTTACCAGGGGTACTATGGATCTGACATACTTGGTCCAGAATTTTGTTGAGGCTGGACAATTCATCCTTGGTGCCTTCAGAGGGCGGCTTTTGCTGACCTGGCCAAGAGTTTTTGAATCCGGCATTTACTGTCGTGCCCTTCATGCTGTCTTCTTTATTCCGGCGTTTGTTATTGTTGCGCCATGATTTCCCGTTTCCATCTCTAACTTCAGATGTACTGTGGTCGCTGGTGCTGCATCTGGCTAGCCAGCTGTCCTCACCCGCGCAAAAGCGGGTCATGAGGCTTGTTAATGCGGCCATCGTTCCTGGCTTATTTTGGCCGAGGTGTCTGGCGAGCCATTCGTCACGGACACTATGCTTAAAAGCTGCCAAGGCTTCGGCGTCCGTACAGTCGACAATCTGGTTCTTTTTAGTAAGAAACCTGTTCCAAAGCTTTCGGGCTGACTCTCCGGGCTGTTGAGTTATATGACTCAAATCGTCCGCATCCGGAGGTCAGACATAAGTCCCTTGAAAATTTGCCTGAAAGGCGTCTTCGAGCTCTTCCCAACTTCCGATGGAGCTTTTGGGGAGGCCTTTAAGCCAGTGACGAGCTGGCCCTTTGAGCTTGAGGGGTAAGTACTTGATGGCGTGGAGATCATCTCCTCGAGCCATATGGATATGAAGGATGTAGTCATCAATCCAGACCCCAGGGTCTGTTGTTCCGTCGTATGTCTCTATGTTTACGGGTTTGAATCCCTCTGGAAATTCATGGTCCAGCACCTCATCGGTGAAACATAAGGGGTGTGCGGCACCCCTGTAGCTGGGTGTACCGCGTTGTTCGGATGTTTGTTGTGTTGCATTGTATGCTGGGGCGCGCTTGCGTGGTCCATAGATGGATCTTGCTGCACCGTCCTTTGGGTGCGAGACCTCGCATGGGTCACGTGTTGTATTATGAGTGGCGTTGTATGCCGCTCTGTGTTGGTAGAGGGGTCGTTTATCCGGCCAGGTGGCTGCTTTGATATTTGGTTGTGGGGGGTCTGGGGCCTCCTCATCGAATTCAGGTAGCAGCTTCCGCTTTGGGTAGCTCTTGGAGGGGCGATTGTCGTCGTACCTCGCTGATGTGTTGAGTATTTTACTCCATCTGATTTGGAGTGTGTCTTGCGCAGCCTTCAGCCTTCGCTTCTGTTTTTTAAGACTCCTCGCGGTGGCAACAAGCTTTTTACGGGCATTCTGCTGCTCCGGGTGCCTGTCCGGCGTTATATCGTCCGGACCATTATCCTTGAAGAATTTGCTTGTTCGGTTTGATTATCCGGATTGCCGCTGTCCGGCAGCGGTTCGCCCTGCTCCGGCGCTGGGTCTGTGTGATCGTTATTTTTGTCGAGGCGGGATTTCGGGCGGCGCTTGCGTCGCCGCTTTGACTGCTTCTCGAGGGAACAAGCCTTCGGTGCGTCCTTCCGCTCCTCGTCATCATCTTTTGTTGTGTCCACCATGTATACGTCATATGACGAGGTGGCTTTCCAGGGCCCAGTAGGCGCTGGTTCTTCATCGTCTCCTTCATCGGCGTCCATACCGTCGATGTCTTCAGAGTCGAAGTCAAGCATGTCGGTTAAATCGTCGACAGTGGCTACAAAGTGGGTGGTGGGTGGGCTTTGAATTTCTTCATCGTCCGTATCCCAACCTTGCTGACCGTAGTCCGGCCAGGGCTCTCCTGATAAAGAGAGAGACTTTAGTGTTTTTAGAATATCGCCAAAAGGCGAGTGCTGAAAGATGTTTGCGGCAGTAAACTCCATGATCAGCGCCCAATCGGATTCGATCGGCAGGGGCGCGGAGGGCTCAGAGTTCGGAGAGGAGTCCGGCTCCTTGGAGTCACGAGTCTCGCGGAGTGCGGGGCTGGTGTTCGACTCGATCGCCGTTGGGATCACAGCCCCCGAGGCGGCGTCCAACCATGCATCCGAATTAAGGGTCGAAGCCGATGCGGGTGCGGCCTCCAGGGCACTGTTCGGCAGCAGAGCTAGATCATGCTCGTTGTGACAGTGCGGCGCGCTCGGCAGTGGCTCGAATCCGTCGAGAATCCGGCCAGGGGCATAGCTTTCGATCTGCCCTAGATGGCCAAGTGAATTGGTCCGCAGTGCGAAGCCGACGAAGACGAAGATCTGTCCGGGGAGGAAGGTCTCACCCTGGACTGCATCGCTATTGATGATCGTAGGAGCCATCAAGCCTAACGGCGACGACATAGAGGAGCTCTCAATGAAAGCACCAATGTCAGTGTCAAAACTGGCAGATCTCGGGTAGGGGGTCCTGAACTATGCGTCTAGGCCGGATGGTAACAGGAGGCAGGGGACACGAAGTTTTACCCAGGTTCGGGCCCTCTTGATGGAGGTAAAACCCTACGTCCTGCTTGATTAGTATTGATGATATGGGTAGTACAAGAGTAGATCTACCACGAGATCGGAGAGGCTAAACCCTAGATGCTAACCTATGGTATGATTGTTGTTCTATATGTTGTCCTATGGACTAAAACCCTCCGGTTTATATAGACACCGAAGAGGGTTAGGGTTACACAAAGTCGGTTACAATGGTAGGAGATCTGCATATCTGTATCGCCAAGCTTGCCTTCCACGCCAAGGAAAGTCCCTTCCGGACACGGGACGAAGTCTTTAATCTTGTATCTTCATAATCCAGGAGTCCGGCTGAACGTATAGTCTGGCCATCCAGACACCCCCTAATCCAGGACTCCCTCACCCCTCCCGATGAACAGGACCCCCGTTTCGACCGTAGCGCTCCAACACAAGTCCGTTTCCTCCATTTTGCGGTACGCCACACCCCTCCCGATCAGCAGGACCACCGTTTCGACCATAGGAGGTCCGTTTCCTCCGTTTTGCGGTACGCCAGACCCCTCCCGATGAACAGGATCCCGTTTCGAACATGGCCGGTCGAACACAAGGCCGTTTCCTCCGTTCTGCGGTACGCCAGGCCTCGTTTCCATCGCCTGTTCCGTCCAAGCCCTCCTGATGAACACGATGCATTCCGTTGCCTCCCCATGAACACGTGCATTCCGTTGCCTCCCCATGAACACGATGACGCTGTTTCTCCTTTCCGACCCAGCCATGTACATGAGCCCTGGCCGTACGTATGCGTGAGTAGGTGTTCGAGACCCCGCCCGTATGTACACATACGTGGCCGTATTTTCTTTCTTGCACCCTGGCCGCTGTACGTACGTGTAAATGCTACGTGCGCGCCTCTACTACGACACGTGCGCGCCTCTACTACGACACGTGCGCACCTCTACATCGACCAGTATGTACGTACACGTTCGCGACCATAATGACAACGCTATGTACGCTTCGACCAGGTGGGTCCCGACTGTCAGGCACTTCCTTGCCTGCGAAGATGTAGCTGGTGGGTCCCAGCAGTCAGGAGGCGAATCGTTTTTTTTTGCCCGAACGCACTTCCTTGCGTGCGAAGATGTAGCTAGTGGGTCCCAGCAGTCAGGGGGAAACATTTTTTTCACGAAATACAGTGGCCCGTCCGGTGGGTCCCGCTGTCAGGTGAAGGAATAATTATTTTGCACGTAATAAGGAGGCACTTCCTTGCTGCGGTCATGGACCCAGCTGTCAGCCTCTCCACATACAGTCCACGTCCGATGGAAGCTGTTCCTTGACCACGTTGACCACGCCGCGCCGAGAGCACCAGGGCGGTGGACGACGACGAGGCCTAGGAAGGGGATGACGCGGAGCCGGGGAAGACGCGGCAGTGGATGCCCACACGTAGAGGAGTACGAGGGTTCACTGGTTCGCTGCGGTGTGAGGTTGCCGTCACCGCAGAATAACAGGGGGTGTGGGTGAGTAGAGGGATGGCCTGGCCAGTGGTGGGAGTAGTAGAGGGCGGTGAGGCCTCCGCCGCATCGCAGCCGGCCACGGTTTGGGCGGCTGGAGCAAGAAGACTAGAGGTTGAAGAAGCACTACGGCCGTTGGATGGACATCGTACGGTCACTAGAGCTAGAATCGTGCATATTGACTAAGTTGACAAAGCCCTCCGTCCCCGTCAACTTAGTAGGCCCACAAGTCAGCCTGCCACTATACTGGGTCCCAGCTAACAGGGGGAGTATTCATTTTTTGTGCGTAATAAGAAGGCACTTCCTTGCGTGCGAAGATATAGCTGGTGGGTCCGAGCTGTCAGCGGCGGTAACGTTTTTTTTTCGTGAAATACAGAGGCCCTTTCGGTGGGTCCCTGATGTCAGGTGGAGGAATCATTATTTTGCGCGTAATAAGGAGGCATTTCCTTGCGTGCGGCCATGGACCCAGCTGTCGGCCTCGCCACGTAAAGTCCACTTCAGATGCATGTCGGTCGTTGACCACATTGACCAGGCCGCGCCGAGAGCACTAGGACGGTGGACGACGGCGAGGCCTAGGAAGGGAACGACACAGAGCCAGGGAAGACTCGGCAGTTGTTTCCCACGCGGAGGGGAGTACGACTATACGAGGGTTTACTGGATCGTCTGCCGTCGCCGGAGAATAACAGCAGGTGTGGGTGAGTAGAGGGATGGCTAGGCCAGCGATGGGAGTACGGTGGGGCGGAGAGGCATGCGCGGCAGCAGAGCCGGCCGCGGGAAGGAGGGAGCAGGCAGTCCCGCCAGCGCCTGTTTGAGCGGCTGGAGCAGGAAGAGCAGAGATTGACGAAGCACGACAGCCATTGGATGGCCATCCAACAGTCACTGCTTGTGCGTCAACCTTTTTTTTAGGAAAGCCTCAAATCTGTGGAAAAACAGCATACAACCCATTTGCTAATTCTTAAGGTTTTTTTTGAAGCCCATATTCTTTTTGTTAGCATTACAGCCCATATTGTGGCCACAGTTAAAAAATTATACAAAATTTTGCATATTTCGGTGCGGTCCGAACTGTTTTTAATCCCGAAATTTCGACTCACATTCAAACTAATGTTAAAAATAAATGTTTATCAATATAAAATCCAACAAATTCTCCATGCATAAAAATTAATGTAATTTAAAATCTCGAAATGAAAAAAAAGATATTTGAAACTAATTGCCGGTTTGATGTGTTTTAAAAATGTACAACCCATTTCTCCTTACTGATGGGCCATTTTCTCGGCCAGCCGAATGAAAGCTCTCCTCGTCTTGAAAGATTTGCAGCCCAACAGGCCTGACAAAGCGACTTACTTGGCAAATCACAAAAAAACTAGGCTGTGACCGTGGACCCAACTGTCAGTCCACTTGTTTTTTAGTCCATTTGGTGGGCTGGGTGAAACAATGATGTAGCATCTATGCAGCCCATTTAAATCCTATTTGCATTTTTCTTGAAAGTCGCGGACTTGCTGGGCTGGATGAAAATATCATGTTGGGCTAGACGGAGAAATGTTATAAAAACATAAACACATGATTGCACGTCAGTAAAATCTTTGCAAGCTTATGTACGTAATCACTAGGAGTTAACTTGCCAAGTTATATATAAACAATTAATATTATTATTTTGTAAAAAATTTCAACTTACGAGATAAAATATCATTTTAATTTGATGAGTTAATAGTACGTGGGGTATTATTATTTTTTAGGCTAGACGTGGGACAGTTGAGTTGGTTCTAGGGGAAAGTACTGGGAGAAAACTCAGTTTACATCGAAAAAGAAAGTGGGAGAAAATTCAAAGACCTGCTGGGTCCACCTGAGGAGGGGAATATGTTGGGAGGAAGGTGATTCAAAGCACGGCAGCCAAGTGAACTAGTTTTTTTTACGGACAAGTGAACTAGATTACATACATAAGCAAATTGCCACTAAAAAAAGAAATCAGGTTAATGGGTTCTTAAAAGAAATATTTCGGACAAAACAGATAATTACGACACATCGGCTAATGCATGTGCTTATAAACAGATAAAGTACAGCATCTAGACCTTCCTGGCATGCTTGATCATGACGTTGCGGCTATCTGTGTACTCGTCGGTTACGGGAAGCAGACAAGCCCTCATGTCCAAGATCTGCATGTACATGTCGTAGCATGCGTATGCGCCCTTGGCCGCATAGGTTATGTATGCGAGATTCAGAGGTACCTCCCACCTGTTCAGGTAATCTTCTTTCATGTTGGCGTATCAAGGGTCGATGATGGTCTCAGCGAGGTCAACCACGGAGTCCTTCTCCTGCCCGTTGCTGATGATCTTGTATTGCTTCTGGATGTCGACTAGCTTGTTGCACCAGATGGCCGAATCATCGTGTTCTTCCTTCTCTCCATCGTAGAGAAGGTGCAGTCGGCGCTGCCGATGAAACGGGCGAATGCTCCACAACCTGGTGCAGCCATAGGACTGAGGCAGGGCAGAGCTTCACCGAGTCCGTATAGTTGGTGTACATCACATTCAACTTGGTGCAACCATAGGACTGAATGGCGAACTCAAAGGGGAACTCCTTGCTGAAGTCCATATCCAGCAGGCTCATCCCTCGGATCGCCATTGGAGTCGCTTCGAGTGAACGAGTGTGTAGGCGGCGGCAACAGTTCATTTTCAGCCTTGGGGAACTGGATTCAACAGTAAGCTGAGTGTGTACAGGCGACAACAGTTACTACCCCTCCCTCGTTCACTACACGCCCGACAGAAGATGCACCCTCGGCCACACGTCGGTTCACGAGTGGGTCTGTATTGGTACTATAATAACAGGAGTCAGTGGTCACTTTACTTAAATTTCATTAGCTTTAATAGAAATTTGTACTTAAAACAAGCAATGCATTCGCTCGTTCTATCAGTGCCACAGGATCAACATGCACAACAATTAGAATTATTATTCTCAGGACGCACACGATCATCACATTTGTCGCACTTTCACAAAAGATAATACTACCGAGTTTGAACTATTTGTTATGGTTGTTGTCCTCTGCATCATCATGCCATGTTTCCCAGCTTGGAAGATTCAGAACCAACAAATAAGATCCAAATAATAAGTACAACAAAGATGCCTACACATCTCATTGATTTCCAGCTTGCAAGATTCAGAACCAACAAATAAGATCCAAATAATAAGTACAACAAAGATGCCTACACATCTCACTGATTCCCAGCTTGCAAGATTCAGAACCAACCCATTAGAGCGTTTTGATAAAGTGAATATCGGGATTAAATCCATCTTGGCTAGCCATGTCATACAATCGAAGAACTTGGCGAATGCTCTTGACCGTCACAACATCTGTAGTTGAGTATTCCTGTTTGCACAGCATGTTTGCACATCACAAACAAGGAGACAGGAGAGCATGATTTCGCTTTAATAGCGGCCTCCTTGAACTCAACCTCCAGCTCTACTTGGATGAGGTCTGCCTGGAGTTCCATGATTCAATTCATGCGCCTTTTTCTACAGTTCACCTGAAATGAAGCAAAGATTGCATCATTCAGCTAGCAAGAAGTACTTGCTCTTGTGGCAGGTTCTTCTTTAGTAGTTGCACTAAAATTGAGGAACACTAAGGTTGGCTGTCCGGCTCATGTAAGGTGCAACTATAATTTTCTTATCCTTTTGTGCAGTTCCACTAAAATAAAGTGCCATTGTGGTGACAGTGACGGCTCCATCTTGCAAAGGCTAATAAAATGTTGCACGAGATTACCAGCAGAACTTGACGGAGATTTTGGAAACTCCAATCACCATTTTGTGCAGTTCCACCAAAATTGAGAGATGTTGCCCATGTGACATTTTAGTTGAACTGCACAAGACACTCATTCCAAAAAAAGTGTTTTCTGCAGTTCACCAAAAGGTCACAATAGCAACAAGGTGAAATGGATATCCCTATCTGCACAAAAAGATAAAAAGTAAACAGTTGCTGGTCAATAAGAATATACGAAACATATACAAAATGAGAAGAAGCATCTTAATTATGTTCATGGCAATCACGCAAGGACAATAGAAAATTTAAAACATCAGCGACGCTTCATGTTACCAGAAGCATTACGATCAACAATGAGATTCTTCAAATATGGGAATACTTTAATGGTGGCATTGCTTGTTTACCAGACACAGTAAATCAACAGCAGCTAAAGAGTTGGTTTAAGGGCATGGGACCGTGGGGACACCAGGACACTCGGCAGCGTAAAGGAGCAACTTACTTATCATACTGGGGAAAACAGCAGGAGTGCCATTGTACTATGTGAGGGCAGCAAATCTAATCCTGGAGACCTTTTACTATGTGAGGGCAGCAAATCTAATCCTGGAGACCTTTTACTATGTGAGGGCAGCAAATCTAATCCTGAGACCTTTTACTATGTGAGGGAAGCAAATCTAATCCTGGAGACCTTTTACTATGTGATGGCAGCAAATCTAATCCTGGACATACTCTGTTGACTTGTCCACCAGCCGCCACTTTCTATCCTTTTTTCAACCAATAATAGATCTGTTCCTTATCCAGTTTGTACTGCGTTTTCCCATTATTTCTCTTTTCAACCAAGAGACCGGTTGGGTATCCAGTCTCCACTACTTTCACCATATTATTTCCTCTTTGAATCAAGTCCTAGATTCATGCTACAACTTCCCCCCTTTCTTCGTTGTTTGAAAAAAGCCCAAGATTCGAATGCATGAAGTAGCTTTACCTCTAATAATACTAAAAATTTAGGTGGCTTTGGAAGAGCTGATGGGAGTAGAAAAAGATGCACATGCAGACACGTGGGGAGCTGGGGCAGTAGAGCAAGGCCGCTTTCAAAAAACTTATACCTGAGGGTCACCGGGATGTCGGCGGTAGCAGGTCGGATCTGCGGATAATACGGCAGGGAGGAAGAAGGGTCGGGGGACCTCCCGAGCCGGCCATGTGTCGGAGAGAACGGCACGGGCAGAGGATCGGGCCCCTCCGGCAGCTGTGGGTTTCCTCCCTCGGCGGTGATGACCGCGTGAACGATGCACCTTTTAGTCCTCTACACACACCGGCCGAAGGGATCCGACCGCATCTGTGACCAGCGGTGAGCAGAGAGAAAATGTCGCTACCGCTGTCTTGTTTATATCTGGAGAGGATGAGAGAATGAAGAGAGCAACCCTAGTAAAGCAAGCGCTTAGGCCCCTGCGTCCATATATAGTGGAGTGATTATCTTTTATCTCTCCACAACAAGCATTTCAATTTGTGTACATGGCATTAAAGAAAAGAAACTCTCTATTTAAGGTGACTACTGTACGACTCCTACTTACTACTAGTACTACTACAGTATTGTTCACTTGTGCCCCCCGCCCCTCCATTCATTGAACAACCCCACAGGTGAATAAACATATAGTAAGTATTGTATTTATATAGAACGAACAAGCTTGAACTGTTTTTGCGTAGTTAAAAGTTGAGGGCGGGGCTTTTCTCGGGCAGTACGCGCGACAGTTTTCGGGTAGGGCCAGAAGACTATTTTAATATTTTTTTTAAAACTTCGAGACGGCCACATAGCATGGAGCCGACCCCAACGATTTTAAGCTTACAGGCACGGTACACGCTATCCTAGACTACTATACACATGAAACTGCCACACGAGCGTCCGGGCTGCGCTTGGCTCTTCGCCTATTCGGGAAGTCGAACAATGATGGAATACTACTACACTGGAGGAGTACTACAGTATGCTTCTGGCCATCTGACACCGATTG
Organism: Triticum dicoccoides; assembly: GCF_002162155.2. Classification (NCBI taxonomy): domain Eukaryota; kingdom Viridiplantae; phylum Streptophyta; class Magnoliopsida; order Poales; family Poaceae; genus Triticum; species Triticum dicoccoides. The sequence goes on from NC_041382.1 coordinate 122,178,117, forward strand.
AACTTCTGCATGTCCACCGCGTGCAGGAGGGAGAGCGTGTAGCGAAAGCTTCTCCTAGTCTTGCCAGCCACCACGCTCATGGGCGAGGGAGGGACGCTCCTGCCTTTGCATGTATGACAGGTGGGCCCTACAAGTGTGTGGCCAACCTGTCATACAGTAAAAGGCATGTGCAGTTAAGTTCGTGAGGGAGAGGATAATCAAACTTCTTGTTGATGTACGAGTTGATGCGACACATCAAAGCACTGCACTCGATATATTTCAATAATTTGCGTGTGTGACTCCCAGATGCATAGGCTGGGGGTCATCATCCTTGTTGGTGTCAAAACCGGAGGATCTCGGTTAGGGGGTCCTGAACTGTGCGTCTAGGCGGATGGTAACAGGAGGCAGGGGACACGATGTTTTACCCAGGTTCGGGCCCTCTTGATGGTGGTAAAACCCTACGTCCTGCTTGATTAATATTGATGATATCTGTAGTACAAGAGTAGATCTACCACGAGATCAAGGAGGCTAAACCCTAGAAGCTAGCCTATGGTATGATTGTTCCGTCCTACGGACTAGAACCCTCTGGTTTATATAGACACCGGAGAGGGCTAGGGTTACACAGAGTCTGTTACAATGGTAGGAGATCTACATATCCGTATCGCCAAGCTTGCCTTCCACGCCAAGGAAAGTCCCTTCCGGACATGGTACGAAGTCTTCAATCTTGTATCTTTATAGTCCAGGAGTCCGGTCGAAGGTATAGTCCGGCTATCCGGACACCCCCTAATCCAGGACTCCCTCAGTAGCCCCTGAACCAGGCTTCAATGACGATGAGTCCGGCGCGCAGATTGTCTTCGGCATTGCAAGGCGGGTTCCTCCTCCAAGTACTTCATAGAAGATTTTGAACACAAAGGTAGTGTCCGGCTCTGCAAAATAAGTTTCCACATATTGCCATATAGAGAATAATATTTGCACAAATCTAATCTGCTGACGTATTCCGTAGCGTGACATCACACCACGGCCAAGTCTTTATCCGAATTGTTTTACTGTCCCACCTCAGCGCGTTTAGCGAGGCGGTTTCCTTGGCACATATTGTTAATGCAGAGATCGTGTCCCCTTATTTTGGGATTCTCATCAATACGGGTGTGGGTAACCCAACCGTACCCATTGGTATGTTTTCTCGATCAAAGGCGAGCCCCAAACGGTCACGGGGAGGGCCCTTGGTATTCAACTTCTTATAAAGAGACCAAGGCCCTACTCCTTTCTTTCAATCTCAAACGAGTTCGCCCTTCGCCTCGAGTTCCAACACCCAAGGCTCCAGATTTCAGACGCTTCGGACCTTCGACAATGTCCGGTTCCGACCTTTGAGGCCGATGGATGCCCTCATCCGTCACGGAGGGGGACGTGATGAAGTTGAGAGAGGCCAGGTTCTTGACCGGCGAAATCTCACATAGGCTGCCTGCTCAAGGGCAGGTCATTCTCACTCCCAAGCCTGGTGAGAGTGTGGTGTTCATGTCTCACTTCCTTTGGGGGCTAGGCTTCCCGACGGATCCCTTCGTGAGGGGGCTGATGTTTTATTATGGGCTGGCTCCGGAGTCCATCCTCCATATTTCCTCATTCATCATCGTGTGTGAAGCCATCCTCCGTATTACTCCTCACTTCGGACTATGGCTCAAGACCTTCAAAGTAGAGCCGAAGATGATCGAGGGACGGCACGCGGAGTGCGGAGGTGCTTTTATAAGCAAGAATGCTGGTGCTCCATGGCCCGAGGGCTCTTTTCAAGGGGAGTCCAGCTTATGGCAACGAGAGTGATTTTATATCACAGCTCCCAGGAGCACCAAGTGGGTGGCGCTGCCTGCTTTCCGCTCGGGTCCCCCGCCACAACTGGCGACATGGGTTAATAAGGGGCTGGACTGGGGGTCGGCAAAGGACGTGCCCCTGTTGCAGGGCCACATCCGAGATCTCCTAGAAAGAGACATCAGTCTGGTCATGGTGACGCAGGTTATGTTAATTCACCGAGTTCTGCCCTGCAAACGTCGCTCCCTCCGCCTGTGGGAGTTCAACCCGGAGGGACCACGAGTTCTCCAACATTTTCTTGGCATAACGCCCGTGGAGATGTACAAATTGTTCTTCGGACCACAAATAGTGTGTCCGGATTCTACGGAGGACGCAGGTCTGAGCTGCAATCATCCGGATACTCAAGTAAGTAGCCTTGTGCCGGGACTCGCTATCTGTATATTTATCATAAAATTGCCCCTAAAATAGCTAGCCTTTAAATAGGAGTGGATAGCGAAAGCAAAGCTAATCAGGTGTTCGGCCCCCCTCCCCGAGACCACGCCAGGTCCCGCGCTAGTCAGGATGTTGGAGGTTGTGCCGTCAAAGGAAAGCGAGGGAGGGGACAGGGAAGCTACGGCCTCCTCGAAGGAGGCTGTTTGGAAGGGAGGAATCAAAAATTCCTCTCCTCAGGGGAAGAAGAGGACCGCCCCTAAAGACCCGGAGACCATGGCCTCAAAGCGGGGGAAGAAATCTTCGCTAGAGGGTCCTGTGCTGGAGGATACTTCGGCCGAATTATGCCCTCAAGGGGATCAGCCCTCCACCGAGCCGTAAGTAGAGAGGAGTTTTTATTTTCAAGAAAAGAGAGAAATCCTTGCTTTATATCTGAAAAAAGTAATCGAAAATTTACCTTGTAGCTCGGACCTTAGCCCTTCTCAGCAGAGCTCGACTTCGGGGGATCTTCTTCCAGAGATGATGGAGAGCGGAACGCCTCCCCCTGCCGTACCGCCATGCGAAGCGGGCGTCCCTGAGGTATCGTCGCGGAGGGTTTCTCCGAATCCGGCAGGGCCGGAAGGTAGTCATATGGCCCCCAAAGCCCCCCGCGTCCGGCGTTCGAAACGGGCCATCGGACGAGTCCGGCACCGTCTGGTGCGTGGTCGGAGGAGCTGAAGGATCTGCTAGGGCGAGCATCTATCTCAGAGGAGCATCATGCATTGATGGGTACGGTGATTGAGAGGATTCATCCGCGGAGAGCGAATTGCATGAGGCCGTCAGGAGTTTACTGACAGGTTTTGAGGTACGCAAAATAATGTACCCTTTTCGGACAGTTGCGCATAAATAAGATGCGCCCTGTGTAGATAGTAGCCCCTGAGACTTTGTGCGTTGTCAAAAGTGACGGCGCGCAGAGGATCATAATCCCAGGTCTAATTTGCCGCCTTCGTACGTAGGTGGCGAAGTGTCCAGTGGCCAGTCGGACTGATGAAGTTGCCGAGCTAAAGCGGCAACTTGACGTGGCAGATGCCGACATCGCGCTTGTCAACAAGAGGCTTGACGAGGCACAAGGTATGTAATTCCTCCGGCGGCACCTGGTAAGAGGAGCTTTATGCCAGTATCTTACAATGTGTGCGCTTGATGCAGGTGGTGCTGCTACCATGGAGAATCTTCGGGCGGAACTTGCCCGAGCCAAGGAGCAAGCCAGGAAAAGTGATGCGGCTGCCTTAAAGGCAATTGAAGAGCTGAAAGCCGAACAGGCTGCTCACTGCCGAAGCAAGAAGGAAATGGCCGAGATGGCCGTGAAGCTGAAGAACGCTGCTGACCATTGCAAGCTTCTTGAAAAAGAAGATCGGGCGGAACAGACGGACCTGGAGAAGGCCGTTGCCGATGCCAAGGATGCTCTCTCTGCGATGAGAGCTATGAAGGAGGAGCTGTGTCAGGCCGGAGAGATCGCGGCTGGAAAGCCCTTTATGTTGTGGAGGAAGTTCTGTGATCCTAAACATGCTCCGTTAGACCGGATGTGGAGTATGGCAGACACCTATCTGGATTTGGCAGCGAGTGTCACAGATGCGGCCGAACACTTCCGAGATCAAGAAGATCGCGAAGTGGAAAAGCTCTTTTGGTCCCAGTTCCACAATCCGGAGCGTCTGATGTCATTAGCCGATCGTTTGGCCGAATGGGCCGAGCTAAATAGGTTGTCTGGACTCGCCATGAAGTATCTCATGAGTCATCTGTGGCCAGAGAGGCCGGAGCCAAAAAGTTATTTCAACTTGGTGCAGCAGTTCCTTGGTGCGGCGCCGCATATCAATGCGATGAAGAGGTCAGCGTGCATAGAGGGTGCGCGGATGGCTCTTGCCCGTGTCAAGACGTACTGGGCGAAAATGGAGGCCACAGCTGTTGCATCCCCAGACTCAGATGGAAGCCGAGTACCTGCCGACCACTATTTTCAGGAAGTTCTGCAAGGCGCTAGTTTAATAGAGACGCAGTGCTCGAAGGACACTATATTCGAATAGCATATGTTATTGTAAAACAATATTTTGATGAATTGCAGAAGCTTTTTATACTTGTGCCTGCAAGTATTGTAATAACTCATGTGCGGCCGTTTAACATATATGTATATATAATCTGAAAGATGGCAGTCGTCGCCTTCAGCCCCCACGCAAATAATGCGGGGGTGTTCGCAGAAGGCGCATTTTCACACTTGATCCAACGTCTTGGTCCTACAAAGGAGGTTATAGCGCCACGAACTAGGCAATCAGACTATGATGCTTTATCACTTTCACTTAGCCATAGGAGTTTGACAGTGAGGCTAATTATATAGCCCCTGGGGGCGCCTGCACTCGCCCGAACTCGGGGCGCGTATGTGCCTGGCCGGGAAGCGGCCCTCCGTTAATGCGGAGGAATCATAAAGATTCCGGTAAGTCGTCGGGTGGTTGACCAGTCTCACGCTATATCATGACAGTCAGTTTTCGGTTTTCTCTACTGAGGTGCTCGCCTGGCCGAATCGGGACACAATCGCAGTAGTTTTTCTGGTGCCGCCTTAGCCGATAGAGAGGAACGTAAGGTAGCAAAACGTAGGAGCCGGCCAAACCCAACATTTGACCAAAGACATGATTCGGAGCTGATGCATATAAGGCCAAACTCGCGACGCCGAACACTCCCTAAGGTATTCGGTCTTTATGAGGGCGGGCGGGATAACGCCCTTAGTAATAAGCCCCTAGTGTCCAGGTACGCGCGAAAACTCTGGCGTGGCCACATGCCAAAACGCCAGCCTCCTCCTTGGTTATACCAAGAAACCAGGGGATGTGTATCAACAAGAGACGGTAAAAAAGGTTTACACATGGTCTTAATCTGAAAAGAATCCTTGGAACGGGTCCCTGCTGCACGTCTGCACCTGTGTTTCCATTGCGGAATCGATAACTCCCGAACATTCGGGTTTTCTGGACATGGAGCCGAATGCGCTCGTACCCGTTGCACAAATCTTGATGCTCTCCCATTGCCACGTCATCACAGGAGACTCGTTCGGGTTGAGAGCGAATTGATGCGAACAATTTTTTACTCGCCTACCTTATCCTTTCCCCAGCGAGCTCTGCCTCACCCACTCCCCATTCTGGCGATTACAGCGGCAGGGTCCTTCGGTGATTGGAGCAGTGTCGTGTGGGGCGCGAGTGCTGCGGCGAGGGTGCGGGACAGCGACGTCCGCCGGGCACCATGCTGCGGCCCTGTGAGAGGAGGCGACGGCGAGGATGCGGCCCGCGGGAGGAGGCGACAGCGAGTGCGGCGGCAAAGTTGCGGCCTGCAGGGAAAAGGCGACATCGAGTGCGGCGGCGAGGTCGCGGCTGGCGGGGAGGAGGTGGCGGCCGGCAGAAGTTGTTCCTACGAGTTGGAGCTCGTCTCGCGCGGGATGCACGACCAGGTGCATTCCGGCATCACGCGCGCGCGAGAGCAGCGTGGCGGTCCCGGTCGTGCCGGCCACCACATCCTGGCGCTTGCCAGGCCCTGGCAACGCGGTCGGCGGGGACCAGTCCGCGGTGTTGCTTTGCCGGGTCGTGTGAGTGCGGCGGTGAGGATGCGCGAGGTCTGCATCTAGCCAGTAGCTATGGAGGATGCCGCGACAGACGAGGGAGGAGCATCTACTGATGGGGGCGAAGGCTGGTTGCTCCCGTTGTCGCGCACGGTCCCTGAGAGGAGCCGACGGCTATGGAGGACGCCGAGCGGGGGTGGCAGTCATTCCCGCTTCTGCTCCAAGTGCATCAATGGCGTTGTCAGTTGTTGACCCCTCCATTTTTGGCACTTCATCGAGGTACAAGATGCATCCATCCATCTCATCAATGCGATAATTGTTGAAGCCGCAAGTCTGATTGATCGATCCACTCCATCACTGTTGTTTCAGTTTCTGCCATGCTTTGTTTCAACTGTATTTTTGCACTGCCATTCAGTACAAGTAGTAGAAGTGTAGAACAGAGTGCCAAGCATATCGGACATTCATAATTGCTGCTAATCCACCTCATCTGATGTTGCTTCATGTTGATTCAATCAAATCTAATCGATCGTTCGAGACAATCTCTGTTTTGGTTCAGTAGTGTGATGTTTTGGCTGGTTGGCTCATTGCACATGGCCATACAAATGAAGAAGAAACGAAGCCTACAATCATTTACTACATCAAGCATACCATGGCAAACAAATTTTTTTGGCCATGGCAATTGAAACTTTTTTGTTTTTGCCATGGAATATTTACTTTTATTGCCAAGACAAAGACAATTCTTTGGCAAATAACAATGGCAAATTTAGTTCATAGATCACGGAAAAGTTTAGTTCATAGACCATGGGAAAAATGGCAAAATTGCCATGGCAAACATGTTAAAATTCTTTTTTAAGATGTTCAAAAACATGGCAAACTTAAGATGTTTACAAACATGGCAAACATGTCAATTTCTTTATTTTTAAGATGTTCAAAAACATGTCAAACTTGCCATGGCAACTTAAGATGTACAAAAACATAGCAGCCTAAGATATTCAAAAACATGGCAAATTTGCCATGGCAACTAAAAGATTTTTTTATAGATGTGTTTTTTGCCATGTCAATTAAAAGATTTTTTTATAGATGTGTTTTTTGTCACGGCAACTAAAATCATTTATTGCCATAGTTCGTTGTATCCTTGCCAAAGTCCATCCAAGAATGTTTTGCCATGGCAATTACAATTTTATGAGATGATGCAAATAGAGTTCATTGTCATGGCAATTTTTATTTTGTGCATCATGACATCTCTAGCGCATGGACCATGCCAAATTTTTGTAACAATGGCATGGTGAAATTATTTCTTTTTTGCAACATGGCAAATTTAATTTTATAGCCATGGCAAATTTACCCTGTTTTTGCCATGGCAATTTTACCCTTTCTTTTGCCAATGCCAAATTAACCTTTTTGTTTTGCCATGGCAACCTACCCTTTAGATACATGGCAATTTACTTTTTTTTACATACATGGCAACTTTTTTTACTTTTACTATTGCTCATGGCAAATTTACTTCTTTACTTGCCATGGCAATATAACTTTTACATCCATGTCAAATTTTACTTTTTATTTGCCATGGCATTTTTCAATCCACATTATTTTGTGTCTTTAGGTATATAGTAAAATTAACTTTTTTATTTTTGCCATGGCAAAAATTACCTTAATTGGCATGTCAAATTTTAGCTAAATCACCATGGCAACTCTTAACTTTTATTTCCATGGAAAATTTAACTTTTTTATTTTTACTATGGCAAATTTACCTATATCGCCATAGAAAATATTTAACTTTTATTGCCATGATAAATTTAGCTTGTTTCCCCATGGCAAATTTTTATTTCATTCACTATATAGCATGGCAACTTTTTGGTCATCTACTCTGGATTTCCTAAATTATTTTTCATGAGTTTTTTGCCATCTTTTTTTCAACAAATCCATGTATCTGTTGCATTTTAAAAAAAGTTGCCATTTGTTTTATTGAAAAAGTCTCCTAATTTTGCCATATTTTTTTGAAGAAAAACTTAATAAATTTGCCATGTGTGAACGTTTCATTATAGGTAGTGCGATATTTTTTTAATCCATGGTAAACTTATGTTTTGAGATCATGGACCATAGCAAATCCCCTTCTTTTTCTTTAATTTTCATGATGCAAATTTTATTCTTTAGTTCCATGGAAATTGTATTTTTTAAACATGGCAATTTATACTACCACACCATGGCAAATTCCGCACACATAATTTTGTGTTCAAATTGTGCATACAATCTATGGAAATTTAATTAAAAATAGCATGGCATTTTTAACTATGAATCTTCCATGGCAATTTGTTTTTGTTTCGATGATGGAAATTGCCATGACTATTTTTCTTTTGCTTTTAGAGTTGATGACATTTTTATTAGGTAGCAGTGCAAAATCTGGGCTTTAATCTGCCACAGCAAAAAAAAGTTGGGCTTTCTTTAGCTACCGGGCTGTAGGGTCGACAGGTGGGGGCATGGGGCGTTCGCGCTGGGGGCCTCTCCTCCCGAACGAATTCGTTCGGAGCGATCTACCCTCCAGTACGAACGATTCATTCGGTCTGGTGCCTCCCCAGACCAAACGTTCGGCCGTTATCGGTGTCCTTCAATTGTGCCGTATCCTGGACGGGCGTGGCACGGTGTTCATCTGTAAAAGAGAGGAACTTAGTTAAAGAAAGATCGTGCCGAACATGAGTTATACTAAATAAACGAAGTATAAATCGAAATGGGTAAAATTGAGCTTTATTGTCTCTTGTTTTATATGCACGGAGCCCCTAGTACAGGGGCATACGGCTATTAAGCCTTTATCAATTGCATGTTTATGCCGGACTCGTCTAGTCATGTCCGTGGTCTTGACGACCTGTTTAGGTGCTTTGGCTGGTGAAGCCGCTTTATTGTGGGGCTGTCAAGGCAGCCGCACTGTCTTCCGCACGGGGGGAACACTCAATGTTTTCCCTTTAATGAGATGATGCCTCGTGGACTGGGCATCTTAAGCGTGAGAGATGCATAATGCGATATTGCGTTAAAGCGGACGAAAGCTTCGCGTCACAGCAGTGCTTGATAGCTACTTGAGAATGGGGCGATGTGGAAAGTTAGCTGTTCGCGATGGAAGTTATCGGGGGAGCCAAACATAACTTCTAGCCGAAGAGAACCCATGCAACGGGCATCCGGGCCTGGCGTTACCCCTTGAAAGGAGGTTTTGCTATGGCGAATTTTTGTTGGGTCTATCCCCATGTTGCGGATTGTGTCCTGGTATAACAGGTTTAGACCACTGCCGCCGTCCATCAGGACATTTGTAAAGTGGAGTCCGTCGATTATTGGATCTAATTCCAAGGCAGTCCAGCCTGTGTTCCGGATACTTCTAGAGTAATCCTGATGGTCGAAGGTGATCGGTTTTAACAACCATTGGCGAGACTCCTTTGGGATAGGCTGTATGGCGCGTATCTTTGTTGGCGCCATTCTGTTCGTCACGTGAAGTAAGTTTACTATTTTGACTTCTTGTGGGAAATCCTTTTGTTTCCTGGTGCTCTGCTTGTGGGGTTCGTCGTCGTCCTCACTTGGTGTGTCGAGCCCCTTGTGTTCGGCGTTGAGTTTGCCGGATTGCTTGAAAACCCAACAATCTCTGTGGGTATGGTTCGCAGGCTTCCCGGGAGTACTGTGTATTTGACATATCTTGTTCGCAGGCTTGTCCCTGTTATCATTGAGGGACGGCTTTCTCTGATTCTGCCGCGAGCTTTTGAATCCGGCGTTGACCGCCGTGCTCTTTGGGCTGTTTCTCTTATTCCGGCGCTGGTCCTTGTTGCGTCGAGGTTTTCCGTTTCCATCCCTAACTTCGGATGTACTTGGGTCGTTGGTGCTACATCTTGCCAACCAGCTGTCCTCTCCTGCGCAAAAGTGGGTCATGAGGCTTGTTAATGCGGCCATTGTTCTTGGCTTTTCTTGGCCGAGGTGTCTGGCGAGCCATTCGTCTCGAACGTTATGCTTAAAAGCTGCTAGGGCTTCGGCGTCCGGACAGTCGACTATCTGATTCTTTTTAGTAGGAAATCTGTTCTAGAATTTTCGGGCTGACTCTCTGGGCTGTTAAGTTATGTGACTGAGATCGTCTGCATCCGGAGGGCGGACATAGGTCCCTTGAAAATTTGCCCGGAAAGCATCCTCAAGCTCTTCCCAACTTCCAATGGTGTTTTCGGGAAGGCTTTTGAGCCAATGCTGGGCTGGCCCTTTAAGCTTGAGGGGTAAGAATTTTATGGCGTGGAGGTCATCTCCTCTGGCCATGTGTATGTGGAGGATATAATCCTCGATCTAGACCCCAGGGTCTGTTGTTCCGTCGTACGCCTCTATGTTTACGGGCTTGAATCCCGCTGGAAATTCATGGTCCAGCACCTCATCGGTGAAACATAGGGGGTGTGCGGCACCCCTGTATTTGGGTGTGTCGTGATGTTCGGATATTTGTTGTGTTGCATTGCTTACTAGAGCTTGCTTTCTTGGCCCGTAGATAGATCTGGCTAGGCCATCTTTTTGATGCGGATCCTTTGGTCGATCGCGTGCTGGCTTGTGTGCGGCGCCGCTTGCCGCTCCATGCTGGCCATGCGGTCGTCTATCCGACCGGGTGGCTTTCCTATTGTTTGACTGCGGGGGCTCTAAGGCCTCCTCGTCAAATTCAGGCAGTAGCTTTCACTTTGGATAGCTTTTTGTGCGGCGACTGCCGCCATATTTGTCTGTGGTGTTGCGTACTTTGCTCCATCTGATTCTGAGTGCATCTTCCGCGGTTTTGAGCTTCCGCTTCTGCTTTTTCAGTCTACGCGCAGTGGCGATGAGCCTTTTGTGGAGGTTCTTCTACTCCATGAGCCTATCCGGCGTAAGGTCGTCGGGATTGTTGTTTTCGCCGGGGACGGGATGTTCGGTTTGTTTATCCAAGTTGCCCTGTTCGGACGGTTGTTCGAAGGCATGTTCGTCGTCCGCCGGCTCATCCTGCGCTATGGCTAGGTCTATATGGCTGCTGTCTCTGTCGTGGCGGGGCTTGGAGCGGCGCTTACGTCGCCGCTTTGATTGCTTTTTGAGTGAACGATCCCTCGTTGCATCCCCGTGTTCCTCGTCATCGCTTCCTTTGGGTGTGTCCACCATGTATACATCATTAGATGAGGTGGCTGTCCAATGCCTTATAGGCGTTGGTTCATGTTCATCTCCTACATTGTCGTCCATACCATCGATGTCTTTGGAGTCGAAGTCGAGCACGTCGTTTAAATTGTCGACAGTGGCTACGAAGTGGGTGGTGGGTGGGCTTTGAATTTCTTCATCATCCGCATCCCAACCTTATTGACCATAGTCTGGCCAGGGCTCTCCTGATAAAGAGAGAGACTTTAGTGAATTCAGAATCTCGCCGAAGGGCGAGTGCTGAAAGATGTCCGTGGCGGTGAACTCCATGATCGGCGCCCAATCGGGTTCGATCGGTAGGGGCGCGGAGGGCTCGGAGTCTGGAGAGGAGTCCGGCTCCTTGGAGTCACGGGCTTCGCAGAGAATAGGGCTGGTGTTCGGCTCGATCGCCGTAGAGATTGCAGCCCCTGAGGCGGTGTCCAACCACCCATCCTCGATTGGCGCAGTTGGCTCCGACTTAAGGGTCGGAGCTGATGTGGGTGCGGCCTCCAGGGCACTGTTCGGCGGCAGAGCTAGATCCTGCCCATCGTGACAGTGCGGCGCGCTCGGCTGCGGCTCGAATCCGTCGAAGATCAAGTCTCCGCGGAGGTCCGTTGTGTAGTTTAAACTTCCAAATCTGACCTGACGGCCAGGGGCGTATCTTTCGATATGCTCCAGATGGCCAAGCGAATTGGCTCGCAATGCAAAGCCGCCGAATACGAAGATCTGTCCGGGAGAAAGGTCTCACCCTGGATCACATCACTGTTGATGATCGGAGAAGCCATCGGGCCTAAAAGTGACGACACAGAGGAACTCTCATTTAAAGCACCAATGTCGGTGTCAAAACCGGAGGATCTCGGGTAGGGGGTCCCGAACTGTGCGTCTAGGCGGATGATAACAGGAGGCAGGGGACACGATGTTTTACCCAGGTTCGGGCCCTCTTGATGGAGGTAAAACCATACGTCCTCCTTGATTAATATTGATGATATGGGTAGTACAAGAGTAGATCTACCACGAGATCAAGGAGGCTAAACCCTAGAAGCTAGCCTATGGTATGATTGTTCTGTCCTACGGACTAAAACCCTCTGGTTTATATTGACACCGGAGAGGGCTAGGGTTACACATAGTCGGTTACAATGGTAGGAGACCTACATATCCGTATCGCCAAGCTTGCCTTCCACGCCAAGGAAAGTCCCTTCCGGACACGGGACGAAGTCTTCAATCTTGTATCTTCATAGTCCAGGAGTCCGGTCGAAGGTATAGTCCGGCTATCTGGACACCCCCTAATCCAGGACTCCCTCAATCCTCCTTTTTGAGAAAAAATAGATGCGTGTGTGAGAGAACGAGTGCGTGCGTGCACCTCTTCTCTTCCTGTATAACATACTACTAAACTCAGAGTACAAGTTTTTGTGGGTGGCACGATGGTGCGTGCGAGAAGTCCCGAGAGATAGGTATAATGCATTAATTGCAATGCATGCATGCATAAAGTACATGCATTGGTCAATTTTTTCTTAATACTTGCATGCAATGATTTAATGCACCTTGGAATCTGAACATGTGTTGGGGGCAACCAAATTGAGCCTTATAAAATGGAAAAACTAAAATTTTGAGATAAGCCCTATAAAACCGGAAAGGAGGGAGTAGAAAAAGAAGTACTCCATCTGGGAATAGTGCCGCACTTCGATACTAGAACCGTCAATAAATTTTGAACTTGCGTCTTGTCACATTCCAAATTACTCCACGCTATATTGAATTGCAAACCTGTTCACACCGATCACAACCTAAACGGTTTCCCACTTAGGAGCGTATTAGTACTTGATTATAAATACTAGTATGCCAAGATGACTGCACATTCCTCCTCAACTCCTCATCCACAAAAACAAACAAGTCATTCAGCATCCTTCCCTTGCGTCTGCCATGGCCAGCGTGAGTTCTGGGTCGAGAGATTGCCACCAGGGAGAGGCGAGCACGGAAGCGGAAGCACGAGAGATGTCCCGCCTCGCTGCGAGAGCAGCCGACATGTCCCGCCACGCGGAAGTAGCAGCACAGAGGTCCCGCCGTGCCACTGAAGCAGCCCGGAGGTCCCGCCGCGCCGTCGATGCAGTAGAATGGTCCGGCCGCGCCGCGGAAGTAACAGAGATGTCTCGCCGCGCCACGAATGTAGTAGAGATGTCCCGCCGCGCCGCGGCGGCCTGGGAAAATTTCTCGCGGGCACGTGACAACTGTTACATGCGCATGCATGCGATCATCCATAGCCAGACGGATTAGATCGCCTGCTCGGCGAGGTTGCAGGATGACATGATAGCCTCATTTGAACAGGCTACCGGCGTCATCCGGCAACTAAGGGAGGGCAATGAGAGGCTCTGGGCCAAGCGCGACCTGCTGAGGGAGAAGATCGTCCGAAGTGCAGACCTGTAGGAGGAGACTAGTGCCTTGTTGAAGAAACTTATGGACGAGAATGATATGCTCCGCAACGAGCACCAAAGGCTGGTGGAGGAATTCGTGGATGTTCTCAAGCAGCGTCTTGAGGACATGAAAGAGCTCATTTTCGCTCGCCGCGGAGACTACTTTCCTGGTTTCTTTTGATGTAATAATCGGTTTAGGATGTGGATTGTGTCGTCGGTTGTGAAATGTTGGGTTCTAGCGCGGATGTTTGGCCTTTGTTGGCCTCTTGGGATGTTGTGATTTCAATCTGGTAGCTTTTAGTCCTTCGTGTTAGGCTGGAGTTGTGCTGAACTTCTTGTGAATTGTGGTGGTTTTCAGTAATGAAAATCGGAAGGGGCAAGCCCTTCTTTGATCAATTTTTTTTAATCGTCCTTATATATTCATCAGTCTTGCTATAAGTCGCAGTAGATGCTATATAGGTCCGTCGAATCTTACATCAAGATCTGTGCTTTCAGATTTTCTTTTTTTCTCTCTTAAATCTCAGTCGAGTGAGACATAGCCACGCCATGAAACAGAGGCTCGGGCGCCATTAATGGAGACCTTGGGAGAGAGGTGGACGGCAGATGGAGGTCAAAGGGCTCTCCTCCCGATAAGCATGCGCAGGGGTCTGATCGCACACCTCTCGTACTCAAATAGCTACCATGCATGTCGCCTCCTAGCTAATAAAAAAGGGGACGCGTGGCGGCACGTAAATGGTACTAGTAAGTAGATCGCCCACGGTTTCAATAATACTTGTGTTTCCGATTGTAACGTGACAGCACTTCTTCCTAAATGACTTTGTTGATTGTTAATGTGTGCGCCTTCGCAAATCGGACTGCAAATTTACCACAGCATGTTAGTGCCATGTCATGGCACCAAACCAAGTTTCATTATTTTCATGCGCGTTTTGGATTTACAGGAATTAAAAAACTAAGTTTCTCAATGTTTCCAACCCAGCCACGATGCCCAGAATTTTGAATTTCATTCCAATTTCTTGCATGGAACCTAGAAATTTACCCGAGGACACACATGTGATTTTTCGACCAACTTTGGTGCACTGGAACATGTGCTTGTAGTTCAAATTTGAATTATGCACACAAAGGTGACACGTTCCCTCCCAGAACCACGAGCCTTCTTGAGAGAAGCTCCGATTTGAAAGAAGATTATACCAAAATTTGTTCCTATTCGGCCAATTTTTTTACCATGACATGACACCATGCCAAGTTTCATGATTTTAAAACCAAGTTTCTCAATGTTATTGACCAAGCCACGATGCCCAAATGTTTGAATTTTATTCTCATTTTTTGCATGGGACCTACTCCCTCCTTCCATCTATATAGGACCTAATGTGTTTTTCAAGGCAGCCTTTGACTATTGACAAGATTAATAGCACATGAGATGTATACCATGCAAATTATATTATTGGAAGCTCCTTTGACATACAAAATTGAAGGTATGCTTTGTGTAAGTTGCATGTCATATATTATTGCTCTAACGTTTGGTCAAAGTTAGCCTCGAAAAACGCATTAGGACCTATATGCATGAGAGGAGTCGACTTCGAGAGAACGTGTTTGTTCGAGAGACACCGAGGAAGACTACTATATATCGATGGTGCATGTAGGCGGGAATTAAACTAAGGGATGGTCTTATTGGTTTCGGGGATATAGGGGAAGAGTGAGAGGCGGGGGATAGCTAGAAGGAGATTGTTAAGTATGAGTGTGTGTTTTACCCATCTAGGCGGAAGTTATGTGCACAAAAGAGGAGAATGATTCGATGTGGCATTAGGATTGAGGGTAATTAACTATGTATGGAGACATAGAGACCTTGAACGTGCATGTGTGATAGGTATACATGTATATGTGGGATGTGTGTGTGTGCGCGTGCATGATCGAGATAAAAGAAAGAAGACATAAGTCATAAGATCAACGACATGGGAGAGACGGATCGGTATGACAATATGCATGCATGTGAGAATGCATGGAAGAAGTCCTGAAAATTGAGCATGTGTTTTTGTCTTTAAGAGATAGTGGCGTGGGCTGGAGCATGCATCTATGGCGAGCAGAGGGAATGAGGCGCAACGATTGTGCAAAAGAGACCAACCTATAAATGCATATGTATGGACAGACATATATAGTGTGGGTGATAGGAAGCAAGACTCCGTGCGAGAAAGAAATGTTGACAGAGAAACTATAGATAGATATAGATATGGAGATGCTAGCTAGAGGGACATCCGCTAGTTTGGGTGTTGGAGATGACCGTCGGGTGGTTCAAAGGGTGAAGTTATATATGTGTGTGAGAGGGCACTTGACTGCATGTAGAGAGAAACATATGTAGTGTGTGTGATAGGAATCAAGAGTGAGGGCGAGAAAGAAGGTTGATGGAGAAACAGATAAATAGAAAGATAAAGATGCTAGCTAGTGCGCGTTAGAGATAGGAGTCGAGTGGATCAGAAGGCTGGGTTATGTGTGTGGGTGTGAGAGAGATAGAGAGGGGGTGCGTGTGAGTCACATACAAACAGATATTAGATAGAAATGAGATCCAGAGAGACGAAGTTTTGTGTCTGCGAGAGAGAAAGATATTTCATAACGAGAGTGATAGCTAGAGAGACATATGAGGGAACCCAAGATATCTCTAGGGAGAGAGGGTGTGTGTGAGCGACATACAAGAGAACAATGGAGAAATATGAGACCCTGGGAGACAGAGTTTGTGTTTGTGTGTGAGAAAGAGATATTGATGATGAAGAGTCGTAGGTTCTCATATCTAAGGAGCGAAAGACATCTCTGTATGAGAGGTGTGCGAGTGGCACACATGGGAATAGTAGAGAGAAATGAGACCCCGAGAGACAAAGTTTTGTGTTTGTGTGAGAGAAAGAGATTCCACATGGAGAATCATAGTTAGAGACACATAGCAGGGAGCGAGATATACTTAGAGAGAGATAGAGTGATGAAGGTCGAGGGAGAGAGTACTGTCAGTGTGTTACGAAGATAAAAGATCATTGTCGACATACAGGTAGCACGAGAGATACCTGAGAGACGATGAACGCGTATAGGTCCAGAGAGATAGTCCTATATAAGCATGAGTGCTAGCTATATGAGACGAATATCTAGATTAAAGGGGATTCAAATATTTAAACTGGAGATCACGACATCGATAATATCATAACGCAAATTGGTGTATCAAACATGCATATTCATTTGAATTTGGGCACACGTGTAATGTTATATAGTTTATCAATATTGGTGATCCATAGATTCTTCAATTACAAACAATGCATGGTTTATATGCAATTAATGTCTAAACGGGATTACACTATATGTTGTGTGTGTGAAACATATTATACATGTTTGAGAAGTAAAAAAACCCACATGAAACACACATTAATTGGAGACAGTTAGCGAGGAATGCATACATTGGATTTCAACATAAAGTGGTTTCAAATATTTGAAAATCCAAATTGATGGATACAACCTTATGAATCTGATATCATGCCATTTGTAAACCATATTTATGTATAAATGGTGTTGTGCTTTTGAAAGTATATATATAAAATGATGTATATAGAATGTAATTTCAATTGAAAATGGATCCCGCCCAAAAAAAATAGAATACAAACGGGATTCGAATTGAGTTGGCACGGTAAACGTGCACTCTGCAAAATTTGAACGAAGCGGGGAAAGTCGCAGTAACCGCCCGAAACCAAAATCTGCGAGACGGAAATCACTGCTGCCTATCCCTGCCACGCAAAGCCTATATGCTAGATTTCTATAGGTTTCTATAGGGGTAGGTTTGTAATTTCACCCAAACGTGACGTAACCGCCTCTCACCCGGATTCATACACGGTGGGCGCCAAAACATAGTGTGTCCTCGGCCAAAATCGACTCCCTCCCCGATTCATATTCATACACGGTGGGCGCCAAAAACAAACTCTCGTCGGCAAATATTCGGTGTATGCGAGATTACCGTCCTATCCCCAACCGACTAGTGTTGCTGTGATGTAGTAGAAATTTGAAACGGGGGCTAAGTTTGTAAATTTCCTCGCATTTGAGACAAGCGCACCCTGAATACATGGTTCCCCCCTTCCTCTCTACCTTCCTTTTCCCCATTCGTACTCTATGGGCGCCAAAACACCCTCTCCACCCCACCCTCCTCCGTCCGCCACCCCATCCACCGCCGTCCTCCTCCACCATGCCAGAGCTTATACCCCGACGCCGCTGTCCATTACAAGAGATCGACCTCTCTCATCCACGGCTTCGGACCGGGATCCTTGCATCCCGTCCTCTCGCTTCATCCCCGCCATCGTCCACCTTGCCAGCGCCGCTCCTACGACCGTCTCGTCCACCGCGCCCTGCCACCACCGTCTACCCTCCTAGATCTGCTTCCACGTTGCCGACAGCCATCGGTACCGCAGCACCGTCAAATTCTCAGCAGATGTGTACACGGTGCCGCACCAGAGGAGGTACTCTTTCGTATCTGCTCAACTTATTTATCGCAGCAAGAAAATAGATCGCCACTGCTTTACTCTGATTTCTTGTCTTGGTTGCGAAGTTTCCTTTTTCTGGTTTGCACCTTCAGATCCGCCATGGCACGCTCAACACCTTACTCGCAATGCTTATGGTTTTCCCCTTTTATATTCCACACTAGTTAAATCACAGTAGACTAAATTTCAAAATTGGGTCAGTCGATTTTTCAGAGCTCGCCGGAGTTCGCTGGTGCGATCGAAGGGGCTTGGGTAGTTGTGGGGCCTCGCCGAATGAAGAAAACTCGACGCGGGTGGGGGTTGGGTGGGGTGGGGTGGAGGTGGGGGTGGCGGAGGAACACAGGTGGTGGGGGCCGATGGTCCGGCCAGCGGCCCGTGCGGTGTTCTGTATGGGAAGAATCAGAGACGAGGAAGAAGAAGGGTTAGGAGACGTAGGATCTTCATCCAACCGCCTGAAATGGTCGAGAGACAGCTAGGAGTTGCATTCTTAATGCGCTCTGGTTCATCATGTGTGGGCACTGCGCAACCAACATTTTATTATCCAAAATCTTCTTGCTCTTCTTTACCATGTTCCTCTTCCATTCTTCTTTAATATGTACTCTCTCCGTTCCTAAATACAAGTCTTTGTATAGATTCCACCATGGACTACATATGGAGCAAAATGAGTGAATCTACACTCTAAAATGTACCTGGATACATATGTATGTGATCCATAGTGGAAATGTCTACCAAGACTTATATTTTGGAACGAAGGGAGTATGATAGTAGTACAGTATGTTCCTTGTACTGAAGATGAGCATGGACATTTGCAGTGTAGAGGTCTATACGGTCGGTTGTGATGGACACCTTGAGCCTCTTTGATTCATAGGATCTTGTAAACATAGAAATAGGATTTGAAGTGGCCTGCCCACTTGAATCCTATAAGAATAGCAAGGAAATGCGGGGAGCTATGTCGCCTTTGAGAGTTACATTGATATTAATAGTACCGCACCTTCACTTGAAGAGAGCTGGTATCCGAAGCCTTTCTAGCCGTACCGGCAATACTAGCACATATATTCCAGCAAGTTCCACTTTGCTGATTTTACTCTGATGCTTAAGGTTTTCCCGCTATATCTACACTATGATCTGTGTAGCTGCTTTGTGTCGCACTAGCAGCAGTCCACTCTTGAAGCTAAACACTGCAATGACTTCCAAAATTGGCACCAAGGCATTGAGTGCCATTCTGGATGCAATGAAACTCATACGCTCCCCACCTGTTGATTCTTGTTCAGAATATCATCCTAATGACTATTCTAACCTCGAGGAGTCAAAGGCAGATGGCCTGTCCTGTTCACCCATAAAGGTGCATGTTCTAATTTGGCAATGTTTTATTGATTGAGAGTATCTTGCATATGTTATCTTGCATTTCTTCTACTTTGTTGCACCGCCATCTGCTTAGTTTACTCATCATATATGTCGAGATGTCATGCCCATCCATTATCAATACATATTCCATCTGTCATCATACCATGTTTTTCCACTCAGATGTTGTTCTTGTGAATTAGACATCAAAAAGGAAGAGGGTGATTGTCGAACCTGAAGGAGCACCAGCAAAGTCCTTGAAAAACGTGGTGGTGCCGGAGAAATCAGACAGCACCCCACTTATATTGGTTGTACAACCAGTGACACAAAACGTAGGACCGACTCCAATAGACTGTACCCATACTTCACTGGCCACATCACTAGCCCCACCACATAGGACTTGCACTCCAGCAAAAGGTATACCGATTTCATTTGCCATAGCACCAGCTGTACCACGGAAAAATCCTACTCCAGCAAGAAGTACAGCAAGTCCACCGGTCGAAGACCTATCCCAACTGCAGAGACGGCCAATTCCTGCAGATTGGAACCCCATTCCATTTATTCCCAGTTTAAAAGAGAATGCTTTCAATGTTGTTAGGGACTACGTGCATATATTCCCATCATGGGAAGATTATTGTGAAGACAAACACCATTTTCACATCTTCCTGTCCAACTTACGTGTAAGTGCTATTATTCATGGCTATTATTTTCCTGTTTTCTGCTGATTGAACACATCAATGATTTGCATTACATTGTTGTAACTAGGCGAGGGTCAATCTGGATAGTCATGACGAGCAAAGCTTGCTTGTGCTTTTCAAGGAAGCATTGCAGCAGTATCGGTGTTACCTGAGGAAATCACACTTTGATGGCAAGTCTATAAACGAATTTCCGGTGGAGTCTCCTGTGCTAAATTTAGAAGACACCGAATGGAAAAACCTTGTTATGCACTGGTCTCGTTCCCAGGATGAGGTATTGTCTATGAAATCACATGACAATTTGAACTTCTACTTTTCCGCATGTGCCTTACAGATCTTTTTTGCAGGAAATCTGCTCGAAGAAGAATTCCGGTTTGACAAGAACGACAGGATATGCAAATATGTTGACCGCTGCTTTGCTCTTGTTAGTACCTGTTGTCCTGTATCACTGTACTTGCATACATACCTGGTTCATTATGTGACAGCAGTATGCATGATAGCTTGCTTATCAATTGTTCGCTCCAAATTATCTGATCTGTATGAATGGTTACATTAGTGTAGAATATATCCAATGCCAATGTTTTTTAGCTCTGCATTGTTCTTGTAAGTACATGTTGTCCTTTATCAGTGTACTTATAATAACGGGTAGTTGTTCATGTACCATCACTCTACAACTTATTTTCCTTTTCCCTCCATTTTCTACACATCAGATATATATTTACTCTTACCATAAGGTTGGTACTGAAGAAGTTTAGCTGTGCATTGCTCTTGGTTGTACCTTTTGCCTGTATCGCTGCACTTACATTTATAGCTACTTAAATATTCTCCATTTTTTGTATATTATCACATCTATATTTACTCTTAACAAAATGTAGAATAAAGGCAATGCTTTTGAAGAAGATTCTGTGGTAAACTTCTTGAATTCCCCCCCCCCATCAGCATGGACAAGGCCTTTATAGAGCTTGTCTTCACCAATAATGTAAGTTTGTCCATCTCAAGCCTTCAAACTTTGTTGTGTATATTTGGTTAGGCATGACTGCAACAGCTGTTTATTTTTGGTGTTTGCATCAAAGTGCTTGTTTAAAGTTTATTATATGTAGTTCATAAACAAAAGTTCGTCCTTTCTCAATTTAAGTTTTCAGTTGTACAACCAACTTCCTTCTTCATACCATGTAAATTAAACTATACAGAGCAAGTGATCTTTTTTTGCACTGCATGTATGCTTCTGTTCTTCATCTGTAATCCAGTGATGTGGTGAACCTACCCACTACAGCACAATGTCATATTCTGCAATGTCTTAACTATGAACAATGTCATATCATTCTACTATTATTTAAACCGTCTCTTTATTTGCCAATTTGAAATGGTATAAATTGACAGCACACTAACCATTGATACTTATGAGTTCTTGATCTGTAATCCAGTGGTGTCGTGAAGCTGCCAACTCCTTCACAATGTCATTTCCTACCATGTCTTGACCTGAACAATACCATATTGTGTTAATGCAAATTTAAACTATGTCACTTTATTCGTCAGTAAGAAATGTGATGAATTGTCAGCACTGATACTTTTATGTGCAAAACCTGTCATCTGTCTGCTTGTTTATCTTTCAGAGTGAGAAAGATATAAGTGTTGAACAAGCGCAGTCTCATCATCTTGCTCAGCTGCTTGAACTGCAGCTCCCCAGCAGGGCTAACCTTTCTTGAACTCTATTGAAGTGCTGTCGGTTTTGTATATTATTTTGTCGGCGTGTTTATTTGCACTGGTGGCGATCTTTGATGCCCAGTGTATGTAATCTGCTGTCTGCTTGTGCTTTATTATCATAGTGGCAAACTTTGATGCCCAGTAGATGTAATATGCCGTAATTTCTTTATTGTATAGTATAGGTTTTTTCTTATTCACGATGTTGTAGTTATTTTACTGTATATATATCCTGTCTTCGCAGTACATCGGCCAAACCATAAAATTACGGTACATAATCGGGCCGTCATGCAATCACGATGTAGGTTGTGCCTGAAACGTGCCGATCAGCTCACGGGCCGACAGCAGCTCAAAATGAACCCCGGCCCATGATTGTGCGAATCAAATCACGGGCTTTTAACAGGTCGAAAAATTATCTCGGTCCTTGTTTGGCCCAATCAGATATCGGCTGCGAGCAGGCCGGATGCAAACCGGGCCGTAGTTAGGCACAACTATATGATGGGCTTTTAACAGGCTGAAATTAATATAGGGCCAAAATGTTAAACGGGCCCTTAACAGGCCAAAACTAATATCAGGCCGAATTACTAAGTGGGCCTTTAGCAAGTGGGCCCAAAAGCATAGTGTCCAGTTGACCGGCCGAATCTGATATGGGCCATAATTAGGCCCAAAACCTCTTGAAGGGTCGGACCTGATCTGGGCCGTAATTTGGCCCAGAACGTGGTAGGCTTTTAACGGGCCAGATCTCATATGGGCCACTATTAGGCCCGGAGCGTGGCAGGCCATTAATAGACCGGATCAAATATGGGCCGGCATTTGGCCCAAAACATGGCAGCCAGTTAACGGGTCGGCCTACTAGGGTCCTCAAAATCTTGTGGGCCTACAGCTGGGCCGGCCCATTAATGTCGGCGAAATCTCGTGGGCCTTTAGCTGGGCCGGCCCATTATGATCCGCAACAATTTTGTGGGCCTTTACTTGGGCCGGCCTATTATGGCACACGAAAATCTTGTGGGCCTTTACCTGGGCCGGCCCATTATGGCCCGCGAAATCTTGTGGGCCTTTAGTTGGGCTAGCCCATTATGGTCCGCAAAATCTCGTGGGCCTTTAGCTGGGCTGGCCCATTATGGTCCGCAAAATCTTGTGGGCCTTTAGTGGGGCCGGCCCATTTAAACTTGTTGTGCCGTGCCACGTGTCGACGTATCATAGGCACATTCTGTCCAGTGAGTGGATCACATTTGTCCCGACGATGAGCCGACACGTGTTTCCTCTAGCCAATGATGATTTTACACGTGGAAAATCCCCATTGGTCGGGGATGTTAACGGGTTATCGGATCCAAAACCCGACCCAATAGCTTAATGGCATTCCATTACGGTGGATGCCACATGTCGGTCACCCTTGACGAAAGCACTTCTGTGATGCGCGATTTATCGTCATGGAAGTGGACACTTCCGTGATGATAATTTTGGTAATGTCATGGAACACTTCTATGACAGCACATGTATAACTATCTTGATTCTGTCATAAATTTGTCATGGATGTACATGCATGACAAAAAAAGCGACCTACTGTGACAAACACCTTACATCACGGAAGTGTATTTTTTTGTAGTGATTGGGATTCTCAGGTGTGTCAACAATAGGTTCACTAGACGCATGCAAAGTTCTATCATTTTTCTTTTTCTTCTTCTTAGAAGAACTAGGTGCATCAACATTAGTTCTTTGAGAATCTTGCTCAATTCTCTTGGGATGGCCCTCAGGATACAAAGGTTCCTGAGTCATTTTACCCCCTCTAGTCATAACTCTAACATCATTATAATTTTTCTTATTATTTAATTCATTGAGCAAATCATTCTGAGCTTTAAGTACTTGTTCTACTTGAGTGGTAACCATAGAAGCATGTTTACTAATAAGTTTAAGCTCACCTTTAACTCTAGACATATAATCACTCAAGTGTTCAATCATATAAGCATTACGTTTCAATTGTCTACCAACATAAGCATTGAAGTTTTCTTGTTTAACAATAAAATTATCAAACTCATCTAAGCATTGGCTAGCAGAATTATAACAAGGGATATCACCTTCATCAAATCTATAGAGAGAATTTACCTTTACTACCTGTGTAGGGTTATCAAGACCATGTATTTCTTCAATAGGTGGTAAATTCTTAACATCCTCGGCTTTAATACATTTTTCTTTCAAAGATTTCTTTGCCTCTTGCATATCTTCAGGACTGAGAAATAGAATACCCCTTTTCTTCGGAGTTGGCTTAGGAGTTGGTTCAGGAAGTGTCCAATCATTTTCATTACTCAACATATTATTCAATAGCAATTCAGCTTGATCAACAGTTCTTTCCCTGAAAACACAACCAGCACAATTATCCAGGTGGTCTCTAGAAGCATCGGTTAGTCCATTATAAAAGATATCAAGTATTTCATTTTTCTTGAGAGGATGATCAAGTAAAGCATTAATTAATTGGAGAAGCCTCCCACAAGCTTGTGGGAGACTCTCTTCTTCAATTTGCACAAAACTATATATTTCCCTTAAGGCAGCTTATTTCTTATGAGCTGGGAAATATTTAGTAGAGAAGTAATAAATCATATCCTGGGGACTATGCACACAAGCAGGATCAAGAGAATTAAACCATGTTTTAGCATCACCCTTTAATGAGAACGAAAACAACTTAAGGATAAAGTAATAGTGAGTTTTCTCATCATTAGTGAATAGGGTGGCTATATCATTTAATTTAGTAAGATGTGCCACAACAGTTTCAGATTCATAGCCATAAAAAGGATCAGATTCAACCAAAGTAATTAACTCAGGATCGACTGAGAAATCATAATCCTTATCAGTAATAAAGATATGTGAAGTAGCAAAAGCAGGGCCACGTTTCATTCTAGCATTCAAAGACTTTTCTTTAAGCTTAGCTAATAATTTCTTAAGTTCATATCTATCATTGCAAGCAAGAAAGTCCCTAACAGTTTCTTCATCCATAACATAGCCCTCAGGCACAACAGGCAATTCATATCTAGGGGGAGAATCTTCATCATCACTTTCATAAATATTATCAGTTTCAATAATTTCATTCTCTCTAACCCTAGCAAGTTGTTCATCAAGAAATTCACCCAGTGGCACAGTATTATCAAGCATAGAAGTAGTTTCATCATAAGTATCATGCAAAGCAGAAGTGACATCATCAATAACATGCGACATATCAGAATGAATAGCAGGAGTATGTGTCGCAAGTTTACTCAAAACAGAAGGTGAATCAAGTGCAGAGCTAGATGGCAGTTCCTTACCTCCCCTCGTAGTTGAGGGAATTTTTTTGGTTCTTTGATCTTTAAAGTTCTTAATAATGATCAGCAGATATAAATCCCAAGTGACTCAAAGAATAGAACTATGCTCCCCGGCAACGGCACCAGAAAATAGTCTTGATAACCCACAAGTATAGGGGATCGCAGCAGTTTTCGAGGGTAGAGTATTCAACCCAAATTTATTGATTCGACACAAGGGGAGCCAAAGAATATTCTCAAGTATTAGCAGTTGAGTTGTCAATTCAACCACACCTGGAAACTTAATATCTGTAGCAAAGTATTTAGTAGCAAGGTAATATGATAATAGCGGTAACGGTAGCAAAAGTAATAGTTTTGGTTTTATAGTGATTGTAATAGTAGCAACGGGAAAGTAAATAAGCGAAGAACAATATGTGAAAAGCTCGTAGGCAACGGATTAGTGATGGATAATTATGTCGGATGTCATTCCTCATGCAATAGTTACAACATAGGGTGACACAGAACTAGCTCCAGTTCATCAATGTAATGTAGGCATGTATTCCGAATATAGTCATACATGCTTATGGAAAAGAACTTGCATGACATCTTTTGTCCTACCCTCCCGTGGCAGCGGGGTCCTATTGGAAACTAAGGGATATTAAGGCCTCCTTTTAATAGAGTACTGGACCAAAGCATTAACACTTAGTGAATACATGAACTAATCAAACTACGGTCATCACCGGTAAGTATCCCGATTATTGTCACTTTGGGGTTAACGGATCATAACAGATAATAGGTGACTATAGACTTGCAAGATAGGATCAAGAACTCACATATATTCATGAAAACATAATAGGTTCAGATCTGAAATCATGGCACTCGGGCCCTAGTGACAAGCATTAAGCATAGCAAAGTCATAGCAACATCAATCTCAGAACATAATGGATACTAGGGATCAAACCCTAACAAAACTAACTCGATTACATGATAAATATCATCCAACCCATCACCGTCCAGCAAGCCTACGATGGAATTACTCACGCACGGCGGTGTGCATCATGAAATTGGTGATGGAGGAAGGTTGATGATGACGATGGCGACCTCTCCGGAGCCCCGAACAGACTCCAGATCAGCCCTCCCGAGAGAGATTAAGGCTTGGCGGTGGCTCCATATCATAAAACGCGATGAATCATTCTCTCTTATTTTTTTCTCCCTGAACACGAATATATATAGTTGGAGTTGAGGTCAGAGGAGCACTGCTACCTCTTGAGCACTGCGTTGGTTTTCCCTTGAAGAGGAAAGGGTGATGCAGTAAAGCAGCGTAAGTATTTCCCTCAGTTTTTGAGAACCAAGGTATCAATCTAGTAGGAGGCCACGCACGAGTCCCTCGCAATCAACGCAATAAAGGGGTTGTCAATCCCTTCACGGTCACTTACGAAAGTGAGATGTGATAGATATGATAAGATAATATTTTTGGTATTTTTATGATAAAGATGCAAAGTAAATAAGTGAAATAAAAATGGCACTAGAAATAGCTTGTTGACGGGAGATTAATATGATGGAAAATAGACCCGGGGCCATAGGTTTCACTAGTGGGTTCTCTTGAGAGCATAAGTATTACGGTGGGTAAACAAATTACAATTGAGCAATTGACAGAGTTGAGCATAGCTATGAGAATATCTAGGTATGATCATGTATATAGGCATCATGTCCGAGACAAGTAGACCGACTCCTGCCTGCATCTACTACTATTACTCCACACATCGATCGCTATCCAGCATGCATCTAGAGTATTAAGTTCAAAGGAACAGAGTAACGCTTTAAGTAAGATGACATGATGTAGAGGGATAAACTCATGCAATATGATATAAACCCCATCTTGTTTTCCTCGATGGCAACAATACAATACGTGCCTTGCTGCCCCTACTGTCACTGGGAAAGGACACCGCAAGATTGAACCCAAAGCTAAGCACTTCTCCCATTGCAAGAAATATCAATCTAGTAGGCCAAACCAAACTGATAATTCGAAGAGACTTGCAAAGATAACCAATCATACATAAAAGAATTCAGAGAAGATTCAAATATTGTTAATAGATAAACTTGATCATAAACCCACAATTCATTGGTCTCAACAAACACACCGCAAAAGAAGATTACATCAAATAGATCTCCACGAGAATCGTGGAGAACTTTGTATTGAGATCCAAAACGAGAGAAGAGGCCATCTAGCTAATAACTATGGACCCGAAGGTCTGAGGTAAACTACTCACACATCATCGGAGAGGCTATGGTGTTGATGTAGAAGCCCTCCATGATCGGTGCCCCCTCCGACAGAGCTCCGAAAAAGGCCTCAAGATGGGATCTCACGGGTATAGAAGGTTGCGGCGGTGGAATTAGGTTTTTGGCTCCTTATCTGGTAGTTTGGGGGTACGTTGGTATATATAGGAGGAAGAAGTACGTCGGTAGAGCAACATGGGCCCCACGTGGGTGGAGGGCGTGCCTAGGGGGTAGGCGCGCCCCCTACCTCGTGCCTTCCTGGTTGATTTCTTGACGTACGGTCCAAGTCCTCTGGATCACGTTCGTTCCGAAAATCACGTTCCCGAAGGTTTCATTCCGTTTGGACTCTGTTTGATATTCTTTTTCTGCGAAAATCTGAAATAGGCAAAAACAGCAATTCTGGGCTGGGCCTCCGGTTAATAGGTTAGTCCCAAAAATAATATAAAAGTGTATAACAAAGCCCATTAATCATCCAAAACAGAATACAATATAGCATGAAGCAATCAAAAATTATAGATATGTTGGAGACGTATCAAGCATCCCCAAGCTTAATTCCTGCTCGTCCTCGAGTAGGTAAATGATAAAAACAGAATTTTTGATGCGGAATGCTACTTGGTATAATTTCTTTAATGTAACCCTCTTAATTGTGGTATGAATATTCAGATCCGAGAGATTCAAGATAAAAGATTAATATTGACATAAAAGCAATAATACTTCAAGCATACTAACTAAACAATTATGTCTTCTCGAAATAACATGGCCAAAGAAAGTTCATCCCTACAAAATCATATAGTTTAGTCATGCTCCATTTTCGTCACACAAGAATGCTCTCATCATGCACAACCCCGATGACAAGCCAAGAAATTGTTTCATACTTTAGTAATCTCAAACTTTTTCAACCTTCACGCAATACATGAGCATGAGCCATGGATATAGCATTATGGGTGGAATAGAATATAATGATGGGGGTTATGTGGAGAAGACAAAAAAGGAGAAAGTCTCAAATCAACGCGGCTAATCAACAGGCTATGGAGATGCCCATCGATTGATGTTAATGTAAGGAGTAGGGATTGCCATGCAACGGATGCACTAGAGCTATAAATGCATGAAAGCTCAACAAAAGAAACTTAGTGGGTGTGCATCCAACTTGCTTGCTCACGAAGACCTAGGGCATTTGAGGACGCCCATTGTTGGAATATACAAGCCAAGTTCTATAATGAAAAATTTCCACTAGTATATGAAAGTGACAAAACAAGAGACTCTCTATCATGAAAATCATGGTGCTACTTTGAAGTACAAGTGTGGGAAAAAAGGATAGTAGCATTGTCCCTTTTTATTTTCTTTTTTTGGGCCTTCCTTTTCTTGGGCATTTCTTTTTTTGGGGAGGGGGACAATACTCTATGAATGATGATCATCACACTTCTATTTATTTACAACTCAATGATTACAACTCGATACTAGAACAAAGTATGACTCTATATGAATGCCTCTGGCGGTATACCGGGATAGCAATGAATCAAGAGTGGTATGTATGAAAAATTATGAACGGTGGCTTTGCCAAAAATACGATGTCAACTACATGATTATGCAAAGCAATACGACAATGATGAACATGTCATGATAAACAGAACAGTGGAAAGTTGCATGGCAATATATCTCGGAATGGCTATGGAAATGCCATAATAGGTAGATATGGTGGCTGTTTTGAGGAAGATATAAGGAGGTTTATGTGTGAAAGAGTGTATCATATCACGGGGTTTGGATGCACCGGCAAAGTTTGCACCAACTCTCAATGTGAGAAAGGGCAATGCACGGTATCGAAGAGGCTAGCAATGATGGAAGGGTAAGAGTGCATATAATCCATGGACTCAACATTAGTCATAAAGAAATCATATACTTATTGCAAAAATCTACAAGTCATCAGAAACCAAGCACTACATGCTTGCTCCTAGGGGGATAGATTGGTAGGAAAAGACCATCGCTCATCCCCGACCACCACTCATAAGGAAGACAATCAAAGAACACCTCATGTTTCAAATTTGTTACATAACGTTTACCATACGTGCATGCTACCGGAATTGCAAACTTCAACACAAGTATTTCTCAATTTCACAACTAATCAACTAGCACAACTTTAATATCACTACCTCCATATCTCAAAACAATCATCAATCATCAAACTTCTCTTAGTATTCAGCACACTCATAAGAAAGTTTTTTACTAGTCTCGAATACTTAGCATATTAGGATTAATTTCCCAATTTAAGAAAACTACCATGCTATTTAGGACTCTCAAAATAATATAAGTGAAGCATGAGAGAATAATAGTTTCTATAAAACAAATCCACTACCGTGCTCTAAAAGATATAAGTGAAGCACTAGAGCAAAAACTATATAGCTCAAAAGATATAAGTGAAGCGCATAGAGTATTCTAATAAATTCCGAATCATGTGCGTTTCTCTCAAAAGGTGTGTACAGAAAAGTTGATTGTGGTAAACTAAAAAATAAAGACTCAAATAATACAAGACGCTCCAAGCAAAACACATATCATATGGTGAATAAAAATATAGCTCCAACTAAAGTTACCGATGGAAGTAGACGAAAGAGGGGATGCCTTCCGGGGCATCCCCAAGATTTGGCTTTTAGGTGTCCTTAGATTATCTTGGGGTGCCATGGGAATCCACAAGCTTAGTCTCTTGCCACTCCTTGTTCCATAATCCATCAAATCTTTTACCCAAAACTTGAAAACTTCACAACACAAAACTTAACAGAAAATCTCGTGAGCTCCGTTAGCGAAAGAAAACAAAACACCACTTCAGGTTAATGTAATGAACTAATTATTTATTTATATTGGTGTTAAACCTACTCTATTCCAACTTCTCTATGGTTTATAAACTCTTTTACTAGCCATAGATTCATCAAAATAAGCAAACAACATACAAAAAATAGAATCTGTCAAAAACAGAACAGTCTGTATTAATATGTAGCTAACACAAGTTCTGGAACCCCAAAAATTCTAAAATAAATTGCTGGACGTGAGTAATTTATCTATTAGTAATATTCAAAAATAATTAACTAAATATCACTTTCCAAATAAAAATTGCAGCAATTCTTGTGAGCGCTAAAGTTTCTGTTTTTACAGCAAGATTAAAAAAGACTTTCCCCAAGTCTTCCCAACGGTTCTACTTGGCACAAACACTAATTAAACACAAAAAACACAACCAAAACATAGTCTAGATAAATTATTTATTACTAAACAGGATCAAAAATCAAGGAATCAAAATAAAATTGGGTTGCCTCCCAACAAGCGCTATCGTTTAACGCCCCTAGCTAGGCATAAAAGCGAAGATAGATCTAGGTATTGCCATCTTTGGTAGGCAATCCATAAGTGGCTCTCATAATAGATTCATATGGTAATTTAATTTTATTTCTAGGGAAGTGTTCCATGCCTTTCCTCAACGGAAATTGGAATCTAATATTCCCTACCTTCATATCAATAATTGCACCAATCGTTCTAAGGAAAGGTCTACCAAGAATAATAGGACATGAAGGATTGCAATCTATATCAAGAACAATAAAATCTACGGGCACATAATTCCTATTTGCAACAATAAAAACATCATTAATTCTTCCCATAGGTTTCTTAATGGTGGAATCCGCAAGGTGCAAGTTTAAAGAGCAATCATCAAAATCACGGAAACCTAGCAAATCACACAAAGTCCTTGGAATCGTGGAAACACTAGCACCCAAATCACACAAAGCATAGCATTCATGATCTTTAATTTTAATTTTAATAGTAGGTTCCCACTCATCATAAAGTTTTCTAGGGATAGAAACTTCCAACTCAAGTTTTTCTTCATAAGATTGCATTAAAGCATCAACGATATGTTTGGTAAAGGCTTTATTTTGACTATAAGCATGTGGAGAATTTAGCACGGATTGCAACAAGGAAATACAATCTATCAAAGAGAAATTATCATAATTAAATTCCTTGAAATCCAAAATAATGGGTTCATTGATATTTAAAGTTTTGATCTCTTCAATCCCACTTTTACCAATTTTTGCATCAAGATCTAAAAACTCTGAATTTTTGGAACGCCTTCTAGGTAAAGGTGGATCATATTCAGTCCCATCATTATCAAGATTCATATGGCAAAACAAAGATTTAATAGGGGACACATCAATAACTTTTAGATCTTCATCTTTATTTTCATAGAAACTAGAAGAACACACTTTCACAAAACAATCTTTCTTAGCACGCTTCCTAGCGGTTCTTTATTTGCACTCATCAATGGAAATTATCATGGCCTTGAGAGACTCATTGATATCATGCTTAGGTTTAATAGATCTAAGTTTCAAAGAATCAACATCAAGAGAAATTCTATCAACGTTCCTAGCCAATTCATCAACTTTAAGCAATTTTTCTTCAAGCAAAGCTTTGAAATTATTTTGCGAATTCATAAACTCCTTAACACTAGTCTCAAATTCAGTGGGCATCTTATTAAAATTTCCATAAGAATTGTTGTAGGAATTACCATAATTATTACAGGAATTACTAGGATACGGCATAGGATTAAAGTTTCCTCTATACGCGTTGTTACCAAAATTATTCCTACCAACAAAATTCACATCCATAGATTCATTATTATTCTCAATCAAAGTAGACAAAGGCATATCATTAGGATCAGAAGAAACACTTTTATTTGCAAATAATTTCATAAGTTCATCCATCTTTCCACTCAAAACATTAATTTCTTCTATCGCACGCACTTTCTTATTAGTAGATCTTTCAGTGTGCCATTGAGAATAATTAACCATAATATTATCTAGGAGTTTAGTAGCTTCACCTAAAGTGATTCCCATAAAAGTGTCTCCCGCGGCCGTATCTAAAAGATTTCTAGAAGCAAAATTCAATCCGGCATAAAAGTTTTGTATAATCATCCAAAGATTCAAACCATGTGTAGGGCAACTATGTATCATTAATTTCATCCTCTCCCAAGATTCTGCAACATGTTCATGATCAAGTTGCTTAAAATTCATAATATCATTTCTAAGAGAGATGATCTTAGCGGGAGGAAAATACTTAGAGATGAAAGCATCTTTGCACTCATTCCATGAATCAATACTATTTTTAGGCAAAGACGAAAACCAAGCTTCAACACGATCTCTAAGAGAAAAAGGAAATAACTTCAATTTAACAAATCCACAAAGTTGTTTAGATGGGTAGTGGCATCTTCACTAGGAAGGCCGGAAAACGGATCTTTCATGACAAGATTCAGCAAAGCAGCATTAATTTCACAAGATTCAACATCGGTAAGAGGAGCAATCGGAGTGCTAATAAAATCATTGTTGTTGGTATTAGTAAAATCACACAATTTGGTATTATCTTGAGTCATGGTGACAGGCAAGCAATCCAACACACAAGCAAACAAGAAATGGGCAAAAAGAGGCAAATAGGGAAAGAGAAGGAGGACGGAGAGAGAGGGCAAATAAAACGGCAAGGGTGAAGTGGGGGAGAGGAAAACGAGAGGCAAATGGCAAATAATGTAATGCGGGAGATAAGGGTTTGTGGTGGGTACTTGGTATGTTGACTTTTGCATAGACTCCCCGGCAACAGCGCCAGAAATTCTTCTTGCTACCTCTTGAGCACTGCGTTGGTTTTCCCTTGAAGAGGAAAGGATGATGCAGTAAAGCAGCGTAAGTATTTCCCTCAGTTTTTGAGAACCAAGGTATCAATCCAGTAGGAGGCCACGCACGAGTCCCTCGCACCTACACAAACAAATAAAATCCTCGCAACCAACGCAATAAAGGTGTTGTCAATCCCTTCATGGTCACTCACGAAAGTGAGATCTGACAGATATGATAAGATAATATTTTTGGTATTTTTATGATAAATATGCAAAGTAAATAAAGCGAAATAAAAACGGCACCAGAAATAGCTTGTTGACGGGAGATTAATATGATGGAAAATAGACCCCGGGGCCATAGGTTTCACTAGTGACTTCTCTCGAGAGCATAAGTATTACGGTGGATAAACAAATTATTGTTGAG
Organism: Triticum dicoccoides; assembly: GCF_002162155.2. Lineage (NCBI taxonomy): Eukaryota > Viridiplantae > Streptophyta > Magnoliopsida > Poales > Poaceae > Triticum > Triticum dicoccoides. The sequence continues at coordinate 122,211,251 of NC_041382.1, forward strand.
CAATTGACATAATTGAGCATAGTTATGAGAATATCTAGGTATGATCATGTATATAGGCATCACGTCGGGGACAAGTAGACCGACTCATTCCTGCATGTACTACTATTACTCCACACATCGACCGCTATCCAGCATGCATCTAGAGTATTAAGTTCAAAGAAACAGAGTAACGCTTTAAGTAAGATGACATGATGTAGAGGGATAAACTCATGCAATATGATATAAAACCGATCGTGTTATCCTCGATGGCAACAATACAATACGTGCCTTGTTGCCCCTACTGTCACTGGGAATGGACACCGCAAGATTGAACCCAAAGCTAAGCACTTCTCCCATTGCAAGAAAGATCAATCTAGTAGGCCAAACCAAACTGATAATTCGAAGAGACTTGCAAAGATAACCAATCATACATAAAAGAATTCAGAGAAGATTCAAATGTTGTTCATAGATAAACTTGATCATAAACCCACAATTCATCGGTCTCAACAAACACACCGCAAAAAAAGATTACATCGAATAGATCTCCACGAGAATCGTGAAGAACTTTGTATTGAGATCCAAAAAGAGAGAAGAAGCCATCTAGCTAATAACTATGGACCCGAAGGTCTGAGGTAAACTACTCACACATCATCGGAGAGGCTATGGTGTTGATGTAGAAGCCCTCCGTGATCAATGCCCTCTCCGGTGGAGCTCCGGAAAAGGCCTCAAGATGGGATCTCACGGGTACAGAAGGTTGCAATGGTGGAATTAGGTTTTTGGCTCCGTATCTGGTAGTTTGGGGGTATGTAGGTATATATAGGAGGAAGAAGTACGTCGGTGGAGCAACATGGGCCCCACGAGGATGGAGGGCGCG
>NC_041382.1:122212425-122223971 GCF_002162155.2 Triticum dicoccoides
CCCCTACCTCGTGCCTTCCTGGTTGATGTATTGACGTAGGGTCCAAGTCCTCTGGATCACGTTCGGTCCGAAAATCACGTTCCCGAAGGTTTCATTCCGTTTGGACTCCGTTTGATATTCTTTTTTTGCGAAACTCTGAAATAGGCAAAAAAACAACAATTCTGGGTTGGGCCTCCGGTTAATAGGTTAGTCCCAAAAATAATATAAGATTGTATAACAAAGCCCATTAATCATCCAAAACAGAATATAATATAGCATGAAGCAATCAAAAATTATAGATACGTTGGAGACGTGTCAAGCACCAGGGGGGCCACGAGGCAGGGGGCGTGCCTAGAGGGGTAGGCGCGCCCCCACCCTCGTGGACGGGGTGTGGGCCCCCTGGCTTTGATTCTTTCGCCAGTATTTTTTATATATTTCAAAAATAATCTCCACTGATTTTCAGGTCATTTCAAGAATTTTATTTCTGCACAAAAATAACACCATGGCAATTCTGCTGAAAACAGCGTCAGTCCGGGTTAGTTCCATTCAAATCATGCAAGTTAGAGTCCAAAACAAGGGGAAAAGTGTTTGGAAAAGGAGATACGACGGAGACGTATCACGCGCCTGCCGAGGACGCCGTCCACGACGCGTCCCCGATGTCCGCGCCTGCTCAATGCCGGAGACGCGTTACGGGATGGGGCAGGATGGATATCTACCACGCCCGTTCAATGCCCTATCTATCCGTATGCCACCATTAAGCAGGCACACCGCCGAGAAACCCACTCAGGCACCGCGCATTGACGCACCCGGACGTCTGGCCTCACCGGAATCTGATATTTAAAGGCGACCACACCTGCTAACTACACGACACAACACAAGCCACTCCACATCCTCCTCCCTTGCACCACATCTGCCATGACTGCTGGCAACAACGCTCTATGGGAGAGCCTTTCGACGGAGATGAAGCATGAGGTGGCCGCCTTGCGGCCGCCTGGCAGAGCAACCGTGCCAGGCAGATCGAGCCCGGCATGCCGACCAACTCGCCTGGGATCTTCAACGATGAGGACGACCCCACGATAGGCACGGGCTCCGACGACACTGCACCGGAGCATGTCGGTGTTCCAGCAAGCACAGGAGGAACATCAGTACAAGCGAGGAGGCCGTGGAGGCCATGGCCGTGGCAACACCAACTTCGTCGCGGAGCATTGCGCAATCTACGAGGCCATCCGCGCTCAAGCTGCCGCTCGCCAGGAATAGGTCGCCGCGGAAGCGCAGCTGCAGGCTATCATAGACGAGAACAACGCTAGCAACGCGTCCTATGGACCCCCGACAAACTTTCGGGCCGCCCAATGGGACGACGAGAGTGTCGACACCTCCATTTCCATCATGGACCTCACGTCCACTGGCGACGGACAAGGCACAGACTCCCCTGAGGATGAGTAGGGCATGGGAAGCGGCAGGGCCTTATGTCCCATGTGGGTTGGTCCGTTACCCATGTTCTACTCTTTCTCGCCGGCGACCGCACCTTCACTTCATTGGTCTTATCGTTGGTGCTCATAGAGACCGCAGATGGAGGATGCAGTCCCAGGAAGGGAACAACAAGGGCATGGATGCCAGCCGTCGCCGTAGGATAGGTTTGTTTTTTGTTCTAAATGTTGGAAATATAATGAAAATCCGACGTGTCTGCATGAACGTCGTCTGGTTTATATGAAATCCGCCGTATTCGCACGAATTTCGTCCGGTTAGTTTGAATAGTTGTTTAAATGTGTGCGGGCAGCGGTGGATCGCGGCGTCCAGCATCAGTGTCCGCGTACTGGTCCCTTCCCAACGCGGACGGATGCCGAAGCAAATTTGCGGGTCAACGTTGGAGATGCCCTAACACAATAATATCTTTAACAACTTCTCAACAGAGATCACATCATAACAAGCTAACGACGAAGCAAGCAATAGAACAATTTTATAGTGCAGGGCGAGAAAAAGGAGGGCTACTTTGTCAATACCATTTCTGTCATAGCTAAGGGAAGGCTAATTACAAGACCTTGAGAGAAGGATACAGTAATAGAAACCTTCAGAGCCAAGGCCTGGCATGGGTCACTGATCGATCTGGATCTTCTATATCGACCCTGACACGCATGCATGCATTGTTCTACTAGATGAAAGGAGAGACAACACCAAGTCCAAAAAGGAAACAAGCTAGACTTGATGTACTAGCTATATAGCCTGCTCGATCTTCATGCGAGTTAGAGCTAGAAGGCTGTTGATTGATGAATTAACCCTTCTTTATCCCGTTGCTCTTCACTAGCTTGCGCATGAACTCCTTTACCTGCACAATGTATATGACCACAGGTTACACATATGAAAACAAATTTCATGTAAAACTCAAAACCCCTGACTACAACTTATAGTCCCTCTGAAAAGAAATGTAAAGGTGTTTTACCTCAGCAGGCTCACGCAGAGAGTAGGATGCGCTGGTGTCCTTTGGAAACTTGGTCACAAGGATCCCGATGCCTTGTCCCATGTTCTGCAGCACCTATTTTGATTTATTTTTTTTGCAAAAGTAAAGGGCTCAGTTCATCGGATTGGATCGATAGCGCGCATCAGCGCAAAAGTACAGGTGCAGCGTGTACTATACCTTGAATGCATCCTCGTCTGTACGGTCATCCCCGATGTATATCGGGAAAACGTCGCTGCGCCCCGCATAGCCTGCAAAGGAAAAACCATCCAAAAATCTATTGTGAATATTTATGAAGCAAGTACCTAACAAGACATGTATGAAGCAGCATCAACATTTATGCATTTGTACTATGTGCTGTGTTTTTCTTTTCCAAAACAAAACAACGGGCTGCCCCGTCGATTTTCATTGTGATGTGCCGTGCAAGAACTCACCGAGAGACTTGAGCAAGAACTTGAGAGCGTGTCCCTTGTTCCACTCGATGGAGGGCCGGATCTCGAGGACCTTTCTCCCCTTGGTGAGGCAGAGTTTCGGGTAGTCGTCCAGCACTGCCTTCACCTCCCTGCCCAGAGCATCCCATTCCGCCTCCTCGACGCAGCGGAAGTGCACCGAGAGGCAAAACTTGTTGTTCTCCACCATGGCCCCCGGGATGGACTCCATCTTCGCCGTCAGCTTCTCATACACCTGCAAATTAATCGATCCGGACCACACTTGTCAGCAAATCGTTTACATTCTAGTAGCAGTAGTGGACTTGATGGCGAGAAGAAAAGTACACCAAGATTAGTACTCGTTGATTAGGAATATTATTTCTCAGGTACGTAGTTTAATTAATCTCTCACTGGTGAAAGACAGGGTCAGGTCGTGCATGCCTACCTCCTGAATGACAGGCAAGAACTCGGTCGCCGGCTGGCACAGAACCTCGTCAGCCTGCATAGACAAAACGAACAACCACTCAATCACGCAGCTCGCAAGCGACTTAATTACAGCAAACAAAAAATTAGGGCCAATGAAAAGTCTCTTTCACGAGGACTGTAGAGAGAGAGAGAGAGAGAGAGAGAGAGAGAGAGAGAGAGAGAGAGAGAGAGAATAAGTGAGGAAGAAAATTCGGAGGAAGGTAGATGTCGACTAACTTAACTAACCTTTGCCTTGTGGTTAGACACTTTGGTGGGGCCCTTGATGTCCATGCCGTGGCTCCCGGCGTAGTACAGCTCCTCCAGTTTCACAAAGTTGAACACCTGCGTACATATTGCACCATAAATACAAATACAGTGCTCTTTTGTTTCTTTTGTACGTAGATGAAGAGGTAACCGGGCAAAGGGGAAGGGGGAAGGAGAGAAGTACTACTGCGAGGAAACGCTCATGAAAACGATCGCTGTGCCTCTTTCTGTGGGCGGAAGTACTAGTAGTGCGAGAAAACGCTCATAAAAACGCTCGCTGTGCCTCTTTGCATGTACTGTTGTGTGTATAGCGTCTAGGTTCACGGCCGCAACCAAATGCGGCATGCATGCCATGTCATGTGGACGGTGAAAATCACGGCCAAATAATTACAAAAGGGAACCTGGAAGATTCCGTTTACGGTGCACGCTGCTGGAGCCGTGGTGTGAGGTGCAAGACTAGGCTTCTTTTACAGCACCAAGAAAGCAACAACAACAAAAATGCAACGGCTGCAGCAGCAGCAGCAAGGAACCAAGAAAGTAGCACTAGAGGATATGTTGGCGCTGGAATGTACCTTGTCTCTGCATCTCCCACTCACGATGGCCGTCGGGAAATGCTGCGCGACGCCCCTCACCGCATCCCTCATCTGCGTCAATCAAAGAGAAAATTAAGAACAGGGCAGTGCAAAGGGAACCTCTGTGAACAGAGCATGCTCTGCTTCGATCGCGTCGCAAGAAGGCGTCACAAGACATGGAACGAGGGAGCAAGGAGACTGACCTCCTCGGTCATGACGGCGCGGTCGGGGTCCTGGACGATCGGCGAAAGGGTGCCGTCGTAGTCGAGGAACATGACGATCTGCTTCCCCTCGGCCGCCGCGAGCACGCCCTCGAACCACTCCAATGCTGACGGGTGCTTCTCCTGCGATTCAGGCAAAGATTCTTCAATCATCGCGGAGAGAGGGAGGGAGGGTGGGAAAGAAAGCAAGCAGCAGCCATGGGTGGATGTGAGAGAAACTTACGATCCACTCCTCGTTGTCGGCGCCGGCGGGGGACATGGGGTGGCGGGGCGAGGAGGCCTTCATCGAGTCCAGCAGAGACCCGCCCATCAGCACCGCCGAGGTGGCGAGGTCCATGCGGCCCAGGGAGGCCTTCCTGCAATCGCGCGCCCTCCGCGGCGGGAGCGACACGAAATGGCGACCCGGCTGCGCCGGCGCCGCCACGGCGGTGACCGCCTCCTCGGCAGCAAAGGTGGCGTGGTTCATCATGACGAGAGCGCGGACCGACACAGGGAGAAAGTCTGAAGAAGCGCCGGGAGAAAAGCAACAAGATGCGTGGGCTACGACGAGAGCAGCGAACGAAGAGAAGGAGAGGCTGTGGTGAGGATGGTTCGGGGGGAGTGGAAGAAGGAGAGGAAGCTGGTTTGATGGTTTGGGCGGTGGACTCCGGCTCTATATATAGCGTGTAAGGGCTGACCCACCTCTTGGAATTTCTTACGTGGAAGTGACACATTTTGATGATTGAGAAATGCCGGGGACAAAAGAAGAAGAAATGAGATGTGCACATATTTCCAAACATTTTGCGCTTCATGTTAATTGTGTTTCACATGAATTACGTATACTCCAAGAGTTGTAGTGAGGCGATATGTTTATCTTAAAATACAAATATCGCGTGACCACACGTTTCTTCTACTACTTGTTTTTGCTGGTAATGTCATGTCACTTACATGCCAAATATGGCGATGTCGCCTAGCGGTCGACGAAGGCTTGGGTAAGTTACTATGCATATTCGACGCAAAAAAAGAGTTACTATGCATATTATACCTTTAACGTATAGTGGAACCTTCTTTTTTTTAAAGAAAAGGCATCAGCCAAGCCTGAGATGGGGCTCGAGTCTAGCCCGGCTTTGATTTAACAAAGCCATCAACCTACTCGGATTACAAACACATACCCTCGGGCAAAGAAAAGAAAATACACCGCGAAAGGTACAAGAACAAAGAACAACATGAAACTAAGCCTCACACACTACGGCAACTAAAGAAAGGTAATTTAGGATGAAGCCATAGACGCCGAGGTCCTCAACCGAGAATGTAGCACCAGGAGCAAGATCACACTGGCTCAAAGGAGAGAGGGACTGGCACCAGCGGGGCCATGCACCTACGGACCCCAACATGGCACATCCAACACCCATCTTCGAAGGAGGCCACTACCTCCTCACCTGGATCGAAGCGTCACATTGTCACAAGCTGCGATGGATGCCGCCAGACAACACATAGAGAGGGTCAGCGCATCCCCATGAGCCACAGGAGACTCCCCTTGAGCAGAACAAGGCTGTTGCAAACATCCAGCACTGGTAGAGGGGAAGCATCACGCCAGGACGAAGAGGGCCACATCACCGCCAACCACCCACAAGCGCCCACCGACCACAAGGCTCCCAACACTACTAGGGAAAAGCCTATACACAGAATCTTACCAGCAGCGCGCTTTAAAATCAGGCGCTGCTGCTAAGTAGCAGTAGCGCGGGTTTTTAACCCTCGCTACTACTAAGTTGATAGCAGTAGCACTGGTTTTTTACCCTCGCTACTACTAAACAGTCTCTACCGTGCCCCCGGGGACATGCCATAGTAGTAGTGCGGGTTTTTAACCCTCGCTACTACTAAGTTGATAGCAGTAGCGCTGGGTTTTACCCCTCGCTACTACTAAGCGGTCTCTACCGTGCCCCTGGGCCATGCCATAGTAGTAGCGAGGGTTATAAACCCGCGCTACTACTAAGTTTTTACCCCTCGCTACTACTAAGAGGTCTCAACTGTGCCCCTCCGGGACATACCATAGTAGTAGCGAGGGGTAAAATCCCTCGCTACTACTAAAGGTCCCATTTTGAAACTCTACACCCCCACCCCCCGTGTGGATCGCCTTTTCGGTTTTGTAAAAAGCAAAAGAAATGATAAAAACTTCAAAAATTAAAATCCTTCGAGTTGTAGTTATGTTACTACATCTACTAGTTAGGAAAATTTAAAAACTTAAATTTGGACATGTTTTGCAAAAAGTGTAGGGAAAATGTAAAACGGCTATAACTTTTGCATACAATGTTAGAAAAAACATATAATATATCAAAATGTTTCAAAAATTAAAATCCTTCGAGATGTAGTTATGTTACTACATCTACTAGTTAGCAAAATTTAAAAACTTAAATTTGGACATGTTTTGCAAAAAGTGTAGGGAAATGTAAAATGGCTATAACTTTTGCATACGATGTCAGAAAAAACGTATAATATATCAAAATGTTCAGCACGAAAATCCGCATACGATAGAGACCGCCTACGGCCTGTTTGCAAATTTTTAGAATCCTCAAATTCTAAAAGGAAAAAAAGTTATGCTCAAATTTCAGTTTTTTTTAATTTTGGTCAAATCTGGTCAAACTATGGTCAAACTACTTATTCAAGAAGTATTAGTGTTACTAAATAATTATTCAAAAAATATTAGTGTTACTAAATAATTATTTCAATTTTTTTGGAATTTTGGTCAAATCTGGTCAAACTTTGGTCAAACTTTGGTCAAACTTTGGTCAAAATGTGGTCAAACTCCTTATTCAAGAAATATTAGTGTTACTAAATAATTATTGTTTTTTAGAACAATAGTTTTAAACTCAAACAGCGAAATGTGTGACTTCATGCTCAAGCTAAACTCCCGAGGGTTAATAGGATTGACATCTTACTATTGTGAGGAAAACAATAAGTGCAGACTTGGAATCGAGGGAGAATAGAACCCGGAAGTTAAGCGTGCTCAGGCTGGAATAGTGAGAGGATGGTTGACCGTCCGGGAAGTTAGATGATTTAGAATGATGAGGGGTGATTAGAGATTAAATTGAGCAGCGATGAGGGTGATTAGAGATTAGAAGTTAAAATAATTCAGAAATTCGAAAATTCGCGCAAAAAATTCAAAAAAAAATTCGTGGGTTAGTAGTAGCGCGGGTTTTTACCCACGCTACTACTAATGGACGTAGTAATAGCGCGGGTGGCACCCGCGCTGCTGCTATACGTTAGCTGTAGCGCCTTATTAGTAGCGCCGACCCCCACGCTGCTAATAGGCCCAAAACCCGCGCTGCTGCTAGGCTTTTCCCTAGTAGTGCAAGGCAACACCTTCAAAAAGGGAACGACGCTGGGAGCGTCGCCGCCGCCCAACAGAGCTAGGGCTTTCATCCGGGAGACCTAGGGGAAGGGGAAGTGGTGTGGATAGTCCATACAGATGCCTCCAAGGAGGGGAACGGTGCCCTCGGGCATCGTCGTCGATGCGGCTACCATGGCCGGCCAAGGATTTTGCATAGACTACCCCAACGCCACCAGCCACACCCCCTATCCAGGATCCGGCAAACCAAAGGAGGCACATCCCGGCCAAAGGGGGCCGCACGCTAAACAGGGGAGGGGAGAATGCCAGATCTCGCGCCGCTAGCCGCCGAAGCAACCACCAGCCGCCCGCCTCCTCCACCAAGATCCTGCCGCCCACACAACCAGTGACCCCGGATCTGCCGTGCGCACCACCGGCCGCCGCAGATCAGGCGATGCCTCACCAGAAGAGTCGCCGCTCCGGTTCCAGAACTCCCCGCGCAAGGGCAGGGCAGCCGAAGGCCCCGCCTCCACCATCCTTGGCTGCATCATGGGCTTGCCCGGTGGCTGCCTCAGGCAGCGGCGAGGGGGTTGGGGAAAGGGATGGCCGGCAGTGGCCTGGGGTTGTTGCCCCCTGAGTCGCCCAAGCGGGGCAACGCGGGGGTGGGGGAGCCTCTTAGCATAAGTCAATGCTCTGAATCAACACATATCGTGGAACCTTCCTCATGGCCGAGGAGCCAAGCCCAAGGGTACCACGACTTCGGCCCTGGTCTTGTACCAGAAACTCAAGATATTATGAATTTGATTTTACCATGTGCAAGGGTATGCCTTGATTTCATACTTGTTGCTATCATGTACTCCCTCCGTTCGAAAAAACTTGTCCCAATCTTGTTTCTCAAATAAATGTATCTAGCACTAACTTGATGCTACACACATCCATTTGAAGGACAAGCTTTTTCGGACGGAGGGAGTACATATCATGGTCTCGAGTTGAATGTGAAAATTTATTTCTAAGTGACCACTCAATGCCCTAAATTATTTATACTGATTTTGCAAAATTCAATCCCTTGAGATTTTGTTGAGTCTCAATTGATATTGAAAAGTGAACCTTTATTTCATGGGAAGTGCGTAATGTACTTTCTTCAAAAGTGAGAAAAGTGCAGTTTTTAGCTTTTCAGAATTGATTGTGGCTTAACAAAATCTCAGCCAGCTATGGCATAGATGAATCATTTTCTTATTTGCACTTAAGGCAATTACAACATAGATGTACCATTTTCTGTTTGCACCTACAAATATTGCAATACAATTTACTCCCGTGAAAAAGTCATATCAAAAAATGGGAATTCCATGCCTGGTATAGGCATGCAATTAAAGTTATTTGATATCATATTTAAACATTAATAATCAAAACTAAGTGCTAACAATTTTAAGTTTGAAAACACGGTAATGGACTACAATTGATTGAATGAATGAGGAAAAGGAAACTGAATTTAGTTTTGTGTTATATTTTTTCAACCAGGTTTTCCCCTTTCCATTAGTTTTGATACTAGAAATATACAATTCATTATAAGTGAAGAAAAAACGGAAAGAAATAAGCGAGCATTACCAAAAAACGGTGCACGTGCCTGCAATCTGACACATATACTACATGGCGAAAACACAATTTGGTCTTTGTCGTCTACCCCGACAAAAAGTTGACGGCAAAGAGATATACTGATGACAAATTACCTGATTCCTATAGTGGAACACTATCAGGTATTTTTGATTCAAAGCATTTCTAAAGGAGTTTAGAAGGATTCTAATCCTAAGATTTTTTTTTCTTGCACACACCTTGGTTGATTTGTGCAATTACAACCCATAGGATGTTTCCTTAGAATTCATTTGTACTAATTTCATAGGAAAATTTCCATTTGGTCCAACCACATGTGAAGCATTCGATGTTTTCTTGTGGACAATCAAACACTCGTACTATTCTTGTAGTATCCAAGATGATATGCCACTCAATTGTTTTGTCTTTTTTTTTCTATTCCTATGTTTTATGAATCCTACAAATCAAAGATACCCTCACACGCCAAAGCGCAGCCAAAATAAGGAACACGTACATGGTTTTACAGACCAACATAAAAGGGTGACAGGTGAGAAAAACAAAAGGCAAGGTAATCCGCCACCTCTACTCTCTACAACCCATTATAGGTCCTTGATAGATTCTTGGCAACGACACAACAAGTTGACAACAATAGTCTTGAGGCTTTCGGCTCCAATCTTTAGCTATGCAGCGTGCTTCAGCTTCTGTAGTCCTTCCTAGTACAAGAAAAGCCAACAAGTGGCAAACACAACTCCAAAAGGGGTTTTGATTATTTTAATTTTGTTGTTCCCAAAATAGTCATACACACTCATCGACTCAAACATGTATATAATCTATTGCCATCATTTTATACCAATACATATGAATTGTGTGGCTAAACAGAGAAGGTAGTTGGAGAGGTTTTTTTAATGAAAACCAGGCAAGATGCCCGTTGTTTTAGAAAAATAACAAAGAAGCTGAATTAAATCGATGATTACTAAATGAAGAAAAACGTATAAAAGCGGCAGTTACTTGAAGAAAGAAAAGGCTCAAAGTGACGGGCGACAGGCGGATTCATAGCTATGAGGAGCTCCACCCACCAAAATCCCAGCCAAACGTTACTATGTTCTGCTCAAGGCATTTATTGATTATCTTAATTAATAGAAGTGGACACATAGCAATACAACTCTGAAAGAAAAGAAAGAATTAGTAGGTGAGAAGGAGAGTTTAATGAGGGTCACTGGATGTCTACCACCTTGTCCATTGATATTTAGCATTTCATTATATAGTCTTGATGTTCTGATGTGGAAGTGCGACATTTTGATGCTTGAGAAATACCTATGGCAAAGAATAAGAAATGAGTTGTCCACATAATTCCAAGCATTTTACAATTCATCTTAATTGTGTTTCATAAGAATAATGTATACTGCTAGAGTTTTACCAAGGCGGTATATTTCTCTTGAGACACTAAATCGCGTGACCAGACATTTCTTCAACTTGTTTCCGGTGATAATGTCATGTCATTTTATATGCTAAATATAATTTTAATGTTATATCATTTCGACAGGTGATTTGATTATTATAATTTGTTGGTCCAAAAATCGTCATACACATTCGTCTACTCAAACATGAATATACTTGATTGCTATCATTTTATACCAGCACATATGAATTGCGGGGACTAAACAGAGAAATGGGTTGGAGCGGCTTCTTTAATGGAAGACACGCAATATATGCCATTGTTTTAGAAAAATAACTGAGAAGCTGATTAAATCGATGATTATTATATTACTCACAAATAAAAATAACGGTTATTACAAGAAATACCTGACGTTTATGGAAACGGAAAGGTGCTATTGTTTTACGCAGATACTTGTGAGTTATGGCAGCTAAACAGACAAGCGGGTTCAGAAGGTTTCTCAATAAAAATCAAACAGACTCATTGTTTTAGAAAAATAACAAATAAACACGGTTATCAGGCAACTATTACTCGAAGAAAAAAAGATAAAAGCTACGGTTATTGGAAGAAGAAAATATTAGAAGGAAGTTAGGTGCTACGTACTATTTTTATACCATTACACATATGAATTGTGATAGCTAAACAGTGAAGCGGGCTAGTGTGATTTATCATAAATGGGACAAGATGCCCTTTGTTTTTCTTAAAGTAACAAACGGCCGGATTAAAGCGATGGTTACTGGATAAAAATGGTAATATAAAAGTGGCGGTTGTTAAAGGAAAATAAAAGTATGTCAGTACCAGTCTGACGTTCGATTCGGCAGGGGGCTAGAGTCAACAGA
>NC_041382.1:122224325-122226042 GCF_002162155.2 Triticum dicoccoides
CAGGATGGACCTTTTGCGGCAAACGATCCAGCCGCATGAATGACTTTGCTTGGCCACTTGGCCCAACATAATCCCCTATCCATAAGAAACAAAAAAAACTTTGGAACATGTCCTATAACCATTATATATAAAAAAGAATTCACTATGGAATATATAGTATGTATTACCATCCTAGCCCAACATAATTTCCTTTCCACAAAATATGATTACTTTGCATAAGAGCTGGCCCACCTCTCGGAATTACTGTGATGTGGAAGTGCCACATTTTGATGTTTGGGAAATACCTAGGGCAAAGAAGAAGAAATGGTTTTTTCACATAATTCCGAGCATTTTGCGCTTCATGTTAATTGTGTTTCACAAGAATTGTGTATACTGCTAGAGTTTTAGCGAGGCGATAAATTTGTCTCGAGATACTAAATCACATGACCACACATTTCTTCAACTTGTTTCCGACGATAATGTCATATCATTTCGAAGGGGGATTTGATTATTATAGTTTTCTTGTTCAAAAAATTTCCATACACATTCATCGGCTCAAACTTGAATATAATTGATTGCTACCATTTTATACCGGTATATATGAACTGCGAGGACTAAACAACGAAGTGGGTTGGAGCGGCTTCTTTGACGGAAGACGGGCAGGTTATGCCCATTGTTTTAGAAATATAACGGACAAGGTGAATTAAATGGATGGTTACTGGAAGAAGAAAAACGTATAAAGGCAGCAGTTACTAACAGAAAGAAAAAGCTCAAAGTGGTGGGCAGCATGCGGATTTGTAATTCTGAGGTCCTCAACCCAACGAAATCCCAACCAAAAGTTACCATGTTCTTCTCAAGGCCTTTATTAGTCATATTAATTAATAGAACAGTACACATAGCAATACAACTCCAAAATAAAAGAAAGAATGAGTAGCAGATGAGCAGGAGAGTTTAAAGAAGGTCATTGTATGTCTACCACCTTGTCCATTGAGATTTAGCATTGCATTATATAGTCTGGATGTTTTGATGTGGTTGCCACATTTTCTTCCTTGAGAAAGACCCGAGGCAAAGAAGAAGAAATTGGTTGTCCACATAATTCTAAGCATTTTTCGATTCATGTTAATTATGTTTCACGAAAATTTATGTATACTGCTAGATCATTAGCGAGGCGATATATTTGCCTTGAGATACTAAATCGCGTGACCACACATTTCTTCAACTTGTTTCTTTTGATAATGTCATGTCATTTTACATGCTAAATATAATTATAATATCATATCATTTCAGACGGGGATTTGATTATTATAATTGGTTGGTCCAAAAATTGTCATACACATTCATCGACTCAAACATGAATATAATTGGTTGCTACCACTTTAAACGAGTACATTGAATTGTGGGGACTAAACAGAGAATTAGCTGGGTTGGAGTGGCTTCTTTGATGGAAGCTGGGCAGGATATGCCCACTATTTTAGAAAAATAATTGAGAAGTTGTATTAAATCGATGGTTATTATATTATTCACAAATAAAAATGATGGTTACTACAAGAAATACCTGACGGTTATGAAAAGGGAAAAGGAGCTACTGTTTTATGCCAATACTTGTGAGTTATGGCGGCTAATCAGACAAGCGGGTTCAGATGGTTTCTTAATGAAAATCCAATTCGGACTAGGGGGGAGGAGGCGCGCGGCCCACCCTGGCTGCCCTTCTCTTTCTCCACTAAGGCCCATATGGCCC
>NC_041382.1:122226349-122253581 GCF_002162155.2 Triticum dicoccoides
CTCCGGTTTTCTCCGAAATCACCCGGAACACTTCCGGTGTCCGAATATAGCCGTCCAATATATCAATCTTTATGTCTCGAACATTTCGAGACTCCTCGTTATGTCCGTGATCACATCCGGGACTCCGAACTAACTTCGGTACATCAAAACTCATAAACTCATAATATAACTGTCATCGAAACCTTAAGCGTGCGGACCCTACGGGTTCGAGAACAATGTAGACATGATCGAGACATGTCTCCGGTCAATAACCAATAGCGGAACCTGGATGCTCATATTGGCTCCTATATATTCTACGAAGATCTTTATCAGTCAGACCGCATAACAACATACGTTGTTCCCTTTGTCATCGGTATGTTACTTGCCCGAGATTCGATCGTCGGTATCTCAATACCTAGTTCAATCTCGTTACCGGCAAGTCTCTTTACTCGTTTCGTAATACATCATCTCGCAACTAACTCATTAGTTGCAATGCTTGCAAGGCTTATGTGATGTGCATTACCGAGAGGGCCCAGAGATACCTCTCCGACAATCGGAGTGACAAATCCTAATCTCGAAATATGCCAACCCAACATTTACCTTTGGAGACACCTGTAGAGCTCCATTATAATCACCCAGTTACGTTGTGACGTTTGGTAGCACACAAAGTGTTCCTCCGGCAAATGGGAGTTGCATAATCTCATAGTCATAGGAACATGTATAAGTCATGAAGAAAGCAATAGCAACATACTAAACGATCGGGTGCTAAGCTAATGGAATGGGTCATGTCAATCACATCAGTCTCCTAATAATGTGATCCCGTTAATCAAATGACAACACATGTCTATGGTTAGGAAACATAACCATCTTTGATTAATGAGCTAGTCAAGTAGAGGCATACTAGTGACGTTTCGTTTGTCTATGTATTCACACAAGTATTATGTTTCCGGATAATACAATTCTAGCATGAATAATAAACATTTATCATGATATAAGGAAATAAAATAGTAACATTATTATTGCCTCTAGGGCATATTTCCTTCACTTCTTGTCCAACAAGATAGTCTCATACAAGTCATGTTGTTCTCTGGTATGAAAGCGATAGTCCACAGCAGTCCTTCTCGTTGTGGCATAAGGATCATTTTGCCTCCACAGTCTCAGACCATGATCCTTTCTCAACTTCATGCTTTATACCACTAGATGATCGTCATTATGATCTGGGATCTTGGGCTTCAATTTTCTGAGCACTAGTGGCTCATCATCTTCCTGCACTTCACGCACTAAGGCCTTGTTCTTCTCTGCAGCTGAGATATTCCTTGTTGATATCCTTGGGGCAGTTGACTTGGGTGCCTGAGATGGAGCTGTGGGCTTGGGTGCAGTAGGATTGGGTGCAGACTTGGGCTTTGAAGGAGCAGCACCAGTCCTGATAGCATCCACCATTAGCTTATGTGTCTTGGCAGGAGGTGCAGCAGGCTCTTCTTCCTCCTCATCATCATCTTCCCTTATGGAAGGTCTTCCAAGCACCTTTGCAGTAGTGGATCTAGCTCTCTTCTTCTTTCCCTCAACAACATCATCATCAGATTGTTCCAAAGTAAACTTCATGGTTTCTTGGGTTGAGGCTCTGACTTTGAACATTGGAGCTCTCGTAGGTGGAGTTTTCTTCTGCAGTCCAGGTTTGGTAGTGGCAGCAGCACCAACATACTCTTTCTTCATAACTTTCTTCTTGGAGGTCACTTCCTTCTCAATCACAAAGTCTTCATCTTCACTCTTAGAAGTTCTTTTCTTTCTTTGCCTAGTAGTTGCCTTAGGCAAGTTGCTGGGAGTGCTCCTACTCACCTCATCATAGCTTCCAGAGGGACTAGTGCCCTCACTGCGATTCACTTGCTCTTCAGAATTATTCTGACTGTCACTAGCTTCTGACATAGCTGCAACTAGCTCTGTGAATAGATGGATGTGGATAGAGTAGATGAGCATCACAAAATACAGCTGATTTTTGCAAAAATTGAGACAAAAACTTAACTTTAGTTTTTTGCAGAAAGCATTTCGGAGCTACCGATCAGTGACACCGAAACACTAACAGAGTCTAAATATGCAGTTTCGGTCAGATCGAGATGCAGTTCAGTGACTCTGAGATGCTAGGATTTCACACAAAAAGTAATTTCGGTCTCACCGATCAATACACTTTGGTCAGACTGAGTTGTACTTAGTGCAATGGCCAGGGCCAATCGGTGTGACGAAAACTTTCAGATCGGTCGGTCAGAGATCGGTTCGGCGGAAACCTAACCCTATGTTTTTGCATCAAATCTATTCTAAAGGATTCTTTGCTGGATAGGATGATTTCATACGTGAAACAATATAGGAAATGTACTTTGTGCAAGAATCGGAGTAAAGGATAACACAAACAGTCGAATATGTACCCTAACTTGGTGACGATTCTCTATGACGGTAACGGCGGTGGAGAAATCCGTTGACGGCGGTGGAGACCAGCAGCTGAGGTGCACTGGCAAAGATGGCGACGATCCGGAGACCAAGGAGCAGCAATGCTAGGGAGGCGTGGGCGAGAGAGTTTGAAGAAATTTCCAAACTTCGAGCCGCGGTATTGCTACCTCTTGAGTACTGCGTTGGATTTCCCCAAAGAGGAGAGGATGATGCAGCAAAGTAGCGTAAGTATTTCCCTCAGTTTTTGAGAACCAAGGTATCAATCCAGTAGGAGGCTACGCGCGAGTCCCTCGTACCTACACAAAAACAATATCTCAACCCAACCAACGCGCTTAGGGGTTGTCAATCCCTTCACGGTCACTTACGAAAGTGAGATCTGATAGAGATGATAAATAATATTTTTGGTATTTTTGGTATAGAGATGCAAAGTAAAAAAGTAAAAGCAAAGTAAAAGCAAAGCAATAATAAAGTGATGGAGATTGATATGATGACAAAGAGACCCGGGGGCCATAGGTTTCACTAGTGGCTTCTCTCAAGAGCATAAGTATTCTATGGTGGGTGAACAAATTACTGTTGAGAAATTGACATAATTGAGCATAGTTAAGAGAATATCTAGGTATGATCATGTATATAGGCATCACGTCCGAGACAAGTAGACCGACTCCTGCCTGCATCTACTACTATTACTCCACTCATCGACCGCTATCCAGCATGCATCTAGAGTATTAAGTTAAAAACAGAGTAACGCCTTAAGCAAGATGACATGATGTAGAGGGATAGTTTCATGCAATATGATAAAAACCCCATCTTGTTATCCTCGATGGCAACAATACAATACGTGTCTTGCTGCCCCTTCTGTCACTGGGAAAGGACACCGCAAGATCGAACCCAAAGCTAAGCACTTCACCCATGGCAATAACAACCAATCTAGTAGGCCAAACCAAACTGATAATTCGAAGAGACTTGCAAAGATAACCAATCATACATAAAAGAATTCAGAGAAGATTCAAATATTATTCATAGATAGACTTGATCATAAACCCACAATTCATCGGTCTCAACAAACACGCCGCAAAAAGAAGATTACATCTAATAGATCTCCACGAGAGAGGGGGAGAACATTGTATTGAGATCCAAAAAGAGAGAAGAAGCCATCTAGCTACTAACTATGGACCCGTAGGTCTGAAGTAAACTACTCACACTTCATCGGAAAGGCTTGGATGATGATGTAGAAGCCCTCCGTGATCGATGCCCCCTCCGGCGGAGCTCCGGAACAGGCCCCAAGATGGGATCTCGTGGATATAGAAAGTTGCGGTAGTGGAATTAGGTTTTTGGCTCCGTATCTGATCGTTTGGGGGTACGTGGATATATATAGGAGGAAGAAGTACATCGGTGGAGCAACCGGGGGCCCACAAGGGTGGGGGTGCGCCTGGTAGGGTAGGGCGCGCCCCCTACCTCGTGGCCTCCTGTTACGTGGCTTGACGTAGGGTCCAAGTCTCCTGAGTTGTATTCGGTGAGAAAATGACATTCCCGAAGGTTTCATTCCGTTTGGACTCTGTTTGATATTCCTTTTCTTCAAAACCCTAAAACAGGCAAAAAACATCAATTCTGGGTTGGGCCTCCGGTTAATAGGTTAGTCCCAAAAATAATATAAAAGTGGAAAGTAAAGCCCAATATAGTCCAAAACAATAGGTAATATAGCATGGAGCAATCAAAAATTATAGATACGTTGGAGGCGTATCAAGCATCCCCAAGCTTAATTCCTGCTCGTCCTCGAGTAGGTAAATGATAAAAATAGAATTTTTGATGCGAAGTGCTAATTGGCATAATTTCAATGTAAATCTTCTTAATTGTGGTATTAATATTCAGATTCAAAAGATTCAAGACAAAAGTTCATGTTGACATAAAAATAATAATACTTCAAGCATACTAACAAAGCAATTATGTCTTCTCAAAATAACATGGCCAAAGAAAGCTATCCCTACAAAATCATATAGTCTGGATATGCTCTATCTTCACCACATAAAGTATTTAAATCATGCACAACCCCGATGACAAGCCAAGCAATTGTTTCATACTTTTGACATTTTCAAAACTTTTTCGATCTTCACGTAATACATGAGCGTGAGCCATGGATATAGCACTATATGTGGAATAGAATGGTGGTTGTGGAGAAGACAAAAAGAGGGGAAGATAGTCTCAGATTAGGCGTATCAACGAGCTATGGAGATGCCCATCAATAGATATCAATGTGAGTGAGTAGGGATTGCCATGCAACGGATGCACTAGAGCTATAAGTATATGAAAGCTCAACAAAAGAAACTAAGTGGGTGTGCAACCAATTTGCTTGCTCACGAAGACCTAGGGAATTTTGAGGAAGCCCATCATTGGAATATACAAGCCAAGTTCTATAATGAAAAATTCCCACTAGTATATGGAAGTGACAGAATGAGAGACTCTCTACAATGAAGATCATGGTGCTACTTTGAAGCACAAGTGTGGTAAAATGATAGTAACATTGTCCCTTCTCTCTTTTTCTCTCATTTTTTTGTTTGGGCCTTCTCTTTTTTATGGCCTCTTTTTTTCGTCTGGAGTCTCATCCCGACTTGTGGGGGAATCATAGTCTCCATCATCCTTTACTCACTTGGGACAATGCTCTAAAAATGATGATCATCACACTTTTTATTTTTCTTACAACTCAACAATTACAACTCAACACTTAGAACAAAATATGACTCTATATGAATGCCTCTGGCGGTGTACCGGGATATGCAATGAATCAAGAGTGACATGTATGAAAGAATTATGAATGGTGGCTTTGCCACAAATACGATGTCAACTACATGATCATGCTAGCAATATGACAATGATGGAGCGTGTCATAATGAACGGAACGGTGGAAAGTTGCATGGCAATATATCTCGGAATGGCTATGGAAATGCCATGATAGGTAGGTATGGTGGCTGTTTTGAGGAAGGTATTTGGTGGGTGTATGATACGGTGAAAAGTGTGCGTTATTAGAGAGGCTAGCAATGGTGGAAGGAAGGAAAGTGCGTATAATCCATGGACTCAACATTAGTCAAAAACAACTCATATACTTATTGCAAAAATCTAGAAGTTATCAAAGCAAAGTATTACGCACATGCTCCTAGGGGGATAGATTGGTAGGAAAAGACCATCGCTCGTCCCCGACCGCCACTCATAAGGAAGATAATCAATAAATAAATCATGCTCCGACTTCATCACATAATGGTTCACCATACGTGCATGCTACAGGAATAACAAACTTTAACACAAGCATTTCTCAAATTCACAACTACTCAACTAGCATGACTCTAATATCACCATCCTCATATCTCAAAACAATTATCAATCATCAATTTTCTTCTTAGTATTCAACGCACTCAAAAGGAAGTTTTACAAATCTTGAATACCAAGCATATTATTATTAAGAAAATTACCATGCTACTAAGACTCTCAAAATAATATAAGTGAAGCATGAGAGATCAATAGTTTCTATAAAACAAATCCACCACCGTGCTCTAAAAGATATAAGTGAAGCACTAGAGGAAAATTATATAACTCAAAAGATATAAGTGAAGCACATAGAGTATTCTATCAAATTCAAAATTATGTATGGCTATCTCAAAAGGTGTGTACAGCAAGGATGATTGTGATAAACTAACAATCAAAGACTCAAATCATAAAAGACGCTCCAAGCAAAACATATATCATGTGATGAATAAAAATATAGCTACAAATAAAGTTACCGATAGAAGTAGACGAAAGAGGGGATGCCTTCCGGGGCATCCCCAAGATTTGGATTATAGGTGTCCTTAGATTATCTTGGGGGTGCCATGGGCATCCCAATGCTTAGGCTCTTTCCACTCCTTGTTCCATAATCCATCAAATCTTTACCCAAAACTTGAAAACTTCATAACACAAAACTTAAAGTAGAAAACTCGTGAGCTCTGTTAGCGAAAGAAAACAAAAGAGCACTTCAAGGTACTGTAATGAACTCATTATTTATTTATATGGGTGTTATACCTACTGTATTCCAACTTCTCTATGGTTTATAAACTATTTTACTAGCCATAGATTCATCAAAATAAGCAAACAACACACGAAAAACAGAATCTGTCAAAAACAGAACAGTCTGTAGTAATCTGTATCTAGCGCAAGATATGGAACCCCAAAAATTATAAAATAAATTGCTGGACGTGAGGAATTTATCTATTAATCATCTGCAAAAATAATTAACTAAATAGCACTCTCGAATTAAAAATTACAGCATTTCTCGTGAGCACTAAAGTTTCTGTTTTTTACAGCAAGTTCAACAAGACTTTCCCCAAGTCTTCCCAACGGTTCTACTTGGCACAAACACTAATTAAACACAAAAAACACAACCAAAACAGAGGCTAAGTAATTTATTTATTACTAAACATGAGAAAAAATCAAGGAATAAAAATAAAATTGGGTTGCCTCCCAACAAGCGCTATCGTTTAACGCCCCTAGCTAGGCATAACAAGCAAGAATAGATCTAGGTATTGCCATCTTTGGTAGGCAATCCATAAGTGGCTATCATGATAGATTCATATGGTAATTTTATTTTCTTTCTAGGGATGTGTTCCATGCCCTTTTTTAAGGGAAATTGAAATCTAATATTCCCTTCCTTCATATCAATAATTGCACCAACCGTTCTAAGGAAAGGTCTACCGAGAATAATAGGGTAAGAATGATTGCAATCTATATCAAGAACGATAAAATCTACGGGCACATAATTCCTATTTCCAACAATAAGAACATCATTAATTCTTCCCATAGGTTTCTTAATAGTGGAATCCGCAAGATGCAAGTTTAGAGAGCAATCATCAAAATTACGGAAATCTAGCAAATCACACAAAGTTTTGGGAATAGTAGAAACACTAGCACCAAAATCACACAAAGCAAAAAACTCATGATGTTTAATTTTAATTTTAATAGTAGGTTCCCACTCATCATAAAGTTTTCTAGGGATAGAAACTTCCAATTCAAGTTTTTCTTCATAAGATTGCATCAAGGCATCAACGATATGTTCGGTAAGGGCTTTATTTTGACTATAAGCATGAGGAGAATTTAGCACGGATTGCAACAAGGAAATACAATCAATCAAAGAACAATTTTCATAGTTAAATTCCTTGAAATCCATAATAGTGGGTTTAGCAACATCTAGGGTTTTAATTTCTTCAATCCCACTTTTATCAAATTTAGCATCAAGATCAAAAGATTCAGAATTATTAGAACGCCTTCTAGGTGGATCATATTCAGTCCCATCATTATCAAGATTCATATTGCAAAACAAAGATTTAATAGGTTACACATCAATAACTTTTAGATCTTCATCATTATTTTCATAGGAACTAGAAGAACACGCTTTTATAAAGGCATCTTTCTTAGCACGCATCCTAGCGGTTCTTTCTTTGCATTCATTAATGGAAATTCTCATGGCTTTGAGAGACTCATTGATATCATGCTTAGGTGGAATAGATCTAAGTTTCACAGAATCAACATCAAGAGCAATTCTATCAATGTTCCTAGCCAAATCATCAATCTTAAGCAATTTTTCTTCAATCATAGCATTAAAATTCTTTTGCGAAGTAATAAATTCTTTAATATTAGATTCAAAATCAGAGGGCACCTTATTATAATTTCCATAAGAATTGTTGTAGGAATTACCATAATTATTAGAGGGATTACTAGGATAAGGCCTAGGATTGAAATTTCCTCTATACGCGTTGTTACCAAAATTGTTCCTACCAACAAAATTCACATCCATATATTCATTATTATTCTCAATCAAAGTAGACAAAGGCATATCATTACGATCGGAAGAAACACTCTTATTAGCAAATAATTTCTTAAGTTCATCCATCTTTCCACTCAAAACATTAATTTCTTCTGTCGCATGCATTTTTTTATTAGTGGATCTTTCAGTGTGCCATTGAGAATAATTAACCATAATATTATCTAGGAGTTTAGTAGCTTTTCCTAATGTGATTTCCATAAAAGTGCCTCCCGCAGCCGAATCTAAAAGATTTCTAGAAGCAAAATTCAATCCGGCATAAAATTTTTGTATAATCATCCACAAATTCGAACCATGAGTAGGGCAATTATGTATCATTAATTTCATTCTCTCCCAAGCTTGTGCAACATGTTCATGATCAAGTTGCTTAAAATTTGTAATATCGTTTCTAAGAGAGATGATCTTAGCGGGAGGAAAATACTTAGAGATAAAAGCATCTTTGCACTTGTTCCATGAATCAATACTATTTTTAGGCAAAGATGAAAACCAAGCTTTAGCACGATCTCTAAGGAAAAAAGGAAATAGCTTCAATTAAACAATATCATTATCGACATCTTTCTTATTTTGCATGTCACACAAATCAACGAAGCTATTAAGATGGGTACGTAGCGGCATCTTCACTAGGAAGGCCGGAGAACGGATCTTTCATGACAAGATTCAGCAAAGCAGCATTAATTTCACAAGATTCAGCATCGGTAAGAGCAGCAATCGGAGTGCTAAGGAAATCATTATTGTTGGTATTGGTGAAGTCACACGATTTAGTATTATCTTGAGTCATCGCGACAAACAGCAATCCAACACACAAGCAAACCAAAGGCAAACGGGCAAAAGAGGCAAATAGAGAGGGGGGGATAGAGAGAGAGGGTGAATAAAACGGCAAGGGTGAAGTGGGGGAGAGGAAAATGAGAGGCAAATGGCAAATAATGTAATGCGGGAGATAGGGATTGTGATGGGTACTTGGTATGTTGACTTTTGCGCAGACTCCCCGGCAACGACGCCAGAAATTCTTCTTGCTACCTCCTGAGCATTGCGTTGGATTTCCCCAAAGAGGAGAGGATGATGCAGCAAAGTAGCGTAAGTATTTCCCTCATTTTTTGAGAACCAATGTATCAATCTAGTAGGAGGCTACGCGCGAGTCCCTCGTACCTACACAAAAACAATAGCTCAACGCAACCAACACGCTTAGGGGTTGTCAATCCCTTCATGGTCACTTACGAAAGTGAGATCTGATAGAGATGATAAATAATCTTTTTGGTATAGAGATGCAAAGTAAAAAATAAAAGCAAAACAATAATAAAGTGATGGAGATTGATATGATGAGAAAGAGACCCGGGGGCCATAGGTTTCACTAGTGGCTTCTCTCAAGAGCATAAGTATTCTATGGTGGGTGAACAAATTACTGTTGAGCAATTGACAGAATTGAGTATAGTTATGAGAATATCTAGGTATGATCATGTTTATAGGCATCACGTCCGAGACAAGTAGACCGACTCCTGCCTGCATCTACTACTATTACTCCACTCATCGACCGCTATCCAGCATGCATCTAGAGTATTAAGTTAAAAATAGAGTAACGCCTTAAGCAAGATGACATGATGTAGAGTTTCATGCAATATGATAAAAAACCCATCTTGTTATCCTCGATGGCAACAATACAATATGTGCCTTGCTTCCCCTTCTGTCACTGGGAAAGGACACCGCAAGATCTAAGCCAAAGCTAAGCACTTCTCCCATGGCAAGAACAACCAATCTAGTAGGCCAAACCAAACTGATAATTCGAAGAGACTTGCAAAGATAACCAATCATACATAAAAGAATTCAGAGAAGATTCAAATATTATTCATAGATAGACTTGATCATAAATCCCCAATTCATCGGTCTCAACAAACACACCGCAAAAAGAAGATTACATCGAATAGATCTCCACGAGAGAGGGGGAGAACATTGTATTCAGATCCAAAAAGAGAGAAGAAGCCATCTAGCTACTAACTATGGACCCGTAGGTCTGAAGTAAACTACTCACACTTCATCGGAGAGGCTTGGATGATGATGTAGAAGCCCTCCATGATCGATGCCCGGCGGAGCTCCGGAACGGGCCCCAAGATGGGATCTCGTGGATACAGAAAGTTGCGGCGGTGGAATTAGGTTTTTGGCTCCGTATCTGATCGTTTGGGGGTACATGGATATGTATAGGAGGAAGAAGTACGTCGGCGAAGCAACAGGGGGCCCACGAGGGTGGGGGCGCACCTGGTAGGGTAGGGCACGCCCCCTACCTCATGGCCTCCTGTTACGTTGCTTGACGTAGGGTCCAAGTCTCCTGAGTTGTATTCGGTGAGAAAATCACGTTCCCGAAGGTTTCATTCCGTTTGGACTCCGTTTGATATTCCTTTTCTTCGAAACCCTAAAATAGGCAAAAAACAGCAATTCTGGGTTGGGCCTCCGGTTAATAGGTTAGTCCCAAAAAATAATATAAAAGTGGAAAATAAAGCCCAATATAGTCCAAAACAGTAGGTAATATAGCATGGAGCAATCAAAAATTATAGATACGTTGGAGACGTATCAGGTATATATACCCAGACGCTATTGGTGGTGCCGACTCAAACGTCTCGGTGGCACCGAGATGCAAAACTGCTAGTAGTTGCTGCAACTCGGTGAGACTGAATCGTTCTAATCGGTGGCACCGAGATTAAAACCTAGATAAATTTACTGACTCCGGTGAGACCGAGTGGGAATGGGTTGGTCTGACTGAAAATCACTAAGAGATTTTGGAAGTTTGCCCTTGACGGAACGGTGGCTCCGAGTGCTCCTCACCCGGAGGGTCCGAAAGTGAATTGTTCAAATTTTGTGATGTGGCATGAATAGAGTTTGATACGAGAAAAGGCATAGATAGCTAGACGGAGTACTTAGGCATTCTTGTCCATCCATCTAGCAAAAGAAAACCAAACAATCAAAACTACAAATGGATGTCCTCGAATTGGAGAAAATTATGCAACCAACATGCTCACACAATAAGATAGCAAATAAAACATGTGGCAAAGCATGCACATACATTCTAGCATCTATCAAACAATTGGAGATGACTAGTGATACGTCTCCAACGTATCTATAATTTTTTATTGTTCCATGCTATTATATTATCTATTTTGGATGTTTAATGGGCTTTATTATACACTTTTATATTATTTTTGGGACTAACCTACTAACCCAAGGCCCAATGCAAATTGTTGTTTTTTTGTCTATTTCAGTGTTTCACAGAAAAGGAATATCAAACGGAATCCAAACGAATGAAACCTTCGGGAGAGTTATTTTTGGAACAAACGTGATCCAGGGGACTTGGAGTAGACGTCAAGAAAGAAGCAAGGAGGCCACGAGACAGGGAGGCACGCCTGCCCCCCTGGGCGTGCCCCCCACCCCCGTGGGCTCCTCGCAGCTCCACCGACCTACTTCTTCCTCCTATATATATCCATATACCCCCAAAACATCTAGGAGAACCATGAAACCCTATTTCCACCACCGCAACCTTCTGTACCCAAGAGATCCCATCTTGGGGCCTTTTTTGGAGCTCCGCCCGAGGGGGAATCGATCACGGAGGGCTTCTACATCAACACCATAGCCTCTCCGATGATGTGTGAGTAGTTTACCACAGACCTTCGGGTCCATAGTTATTTGCCAGATGGCTTCTTCTCTCTCTTTGGATCTCAATACAAAGTTCTCCTCGATCTTCTTTGAGATCTATTCGATGTAATTCTTTTTGCTGTGTGTTTGTCGAGATCCGATGAATTGTGGGTTTATGATCAAGATTATCTATGAACAATATTTGATTCTTCTCAGGAATCTTTTATGTATGATTTTTTATCTTTGCAAGTCTCTTCGAATTATCAGTTTGGTTTGGCCTACTAGATTGATATTTCTTGCAATGGGAGAACTGCTTAGCTTTGGGTTCAATCTTGTGGTGTCCTTTCCTAGTGACAGCAGGGGCGGCAAGGCACGTATTGTATTGTTGCCATCGAGGATAAAAAGATGGGGTTTATATCATATTGCTTGAGTTTATCCCTCTACATCATGTCATCTTGCCTAATGCGTTACTTTGTTCTTATGAACTTAATACTCTAGATGCATGCTGGATAGCGGTCGATGTGTGGAGTAATAGTAGTAGATGCAGAATCATTTCGGTCTACTTGTCGCGAACGTGATGCCTATATACATGATCATGCCTAGATATTCTCATACTTATGCACTTTTCTATCAATTGCTCGATAGTAATTTGTTCACGCACAGTAATACTTATGCTATCTTGAGAGAAGCCACTAGTGAAACCTATGGCCCCTGGGTCTATCTTTTATCATATAAGTTTCCAATCTATTTTACTTTGCAATCTTTATTTTCAATCTATATCATAAAAATAACAAAAATATTTATCTTATTATCTCTATCAGATCTCACTCTCGTAAGTGACCGTGAAGGGATTGACAACCCCTTTATCATGTTGGTTGCGAGGTTCTTATTTGTTTGTCCAGGTACGAGGGACTTGCGTGTAGTCTCCTACTGGAGTGATACCTTGGTTCTCAAAAACTGAGGGAAATACTTACGCTACTTTGCTGCATTACCCTTTCCTCTTCAAGGGAAAACCAACGCAGTGCTCAAAAGGTAGCAAGAAGGATTTATGGCGCCGTTGCCAAGGAGATCTACGCACAAGTCAAGACATACCAAGTACCTATCACAAACTCTTATCCCTTGCATTACATTATTTTCCATTTGCCTCTCGTTTTCCTCTCCCCCACTTCACCCTTGCCATTTTATTCGCCCTCTTTTTCCGTTCGCCTCTTTTTGCTTGCCTCTTGCTGCCATCATGTCTGAAATTGGGGAGGGTATCGTTGATAAGGATAGTGGTAATAACATGGAAAACTTTGATGCTTTTGTTGATCCTCATGAATAACCCACTATTTTACACACTAAAAAGTTTCGTATTGGTAGTGGTAATATTATTGGAAAAGGAGTTATTCAAGATTTCTTTACTTGTGCTGGTGCTTTGGCCACAATGGGTGGGTCTATTCTTCATAAAACTAGTAGTCTTGCGGAAGCTATACCGTTGCTTGTGGTTGAACTTGAAAGACAATTTATCCATATGCATCCTTGCATACAGGGGATCTTTCTAGAATTTTCTAATATCGAGCATTCTTCTGTTAAGCGAGCAGCTACCATCTTTTTAGCTCATGAGTTCAGATTTATAATAAAAGAGGCCAATGAAATTTTTGCGCATTATAGGGTGGATGCCGGCCGTCCTCCCATAGAAGCAATCATTTTTTATCAAGAGCACATAATGCTCTTACGGTCTTTAGATCATGTTGCTTTTAACGAAAACCTTAGAAAGAAGGTTCCTATCGATGTTCTTGTTGATAGGATTTCTAAACTTAATGATAATTTTGCCATCCAAAATAATGGGTTGGGTTTTCCCCTTGAACAAAGTCTCATGAATTTTTGCCAAAAGAATGCTTATAATGATGAATTGGTTGTGCAATATGAGGGGCCAAAGGAGGAACAAATACCTCCCGAGCTTGATCTTGGGGACTTTTGTCCCATTAAATTTAGCCCTTTCGATTACTTTTGCTTGCCACAAAGAAAGCTTGCTGCTGAACATAGGGAGTATGAGATGAGTTTTCGCGATTTACCTTGTCATTATCATAATAATACCTAGATCTATTCTTGCTTTTATGACTAGCTAGGGGCATTAAACGATAGCGCTAGTTGGGAGGCAACCCAATTTTATTTTGTTTCTTGATTTTTGGTTCTGTTTATTATAAATAATTCATCTAGCCTCTGTTTAGATGTGGTTTTATGCTTTTAGTTAGTGTTTGTGCCAAGTAGAACCTTTGGGAAGACTTGGGGGAAGTTTTTGCGATCTTGCTGTAAAAAACAGAAACTTTAGCGCTCACGAGATTTGCTGCCATTTTTTTACTGAAGAGTGCGATTAGGTTAATTCTTTTTGCAGATGATTAAAATACAAATTCCTCACGTCCACCAATTTATTTCAGAATTATTGGGGTTACAGAAGTACTCGAAACCTACAGATTACTACAGACTGTTCTGTTTTTGACAGATTCTGTTTTTCGTGTGTTGTTTGCTTATTTTGATGAATCTATGCCTAGTATCGGAGGGTAAGAACCATAGAGAAGTTGGAATACGTTAGGTTTAACACCAATATAAATAAAGAATGAGTTCATTACAGTACCTTAAGTGGTGGTTTGTTTTCTTATACTAATGGAGCTCATGAGATTTTCTGTTGAGTTTTGTGTTGTGAAGTTTTCAAGTTTTGGGTAAAGATTTGATGGATTATGGAATAAGGAGTGGCAAGAGCCTAAGCTTGGAGATGCCCAAGGCACCCCAAGGTAAAATTAAAGGACAACGAAAAGCCTAAGCTTGGGTATGCCCCGGGAGGCATCCCCTCTTTCGTCTTCGTCCATCGGTAACTTTACTTGAGGCTATATTTTTATTCACCACATGATATGTGTTTTTCTTGGAGCGTCTTGTATGATTAGAGTCTTTGATTTTTAGTTTACCACAATCATCCTTGCTGTACATACCTTTTGGGAGAGACACACATGAATCGGAATTTATTAGAATACTCTATGTGCTTCACCTATATCTTTTGAGCTAGATAATTTTGCTCTAGTACTTCACTTATATCTTTTAGAGCATGGTGGTGGTTTTATTTTATAGAAATTATTGATATCTCATGCTTCACTTATATTATTTTGAGAGTCCTTTAGAACATCATGGTAATTTGCTTTGGTTATAAAATTAGTCCTAATATGATAGACATCCAGGATGGGTATAATAAAAACTTTCATAAAAAGTGCATTGAATACTATGAGAAGTTGGATGCTTGATAATTGTTTTGAGATATAAAGATGGTGATATTAGAGTTGTGCTAATTGAGTAGTTATGAATTTGAGAAATACTTGTGTTGAAGTTTGCAAGTCCCGTAGCATGCACGTATGGTAACCGTTGTGTATCAAAATTGAAACATGAGGTGTTCTCTGATTGTCTTCCTTATGAGTGGCGGTCGGGGACGAGCGATGATATTTTCCTACCAATCTACCCCCCTGGGAGCATGCGCGTAATGCTTGGTTTTTGATGACTTGTAGATTTTTGCAATAAGTATGTGAGTTCTTTATGACTAATGTTGAGTCCATGGATTATATGCACTCTCACATTTCCATCATTGCTAGCCTCTTCGGTACCATGCATTGCCCTTTCTCACCTTGAGAGTTGGTGAAAACTTCGCCGGTGCATCCAAACCCCGTGATATGATATGCTCTTTCACACATAAACCTCCTTATATCTTCCTCAAAACAGCCACCATACCTACCTATTATGACATTTCCATAGCCATTACGAGATATATTGCCATGCAACTTTTCACCGTTCCGTTTATTATGACACACATCATCATTGTCATATTGCTTTGCATGATCATGTAGTTGACATCGTATTTGTGGCAAAGCCACCGTTCATAATTTTTTATACATGTCGCACTTGATTCATCGCGATCCCGGTACACCGCCGGGGTTGTGCATGATGAGAGCATTCTTGTGTGACGAAAATGGAGCATGACCAAACTATATGATTTTGTAGGGATGAACTTTCTTTGGCCATGTTATTTTGAGAAGACATGATTGCTTAGTTAGTATGCTTGAAGTATTATTATTTTTATGTCAATATTAAACTTTTGTCTTGAATCTCTCGGATCTGAATATTCATGCCACAATAAAGAAAATTACATTGAGAATTATGCTAGGTAGCATCCCACATCAAAAAATTTGTTTTTATCATTTACCTACTCGAGGACGAGCAGGAATTAAGCTTGGGGATGCTTGATACGTCTCCAACATATCCATAATTTTTTATTGTTCCATGCTATTATATTATCTGTTTTGGATGTTTAATGGGCTTTATTATACACTTCTATATTGTTTTTGGGACCTACTAACCCAAGGCCCAGTGCAAATTGCTGTTTTTTTGCCTACTTCAGTGTTTCATAGAAAAAGAATATCAAACGGAATCCAAACGAATGAAACCTTCGGGAGAGTTATTTTTGGAACAAACATGATCCAGGGGACTTTGAGTAGACATCAAGAAAGAAGCGAGGAGGCCACGAGGCAGGGAGGCGCGCCTTCCCCCTGGGCGCGCCCCCACCCTCGTGGGCCCCTCGTAGCTCCACCGACCTACTTCTTCCTCCTATATATATCCATATACCCCAAAAACATCCAAGAGCACCATGAAACCCTATTTCCACCGCCGCAACCTTCTGTACCCAAGAGATCCCATCTTGGGGCCTTTTCCGGAGCTCCGCCGGAGGGGGAATCGATCACGGAGGGCTTCTACATCAACACCATAGCCTCTCCGATGATGTGTGAGTAGTTTACCACAAACCTTCAGGTCCATAGTTATTAGCCAGATGGCTTCTTCTCTCTCTTTGGATCTCAGTACAAAGTTCTCCTCGATCTTCTTGGAGATCTATTCGATGTAATTCTTTTTGTGGTGTGTTTGTCGAGATCCAATGAATTGTGGGTTTATGATCAAGTTTATCTATGAACAGTGTTTGATTCTTCTCTGAAATATTGTATGTATGATTTGTTATCTTTGCAAGTCTCTTCGAATTATCAGTTTGGTTTGGCCCACTAGATTGATATTTCTTGCAATGGGAGAAGTGCTTAGCTTTGGGTTCAATCTTGCGGTGTCCTTTCCTAGTGACAGCAGGGGCAGCAAGGCACGTATTGTATTGTTGCCATCGAGGATAAAAAGATGGGGTTTATATCATATTGCTTGAGTTTATCCCTCTACATCATGTCATCTTGCCTAATGTGTTACTCTCTTCTTATGAACTTAATACTCTAGATGCATGCTGGATAGCGGTCGATGTGTGGAGTAATAGTAGTAGACGCAGAATCGTTTCGGTCTACTTCTCGCGGACGTGATGCCTATATACATGATCATGCCTAGATATTCTCATAATTATGCACTTTTCTATCAACTGCTCGACAATAATTTGTTCACCCACCGTAATACTTATGCTATCTTGAGAGAAGCCACTAGTGAAACCTATGGCCCCTGGGTCTATCTTTTATCATATAAGTTTCCAATCTATTTTACTTTGCAATCTTTATTTTCAATCTATATCAT
Organism: Triticum dicoccoides; assembly: GCF_002162155.2. Taxonomy (NCBI): domain Eukaryota; kingdom Viridiplantae; phylum Streptophyta; class Magnoliopsida; order Poales; family Poaceae; genus Triticum; species Triticum dicoccoides. The sequence goes on from NC_041382.1 coordinate 122,243,793, forward strand.
AAAAATACCAAAAACATTTATGTTATTATCTCTATCAGATCTCACTCTCCTAAGTGACCGTGAAGGGATTGACAACCCCTTTATCGCGTTGGTTGCGAGGTCCATATTTGTTTGTGCAGGTACGAGGGACTTGCGTGTAGTCTCCTACTGGATTGATACCTTAGTTCTCAAAAACTGAGGGAAATACTTACGCTACTTTGCTACATCACCCTTTCCTCTTCAAGGGAAAACCAACGCAGTGCCCAAGAGGTAGCAACTAGGTCATCTATATATGAGTATATTGACTAAGAAGTCAAATGAGAACATTTTATCGTATGTCATACTCATCGTTTAAGCCCAAGTGGGGTTACCACTTTTACATAAAGTATTGTTGTGTTCACACCATTAGAGTTGCTTTAGCTCAATTCTTAGAGTAAAGCTCCCCCTAGATGTGATATCCCCCCTAAGAGGGATGAACTAACCTTGGGTTTTGTCGATGATGACTTCGTGTAGATGTTGAAGATGTGGATGCTCAATGTTGTAGATCATTTGGAGCAATCCATTAGAGTGATGCGCTTTCAATGCTTACATGGGTTAGTCCCACAAGGAACATACAAGGATATCCATAGACATAGAGTGAAACACACATATGATGATGTCCATGAAGGCATTAGGTTACCTTGTCCCTTGTCTTACCAACAAGAGGGTTTGTGACTCCATGATCTATGCAAGATATGGAAGTTTATTGCACAAGTCCTTGCCAAAATGAATATGAGTGGAGTATGTTGGCGGAGTCATCCTCCAGAACTCTCTAGTTCTTCTTCTTTGGGATACACATCAACTAGATGGGAATCCTTGGAGTTGTTGTACTTGATGAAGTAGAACTTGACATAGTCTTGGGAACCCACTTGACCATAGCCTTAGGAGCTTCTTCAAATGAGTCAATCTCTTCTTGAAGTTTGCCCTTGCCTTTTAGCTTGTGGTCTTGTGGTGGAAGATCATCTTGAGCTTGTGTTCCCTTAAAATAAGTGGGGTCATACTTCTCTTGTTGAGGAACAAACTTCGTCTTGGGATATTGATCTTCTTCCCACTCAACTTCATTGGCATTGAACTTTTGTTCAAAACCAACACCTTGATTCTTCCGGTGCCTTCCTTGCTTGCGTACAATTTTCTCAAATTGCTTACTTTCGGCAAGGCTCTTGTAAACACCTTTCTCTATAATTCCCTTAAATAAGCTATTTTCTTTCTCAAGTGTGACTTGGCTAAGAGAATCATTAGCGGAATCAAGAGAACTACTAGAAGCAACAATATTGGATTTAACATGGTTATTGTAAATACTAGAGGAAGAATCTTTATTGTTCTTATTGCTAGATTTTACTTGTGGGATGTAAGTAGACAAGAGGAGACGTTTCGAAGATCATCATTGATAGCTTTTAGAAACTCATGCTCTTGCTCTAAATTTAGCTTCTCGAAGCGTAGCTTCTCATGAGTTCTTTTGAGCTCTCTATGATCCTCTAGAGTTGTTTCATGAGCTAACTTAAGACTGCTTTGTTCTTTAGTTAGACGCTCAATCTCCTTCTTATCATTGCCATTCGTTTCATCTTCATTAGCATGATTACTAGCAAGTTCATCATAGTTTTCATCACTAGTGTTGTCAATAAGTAAATCATCATCTCCTAGCAAATCATCTTCATCACTATTGAAATCAACATACTCGGGGTGTGATACCTTAGGGCCTTTAGCCATAAAGCATCTTCCAATTCTTTCATTTGGTGAGTCAAATATGTCGTAGGAGTTGGATGTCACAAGTGCAAGACCCACAACACCTTCATCTTGAGTATATTCAGAGTTGAGTGATAGCTTCTCTCGCATTAGTTGTCGGAGTCGGAACCGGATACCCATTCACCAACGTGAGCTTGATGTCTTCGTCTTGTGTAGCTCTTTGATAACTTGTCCTTCCTTTCTGAATCCTTGCTTCTACAAGAGGGTCCTCGTTCATAACGATCATCTCTACTCCTCTCTCTTGGAGGTGATTCACCTCTTTTACTTCTCCTTTTTGGTGAATATTCTCTTTTCTTGTAGGGAGCCGTACACTCAATGGAGTAGTGTCCGGGTCTTTCACAATTGTAGCAATTACGATCATGGCAAGAAGATCTTTTGTCATTGTAGGATCTTGACTTGGAGCTTCTCTCTTTGCTTCTATTATTGTAGAATTTGTTGATGTTCTTCACCATTAAGCTCAATTCCTCATTGGAGACTTTCTTCTCACTTGATGTTGTAGGAGCATCACACGAAGCATTGTAAGCACCACTTGACTTGTTTTGGAGCTCTTCCTTATCCTTGAGTGACATCTCATGAGCAACAATTCTACCAATGACTTCCGTGGGCTTGAGATCTTTGTAATTGGGCATCATTTGGATCAAGGTGCACACGGTGTCATATTTTACATCCAGGGCTCTTAGGATCTTCTTGATGATGAATTTGTTGGTGATCTCTTCGCTTCCTAAGCTGGCAATCTCATTTGTGATGATAGCAAGCCTAGAGTACATCGCTGCGACTCCTTCACCATCCTCCAACTTGAACTTGTCAAGTTGACTTTGTAGCACATCCAATTTGGATTCCTTGACGGAGTCGGTACCTTCATCCATATCAACCAAAGTATCCCAAATTTCATTTGTATTCTCAAGGCGGTTGATTTTGTTGAATTCTTCGGGGCATAATCCGTTGAAGAGAATATCGCAAGCTTGAGCATCGTATTGCAACATCTTCATTTCTTCCACGGATTCTTCATGATCCGGTTCTTTTCCATCCTCGAAGAAATCACCTTCCAAGCCAATGCGCACAATAGCCCAAATGGTGGGGTTATGACCAAGAATATGCATTTTCATCTTATGCTTCCAACTAGCAAAATTAGTACCATCAAAATAAGGACCTCCACGGTGGTAATTTCCCTTGCTAGACACCATACTCTCCTAGGTTGTGAAACTAAGCCTATGATCACGAAAGCTATGAAAATCAAGGCAAATGAAGACCAAAGCTCTGATACCACTTGTAGGATCGAAATTAGGTCTAGAGGGGGTGATTAGACTACTTGACCAAATAAAAATCTAACATTTTCCTAATTTTAGTTGTGGGAAGATTTTAGCAACTTAGCAAAAGTCAAGTAATCAACCAACACATGCAATTCTAAGAGTGTAGTAGTGGAAAGTAAAACATTGCATATGAAGGTAAAGGAAAGGGTTTGGAGAGTGCAAACGCAATGATGACATAAATATTTTCGGCATGGTTTCGATAGGTGGTGCTATCGTACGTCCATATTGATGGAGACTTCAACCCACGAAGGGTAGTGGTTGCGCGAGTCCATGGAGGTCTCCACCCACGAAGAAGCAACCTTGTCTATCCCACCATAGCCATCGTCCATGAAGGACTTTCCTCACTCGGGTAGATCTTCACGAAGTAGGCGATCTCCTTGCCCTTACAAACTTCTTGGTTCAACTCCACAATCTTGTCGGAGGCTCCCAGGCGACACCTAACCAATCTAGGAGACACCACTCTCCAAAAGGTAATAGATGTTGTGTTGATGATGAACTCCTTGCTCTTGTGCTTCAAATGATAGTCTCCCCAACACTCAACTCTCTCTCGCACAAATTTGGATATGGTGGAAAGATGATTTGAGTGGAAAGCAACTTGGGGAAGGCTAGAAATCAAGAATCTTTTGGTAGGATTGGAATATCTTAATCTCAACACATGAGTAGGTGGTTCTCCCTCAGAAAATGTAAGTTGGAAGTGTAGGCATGTTCTGATGGCTGTCTCACATATGGAGAAGGGGGTGAAGGAGTATATATAGCCTCCACACAAAATTCAACCGTTACACACAATTGACCCAACTCGGTCAGACCGAATAGAAGAACTCTGTGAGACCGATTCAGTTCAAAATGTGAACATTAGGAATCTCGGTGGGACCGACTAGAACAACTCGGTGGGACCGATGTGATAGGAATTAGGGCAAAATTCAACTCGGTGGAACCGATTTCATCAACTCGGTTAGACGGAAGTGAAGCAATAGGGCAACAGAGAGAATGTCAAGCAAACTCGATGGGACCGATTGCACGATTCGGTGAGACCGAAATAATGCAACAGGTCACAAAGCGTTTGCAAGGCCATCTCGGTGAGAGCGAGATCCGTATCGGTGTGACCGAAGTGTTAGGGTTTTTGGGAGTGGCTATGTCAAATGAACTCGATAGCGCCGGATAGGAAAATTCGGTGGGGCCGAGTTTGACTTTGGGTTTTGGACATATTTGGAATGAGAAAGTGGTTGAGGGCTTCGGAGCAATATCACTAAGCATTTTGAGCAAGTAGGCCATTAAGCAACACCCCATCCCCTTTTAATAGTATTGCTTTTCCTATGGACTCAGTGTGATCCTAGATCACTAAAATAGAAATGAAGAGTCTTGAGTTTTTGCCAATATGTGTCCTTAGCTTTTTGAGGGGTCCATATCTCTAGTACATGCCATTTCATTCATTGAACTTTCTGAAATATTGAACTTGAGTGGATATTAGTTCAATGAGCTATATGTTGTTGTGAATTACGAAAAACACCCGGGGATTAGTTGCACTTTCAACTCCCCCTCCCCCACCCCCCGGCAAACAATTTTGTTTGACATAACGGACCATTTTGCGGCGAACGATCCAGCCGCATGAGCAACTTTGCTTGGCCGCTCGGCCCGACATAATTCCCTTTCGATAGAAAACGACTATGAAAAATGTCCAAAAACAATTATATATACAAAAGGAGATAATTCACAATGGAATATGTTGCATGTATTACCAGTTTAGCCCAACATAATTCCCTCCCACAGAAAATTTGATTACTTTGTGTAAGGCCTGCCCAACTCTTTGAATTTTTGATGTGGAAGTGCCACATTTTGATGCTTGCGGAATACCTTGGGAAAAGAAGAAGAAATGGGTTTTTCACATAATTCCAAGCATTTTGCGCTTCATGTTAATTGTGTTTCACAAGAATTGTGTGTAATGCTAGAGTTTTTGCGAGGCGATATATTTGTCTTGAGATAATAAATCGCATAACCACAAATTTCTTCAACTTGTTTTAGATGATATTGTCATATCATTTCAAAGGGGGATTTGATTATTAATGTTTTGTTGTTCAAAAAATGTCCATACACATTCATCAGCTCAAACATGAATATAATTGATTGCTACCATTTTATACCAGTACATATGAATTGCGGGGACTAAAGAGAGAAGTGGGTTGGAGTAGCTTTTTTATTGGTCGCCGGGCAGGATATGCCTATTATTTTAGAAAAATAACGGAGAAGCTGAATTAAATCGACGGTTACTAGAAGAAGAAAAACTTACAAAGATGGCAATTACCGAAAGAAAGAAAAAGCTCAAAGTGGCGGGTGGCACGTGGATTTGGAGCTCTGAGGTCCTCCACACAAAATCCCAGCCAAATGTTACTATGTTCTGCTCAAGGCATTTATTAGTCATCTTAATTAATATAAGAGTACACATAGCAATACAACTCCGAAATAAAAGAAAGAATGAGTAGTAGATGAGTAGGAGAGTTTAAAGAGGGTTATTGGATGTCCACCGCCTTGTCAAGTGAGATTTAGCATTGTATTATATAGTATTGATGTTCTGATGTGGAAGTGACACATTTGATGCTTGAGAAATACCTGGGGCAAAGAAGAAGAAATGAGTTGTCCACATATATAATTCCAAGAATTTTGCGATTCATGTTAATTGTGTTTCAAAAGAATAGTGTATATTGCTAAAGTTTTAGCGAGACGATATATTTGTCTTGAGATGCTAAATCGCGTCACCACACATTTCTTCAACTTGTTTCCGATGATAATGCCATGTCATTTTACATGCTATATATTATTATAGTGTCATATCATTTCTAAGTGGATTTTGATTATTATAATTTGTTGGTCCAAAAGTCGTCATACACATTCGTCGACTCAAGCATGAATATAATTGATTGCTACCATTTTATATCAGTACATTTGAATTGCGGGTACTAATCAGAGAAATGGATTGGAGCGGCTTCTTTAATGGAAGCCGGGCAGGATACACCCATTGTTCTAGAAAAATAATTGAGAAGCTGGATTAAATCGATAGTTATTATATTATTCACAAATAAAAATGTCAGGTTATGGAAAGGAAAAAGGTGATATTGTTTTATGCCAATACTTGTGAGTTATGGCGGCTAAACAGACAAGAGGGTTCAGACGATTTGTTAATAAAAATCAAACACACTCGTTGTTTTAGAAAAATAACAAAGAAGCACGGTTATCAGGCAACCATTTCTAGAATAATAAAAAATGATAAAAGAGACTGCTATTAGAAGAAGAAGAAGAAGAAGAAGAAGAAGAAAAGGTTAGAGGGCAGTTAGGTACTACGTACTATATTTATACCATTACACGTATGAATTGTGATAGCTAAACAGTGAAGCGGGTTAGTGTGGTTTAACGTAAACGGGACAAGATGCCCTTTGTTTTTCTTAAAGTAACAAACGGTCGGATTAAAACGATGATTACAGGATAAAAAATAATGATATAAAAGAGGCGGTTGTTAAAGGAAAATAAAAGGACGCCAATACCAATCTGACGTTCAATTTGGCAGGGGCTAGAGTGAACAGAAGGTTCGCTAAGACCGACCACCCCTCCCCCCACCCGCCGATGAAATATTTTGTGTTATAGGACGGACCTTTTTGCGGTGAACAATCCAGCCGCATGAACGACTTTACTTGGCCACTTGGCCCAACATAATTCCATTTCCATAGAAAACAAAAAAACTGTGAACAATGTCCAAAAACAATTATATGTACAAAAAGAGAGAATTCACAATGGAATATGTAGTATGTATTACCAGCCAAGCCCAACATAATTCCCTTTCCACAGAAAATTTGATTACTTTGCATAAGGGTTGGCCCACCTCTAGGAATTTCTGATGTGGAAGTGCCACATTTTGATGCTTGGGAAATACCAAGGGCAAAGAAGAATAAATGGGTTTTCCACATAGTTCCAAGCATTTTTTCCTTCATGTTAATTTTGTTTCACAAGAATTGTGTATACTGCCAGAGATTTTGCAAGGCCATATATTTGTCTTGAGATACTAAATCGCATGATCATGCATTTCTTCAACTTGTTTCTGATGATAATGTCATATCATTTCGAAGGGGGGGGGGGGTGTGGTTTGATTATTATAGTTTTGTTGTTCAAAAGATTGCCATACACATTCATCGGCTCAAACATGAATATAATTGATTGCTACCATTTTATACCAGTACATATGAATTGCTGGACTAAACAGAGAAGCGGGTTGGAGCGGCTTCTTTAATGGTTGTCGGGCAAGATATGCCCATTGTTCCTGAAAAAATAATTGAGAAGATGATTAAATCGGTGGTTATTGGAAGAAAAAGGCAACGGTTATGTAAAGAAAGATCAAAGCGGCAGTTAGGTGCTACTATTTTTTGCCAGGATGTGTGAATTATGGTGGCTAAATATATAAGTTGGTTCAGATAGGTTCTTTAATGAAAATCAAATAGGATGCTCGTTGTTTTAGGAAAACAAAAAAGAAGCAGCATTATCAGGTAACTATTGTTAGAAGAAAAAACAAGACAAAAGGGGCTATTATAAGAAGAAAAAAAGAGCAAAGCGGTAGTTACATGCTAAGTATTATTTTTATATCATTACATGTATGAATCTTGATGGCTAAACAGTGAAGCGGGTTAGTGTGGTTTAGTGTAAACGGGACAAGATGTCCATTGTTTTCTAAAAATAAAAGAACAGACGGATTAAATCAAGGCAACGTATCGGGTGAAAACGCTTGTTCAGTGAAAATCTGAAAACTTTCCCTCTTAACCATTAGATCTAAAATGAACGGATAATATGAAAGGTGGGATCCCCTTAGCCACTTAAACGTGTTTGACAGAAACCCCCTCCACATCTTAATCTCCTTGTACAACTCCATCTCCTACCTCAGGCAATCTAGTCCCTGTGAAAACAAATCACCGCCGGAGCTCGCCGGAGACCCGGCGCTCGCGGCCGTTGATGACCGTCGGGTTGGACACGGGAGATCCCTGTGATTTTCTGTACATACTAGGAGAACCTATGAACGGCCTCCGGTGGCGCCAACAGCTCTGAACTTCTTGAGCAGCATGATGGCGGAGATGGTGGACATGGGCTCCACCGTGAGGTCGTCCATCACCAGGTAGCTCACCACCTCCTTCACGTACCTCCTGCTCCTGCCGCCGCCACCTGCGCCAGCTTGCCGTGCGCGTCGCCGGGGCTCCACCGCATCTCCACCGTCATCGGCTGCCGGCACACCAGGCACGGCAGGCCGGCCACGTCCGTCACGCACGTCGGGTTCCCGTGGCACGATGTCCCGTATGGGCCCGCGCACCGGAAGTACTGCTTCGGCGGGGCGGCGGCCGCCGCCGCGGCCGGCTCGCCGGCGAGCAGCAGCGCGAGCGCGGCGGAGGGGATCGCCGGGCAGAGGATCGCGTCGCGGTCGGGCGCGGCGGTGACGAAGAACTCGTCGCCCAGTGCCTTCGCCCCGGCGTAGAGCGTGCCCAGGGAGCCCAGCGCGGCGTGCGCTTCGTCGGCGTGAACGTCACCGGCGCCATCTCCAGCGCCAGCGGCGTGCTTGGCGATGACGCGCGCGGCGAGGCCGGCGGGCACGCGGGCGCGGGGTCTCCGGCGAGCTCCGGCGGTGATTTGTTTTCACAGGGATTAGATCGCGTGAGGTAGGAGATGAAGTTGTACAAGGAGATTAAGATGCGGCAGGGGGGTTTCTGTCAAACACGTTCAAGTGGCTAAGGGGGATCCCACCTCTCATATTATCCGTTCATTTTAGATCTAATGGTTAAGAGGGAAAGTTTTCAGATTTTCACTGAATAAGCGTTTTCACCCGATATGTTGCCTTAAATCAATGGTTATTGGAAGAAAATAATAATATAAAGAACGGCGGTTATTAAAGGAAAATAGACGCCAATACCAGTCTGGTGTTCGATTTGGTAAGGGCTAGAGTGAACGCAAGGTTAACTAAGATCAACCTTTGTTCGATAGGACATACCCTTTTGCAGTGAATGGTCTAACGACATGAACGACCTTGCTAGACCGCCTGGCCGAGCATAATTCCCTTTCCACAGAAAACAAAAAAAAGTGGGAAATGTCCAAAAACAATTATATCTACGAAAACAGAAAATTCACAATGACATATGTAGTATGTATTACCAGCCTAGGCCAACATAATCCGTTTCCAGGGAAAATAAAAAGAAATAAAAAATGTTCAAAAACAATTATATGTACATAAACAGAAAAAAAAGACACAATGACATTTGTAGCATGTATTACTATGTAGTGTACAAAAAATTAAATGCAAAAATGTCATATACATTGCCAGCGTCTCTTACAAAATACCAAAAGAAATCATGCATAGTAAAATTGCCATGCAAATATAGAGACAGAAGAACTAGAAGAGAAAAAATCCCTTGACGTTACGTCGAAACCAAAAAACAAAAATACTGCATAAGCTTGCCATCATAATGAGGGGAATGTTTGAACATAATATGCCATGTATGTAAAATAACGTACAAAAAAACGAAGATTACCATGGTAGGTGCATATTGAAATGGCTCCCGCCCCCATGTAACCACGCACCTAAGGAAAAACACCCCAAAAAAACTTCGGGATCAGTTGGCCACCGGCTGTCGCGAGACTACAATGATGGGACCGCCGGGAGAACTTGGTTGCCGGATTCGCACGTTGAGGATAAAGACGC
>NC_041382.1:122254109-122275426 GCF_002162155.2 Triticum dicoccoides
GGGGTGGGGGGTTAGTCAGAATGAAAGAGAAGTTGTAGAACGAGTATAGAATCAACATCCCACTGGCCTCCTTGCGCCAAGATGCATGCTGTGGATCCGACGATAGAAACAAAACGTTCGCTATGCATTGCTACCTTTATTACTTAAAAAGAATCTAATGTTCCTGCTTTATCTTTCTTCCCATCACTCCTTCATCCAACATTTCTTGTATAACAATCGATCACGTTAATTTACTTAACTTCTGAACCAATTCCACTTTAATTTACTTATCAAACTTCTGATCAAAATATAAGTTAAATTAGGGACATAATTTGATGAACATTTATTTACACAGTCGCTTACTATAGACAGGGAAATCACTTCTGATCAAAATATAAGGTAAATCACGGACAAAAATTGATGAACATTTATTTACACAATCGCGTATTATGGACAGGTAAATCACAAGTTAACAAATTATAATATTTATATTCTGTTGCAATGCACGAACATTGTTCTAGTAATAAAATATAATAATCAAAGCGACGCTTCAAGCTGCACGTGGGGCTGTTTTATTTTTCTTCCCATAAGATCATCTACAGTCGGACTTAACAAAAGCCGGCCCCTCAAACGCCCACGCATGCGTCGGGCACTGATCGGGCAACCCTTAAATCATATCGTCCACATCCGTGTATCTCATATCCGCTGCCTCATATCCATACTAGCATGCAACATAGTAAAAAAAATAATGTAGATCGTCACACAAACATAGAATCGGACAGGGCAGTGCACATTCCAATCACTAAAAGATCACCTACGGATGTCCAAAGATTGTCAAAGTTCAAATAATTCACATAAACGACCGGCAAATTTAAACTACATTACTAAAAACTAGAAACTGAAGACGGAGAAGGCGGAGATTCACCACTTCCTCGTAGGCCATTTGCCCTTCCGAACGCCGGCGCAGGTGTAGGCGTTGGCGGCTGGTGGCGGATCGCCCGAGTCGTCGTCACAGGAGCCGTCTGAATCGTTGTTGTCAGAGTCAGAGAGGATGACGAGCCCTTTTAGCCGTCGGACCTCCCTGTTCTGTTGTCGCTTTAGCTTCGCGAGCCGAGCCACCTCCACTGATGTCTCTGCCGCCCTCGTGCTTGGATTGCACGATGGCAATCCGGAACGCCTTGGCATTCTTCCGGCGGAGCCGCCGCGCGTCCATATCAGCAGTCGTAAGCAACCGGCGGTAGACCCATTCGAGGAGCCGCGCATGATGAAGCTATGCACCTAGGGTAGGGTCATAGGCCTGACCTAGACGCCCTCCCCAAGGACATCACCCTAAAGCCAGAAGCATTTAAAGGATACCATCATCCACTCGACCAGAGACATTCCACTTGAAAGAATCAATGTCACTCGACCGTCACAGAAATCACTCGACAAACAGAAGATCTAAAGTCACTCTACACAGCAACGGTCGGGCGTTTACTCATAGACTTAACTATCATTTATAGCACTTTAATACAGATGTTACCTGTAACGCTCCTTCTTTACGTACATTGAACCCCGCGTAACGGAGGGGAGCTGGGGTTCTGGCGCACTCTATATAAGCCAACCCCCTCCTCCAGGACAGGGGTTCACATCTTTTGTAAACTCACACACGCATATAATCCAGTCGACCGCCTCAGGGCACCGAGACGTAGGGTTGTTACTTCCTCCGAGAAGGGCCTGAACTCGTAAACTCGTGTGTACAACTACTCCATAGCTAGGATCTTGCCTCCTCATACCTACCCCCATTCTACTGTCAGTCTTAGATCCACGACAGTTGGCGCCCACCGTGGGGCAGGTGTCTTAGCAGTTTGTTGGAGAAGTTGCGATTCTTCCGATTCCCATCATCATGGTTTCCGGGGGAGGATTAGCTGAAGGCCGCGAGATCCGTCTCGATGCGCTCGTCTTCATCACCGACGACTCCGCTTGGCTCCACGAGGCTCTGCTCGACATCGAGGCGCTCCCCGTCCATGGTGCGACGCACTTTCGCGCATGCGTCCGCGGCGTCCTTCTTCGGCAGCCGTCGACTCAGTATCAGTCGGCTCCTACGGCAACCTCGCTTTCCGTTGTTCGCCGGCGCCAGCGATCCGGTCGGTCGCGGCTTCAGCGGTGGGTGAGGCATGCGATGGCCCGCCAATCCGCCACCCCACAAATCGCGGCGATCGAGCCCGATGAAACTCTCTAAGGCCTGTTCGATCTGTCGACTGGCTCCGCCGAGACTGCATTCGAGTGCGACAGCAGCGACCCTGCGGCGGAAGTCTTGATGGTCAATGGACCATGCAGTCCTCCTGGCTTCACCCGTGAAGACGGTGGTGATGACGTCAGCGACCCATCACATGTCCACGAGGAGTACCGCCCCGAACCCCTCTCTTCGCAGCGGAGGGAAGAGCTTCGCCGCCGTAATATGGCTGCACTTCACACTCCTATCGTTGGAGAAACCCCCGAGGCCCAGGCCTTGGAGGAGGCGCGCCTGGCCAACTTGGCTGAGCGCACTTGACTAGAGAACCTCCAGCACGCACTCGATGAGCGTGCTCGGCAGCGGATTCCTGAGTCCAGTCGACGACAAATTTTTCCGCCTCCGACTCAGGTATACCAAACTCCGATCCAGAATCTCACAGCTGCAGCTCGAATAGCAAAGTCAATTCAACCTTCCCAGTCAGAAGCTGGCCGAGGTTTGATGCAGACCCGGGCTTTACTCCGGGTAGCAAGAGAGCAAAATACAGCAGTATCTCAGTCGCGGAATAGGATTCATAGCAGATCTGTGGTGGCAGACACTGTCCAATCTGCTCACAGCCCAAGATCGCCTCCGCAGCGTGAGGGACGTGGGCACCAGCAAGATCAATACAGGAACCGTGAGCAGTATGATCATCGACTCGACCACGATGACCATCGTCGAGTGCCCACGCCTCCTCCGAGGTGTGGGTCATACGTGCCTCAGCGGCAAGATGACAGGCGCCCCCACAGCGGCGAACGAAGAATTCTGGTCGACCCCAGAGAGCCAGGCTTTGATGCAAGATCTATCCTCGTTCAAGGTCTGGTTGATAGGAACAGGGCTCACAAAGAAGGCCATGATAGAGATCGTCTGAATGGAAGCAGGGTGCATGTTTCAGGACCCGAGTGTTTCAGCAGAGCCATCAGAGCAGTAGTGATTCCTCCCAACTTCAGGTTGGTGACTGGAGTCAGCAAGTTCACCGGCGAATCCAAGCCAGACACTTGGCTTGAGGACTATCGAGTGGCTGTGCGGATTGGTTGTGGCAATGACGATGTGGCTATGAAGCACCTTCCCTTGATGTTGGAGGGCTCAGCCAGAGCATGGGTGAATCAGTTGGCTCCTGGTAGCATATATAGTTGGGAAGAACTTGCTCGAGTGTTTGTTAGAGCCTTTGAAGGTACTTGCAAAAGGCTGACAGGGTTGACAGAATTGCAGTGTTGTGTTCAGAAACCGAATGAAACCTTGAGGGATTATATCCAGAGATGGATCACGTTACACCATACAGTGGAGAATGTGTCAGATCACCAAGCAATCTGTGCCTTCAAGGAAGGTGTTAAGTACCGGGAGTTGAATCTGAAATTCGGTCGGACAGGAGATATGACTCTCACTCGGATGATGGAGATTGCCACCAAATACGCTAACGGTGAAGAGGAAGACCGACTCTGGAGTGGCAAGCACAAAACAGTCGCCCAAGAAACCGGAGGATGGAATTCCAGTCGGAAACAGAAGCGAAAGGCCGAACCAGCTGCTCCTGGTGAAGCTTTATTTGTTCCCCAAGGAAAGTTCAAAGGAAAGCCCAAAGGGTCTTGGACTCCCAAAAAAGTTAAGGATAAAGATGGGAATGATGTGTTGGATCTACCGTGCCATATTCATACCAAAAAATATGAAGAGGGGAACATCATTTACCCTAAACACACCACTCGACAATGTCATTTCCCGATCCAGTAGTTCCGAGAGAAACAACCCAAGGAGAAGGAAAAGGAGTCGGACGGAGGTGAAGATAGGGAAGAAGATGATGATGGTTTTCCCAATGTCAATTCCACGTTGATGATTTTTGCTGATGTTGAAAGCAAAATTCAGTTGAAAGTTATTAACAGAGAAGTAAACATGGTTGCTCCAGCAACACCCAGTTATCTGAAGTGATCCCAGACTGCCATCACATTCGACCAGTCGGACCATCCAGCACATATAGCCACCCCTGGGAGGCAAGAACTAGTGGAAGACCCAGTAGTCGAAGGCACTCGACTGACTAAAGTGCTGATGGATGGTGGCAGTGGCCTGAATATCCTTTATGCTGAAACCTTGAAGAGAATGGGCATTCCGATGTCCAAGCTTAGTGAAAGCAACATGAGTTTCCATGACGTTATACCTGGCAAGAAGGCTCAGTCACTCGGCCAGATCGCCCTTGATGTGGTTTTCGGTGATTCCAAGAATTAATGCAAGGAAAAATTGACATTTGAGGTAGTGGATTTCAAGAGTGCTTACCATGCTATTCTGGGTAGGACCGCTTATGCACGTTTTATGGCTCGACCATGTTACGTGTATCTCAAATTGAAGATGTCTGGTCCTAGAGGAGTAATCACTGTCACTGGCAATCGGCAGAAGGCGGAAGAGTGCTTCCATAAGGGCTCAAAAATTGCCGATGCACAGATGGCAGTAGTAGAACTACAAGAGTATCAGAAAAATACAGATCCGAGTGATTTGCTGCGAGCCAAGAAGTCTGCCACAGATTCTGCATTTCAGTCGTCCGGTGAAACGAAGCCGATTCATATTCACCCGACCGACCCTAATGCTGCTCCGACCCATATCTCAACAACACTCGACAGCAAATAGGAAGAAGCGCTCATCCAGTTCCTCCGTGAGAACTGGGACATCTTTGCATGGAAACCTTCTGACATGTCGGGTGTACCCAGGGGACTGGTTGGGCATCATTTCCGAGTCGACCCAAAAGTAAAACCAGTCAAGGAACATCTCCGACGGTCCGCCGTCCAGAAGAGAAAAGCAATTGGCGATGAAGTGGCTCGGCTCCTGGCAGCTGAGTTCATCCGAGAGATTTACCACTCCGAGTGGCTCACCAATGTTGTCATGGTCCTCAAGAGGGACGATTCACTTCGCATGTCCATTGACTTCAAGCATATCAATCGAGCCTGCCAGAAAGATCATTTTCCTCTCCCCCGCACCGACCAAATCGTCGACTCAACTGCGGGGTGTGAGCGTTTGTATTTTTTGGACGCCTATTCCGGGTACCATCAGATCCGACTGTATGGACCTAATGAGATAAAAATGGCTTTCATCACTCCATTCGGATGCTTCTATTTTTCACCATGCCATTCGGCTTGAAGAACGCCGGAGCCACATTCATGAGGATGATCCAGAAGTGTCTGCTCACTCAAATCAGTCGGAATGTGGAAGCATACATGGATGACATTGTCGTCAAGTCACATAAAGGTTCTGACCTGCTGGCTGACCTTGCTGAGACCTTTGCCAATCTCAGAAGATATGATATCAAGCTTAATCCATCAAAGTGCAGATTCGGAGTTCCTGGTGGAAAGTTACTCGGTTTCCTCGTTTCCGAACGAGGGAACGACACTAACCCAGAGAAAGTTGGTGCTATACTTCGGATGAAACGCCCTGTGCATGTGCACGATGTCCAGAAACTTACTCGATGTTTGGACGCCTTGAGTCGATTCATTTCTCGCCTCGGTGAAAAGGAATTGCCTCTTTACCGACTGATGAAGAAGTCTGATAAGTTCGAGTGGACTCCCGAAGCTGATGCAGCGTTTGCAAAGCTCAAAGCCCTGCTTTCCACCCAGCCGGTGCTTGCTGCACCAATCAGCAAAGAGCCTTTACTGCTTTATATTGCAGCCACTGGACAAGTTGTTAGTACAGTACTCACGGTCGAGCGGGAGGAAGAAGGAAAAGCCTATAAAATTCAGCGCCCAGTGTATTATGTTTCTAAAGTTCTGACTCCGTCGAAGCAAAGATATCCACACTATCAAAAGCTTGTTTATGGGATTTACATGACCACGAAGAAGGTTGCACACTATTTCTCTGATCATTCCATTACAGTCGTCAGCGACGCTCCCTTATCAGAGATTCTGAACAACAGAGATGCAACTGGTCGAGTGGAAAAGTGTGCGATTGAACTCCTTCCCCTGGACATCAAATTTGAGGCAAAGAAAGCTATCAAGTCCCAAGCAATAGCTGATTTCCTCGTCAAGTGGATCGAACAACAACTTCCGGCCAAAATTCACTCGGAGCATTGGACCATGTTCTTCGATGGGTCCAAGATGCTGAATGGTTCCGGTGCTGGGGTGGTGTTGGTATCCCCCCATGGTGACAAACTCAGCTATGTTCTTCAGATTCTCTTTGACTCCTCCAACAATGAAGCTGAATATGAGGCACTTCTGTACGGGTTGCGTATGGCCATTTCACTCGGCGTCCGTCGCCTCATGGTCTATGGCGACTAGGATTTAGTGGTCAATCAGGTGATGAAGGAATGGGACGTCAGAATCCCAGCTATGACTGGTTATTGCAATGCAGTGAGAAAGTTTGAAAAGAGGTTTGAGGGATTAGAGCTCCATCACATCCCTCGACTGGAAAATCAAGCAGCCGATGATCTGGCAAAGATAGGCTCCAAGAGAGAAGCCATTCCCAGCAATGTGTTCCTGGAGCACATTCATACACCTTAAGTTCAAGAAGATCCCTTCACTAAAGAGCCCCCGCAGCCGAAGAGTGCCACCGGTCCGACTGAAATTGAGGTTCCAGCCGTGGTCGATTTGACTATGGAGGTTTTGGTCATCACCCCTGATTGGACAGTACCATATATTGCATACATTCTTAGAAAGGAACTCCCATAGGATGAAGAAGAGGCTCGACAGACCGCCCGTCGATCTAAAGCCTTTACTATGAGAAGAGGACAGTTGTTCAGAGAAAGTGTGACTGGAGTTTGCCAGAAATGCATAACACATGAAGAAGGTCAGGTGATCCTCAATGACATCCACTCAGGGACCTGTGGTCACCATGCGTCCTCTCGGACCATTGTGGCCAAAGCATACCGAGCAGGATTTTACTGGCCATGGGAAAATGATATGGCAAAAGAAATAGTCGACAAGTGTGAAGGTTGCCAGTTTTACTCCAACATGTCTCACAAGCCTGCGTCGGCCCTGAAGACCATTCCACTCGTCTGGCCCTTTGCTGTTTGGGGATTGGGCATGGTTGGACCTCTGAGGACTGGTAGGAGTGGATTCACTCATGTGCTTGTAGCAGTCGACAAGTTCACCAAGTGGATTGAGGCCAAGCCTATCAAGAACCTTGAAGCCAGTACTGCTGTGAGCTTCATCAGGGAGTTAACATTCAGATATGGTGTTCCACATAGCATCATCACTGACAACGGGTCAAACTTCGATTCCGATGAGTTCAGAACTTTTTGTGCTTCCCAAGGTACTTGAGTCGACTATGCCTCAGTCGCCCACCCCGAGTCAAATGGGCAAGCTGAAAGAGCAAATGGATTGATTCTCAAAGGACTGAAACCCCGACTGATGCGTGACCTCAAACATGCAGCAGGAACTTGGGTCGATGAACTTCCATCAGTATTGTGGGGATTGAGGACAACTCCCAAGGTACTTGAGTCGACTATGCCTCAGTCGCCCACCCCGAGTCAAATGGGCAAGCTGAAAGAGCAAATGGATTGATTCTCAAAGGACTGAAACCCCGACTGATGCGTGACCTCAAACTCGCAGCAGGAACTTGGGTCAATGAACTTCCATCAGTATTGTGGGGATTGAGGACAACTCCCAATCGGTCGACTGGCAGAACCCCCTTTTTCTTGGTCTATGGAGCCGAAGCTGTATTTTCGAGTGACTTGCTCCACAATGCGCCCCGAGTCGAGCTTTTCTCAGAAGAAGAAGCAGAACAGGCACGGCAAGATGCAGTCGATCTCCTGGAAGAAGAAAGAGAGATGGCCTTGATCCGATCAACCATCTATCAGCAAGACCTGCGTCGATTCCATGCCAGAAACGTGAGGGTCGAGCATTTCAAGAGGGAGACTTGGTTCTCCGACTGGATTAGCAGAAACCTCACAAGCTTGCTCCTGCCTGGGAAGGCCCCTTCATTGTCACCAGAGTGCTCCACAATGGAGCGTACCACCTCTACAACGTCGAGCACAAGAAAGACGAGCCGCGAGCTTGGAATGCAGAGCTGCTCTGCCCCTTTTATACTTAAGCATTCAGTCTATTGGGATGTAATAAAAAGCACCTTTGTAGTTTGTTTATCAAAGACAAGAGTTTATTACAGTCTTCTAAAATGATTGTCGATTGCTTATGTTTGTTTCTGAAATTCCCTAGTGAGTGGCTTAGCTGCGAATTCGTTTCGCCTAAGTTTAAAAAATCCTACCGAGTAGTGAGCAAGCCTCTCACTCGGTAGCTTAGTTGTGAATCCATTTCGCCTAAGTTGAAAAAATCCTACCGAGTGATGAGCAAGTCTCTCACTCGGGGGCTTAGCTGCAGTCCAGTACTCGCCTAAGTTGAAAAAACCCTACCGAGTGGTGAGCAAGCCTCTCACTCGGGGACTTAGCTGCAGTCCAGTACTCGCATAAGTTGAAAAAATCCTACCGAGTGATGAGCAAGCCTCTCACTCGGGGACTTAGCTGCAGTCCAGTACTCGCATAAGTTGAAAAATCCTACCGAGTGATGAGAAAACCTCACACTCGGAGGCTTAGCTGCAGCCAATGCTCATCTAAGTTTCAAAAATCCAACCGAGTGATGAGAAAACCTCACACTCGGAGGCTTAGCTGCATCCCAATGCTCGCCCAAGTTTCAAAAATCCTACCGAGTGATGAGCGAACCTCACACTCGGGGGCTTAGCTGCAGCCCAGTGCTCGCCTAAGTTTCAAAAATCCTACCGAGTGATGAGCAAACCTCACACTCGGGGGCTTAGCTGCAGCCCAGTGCTCGCCTAAGTTTCAAAAATCCTACCGAGTGATGAGCAAACCTAACACTCAGGGGCTTAGCTGCAGTCTAGTACTCGCCTAAGTTGAAAAACCATCCCTATCCGCAAGGTTGACGAGGTGCAGGTCGACTGCAATCCTCTCCACAGAACTGCGCTATAAGTACAATGTGTGCTCCATCCCTATCTGCAAGGACGACAAGGTGCAGGTCGACTGCAATCCTCTCCACGGAGCTGCGCCACAAGTACAATGTGTGCTCCATCCCTATCCGCAAGGACGACGAGGTGCAGGTCGACTGCAAACCTCTTCTCAGAGCTGCGCCACAAGTACAATGTGCGCTCCATCCCTATCCGAAGGACGACGAGGTGCAAGTCGACTGCAAACCTCTCCCCAGAGCGGTGCCACAAGTACAATGTGCGCTCCATCCCTATCCGCAAGGACAACGAGGTGCAGGTCGACTGCAAAACTCTCCTCAAAGCCGCGCCACAAGTACAATGTGCGCTCCATCCCTATCTGCAAGGGCGACGAGGCACAGGTCAACTGGGATATCTCCCTCAGAGTTGCATCTCAAAGAATATTCCGAGTGAAGAATAAGTTCCACTCAAAGGCAAACGCAAGCACATGCAGAAGATAAACCAAGATCAGATAAAGTCTCAAGAGTTTCAGGACGAAAATAAAAGTACTCGGGCGTCAGGCCCGAAGGAGTTTAACGGTTACAAAAACCACTCGGCATTCCGAGGAAAATTTAAAGCAAGTTTAAGTATCAAGTTTGTTCACTCGGCAGGAGGAGGACTTGTAGGCTCGACGAACTCGTCCAAATCAATCCCGTCAACGATCCGAGTGGCAGCAGTAATGAAAGTCTCCATGAAGGACTAGAAGTCGTGCCTTTTTGTGTTGGTGACCTTGATCGCCGCTAGCTTCTCTTCTCAAGCTTCTCTGCGGTGGACCCTGACCAGTGACAGAGCCACGTTAGCACCGCATCGGGCAAAGGACTTCTTCCATTCCTGCACTCGACCAGGGACCTCATTGAGTCGAGCCATCAGAGACTCGTGTTCATTCTTAAGCGTTTCCCTTGGCCAGAGTGATGAGTCGATGCGTGAAACTGCAACCTTCAGACAGGCAAGATAACTTGTAACACTGGCGACGCGGGATTCCAGTCGAAGCACATTCATGGCGACCTCGTCGCCGACTGGAGAAAGGATAGGGTCCAAGCCTGTCTCGATCCGTCCAGTCTCCTCTTCAAAGTTTTGGTAGAATTCTGCAGAGTCAAGGAGTTAATGAGTCGACTGATCAGGTCTAACTTGCAAACAGTAAAACAGTCGGGTAAAAAAGGGATACCTTCGAGCATCAGAAAGAGGTTTTTGGCGAGAGCTTTCAGATAAGCCTCCAAATCGTTCCTCCTGCGAGTCATGCTTTCCAGCTAGTCGTTCAGAGCCACTTTATCTTTTTTTAGACGAGTCGCCTCTCGATTGGATTCAGTGAGAGATGACTTCAGCTTGTTGATTTCTTCCTCCAACGCTCCGACCGAAGCCAGTTTCTGGTCAGCAAGGGCAGTCTTCTCCTGAGCCTCCTTCTGCGCAGCTGCAAGGTCCAAGTCCTTCTTCTCTAGGGCCAGCCCCATTTTCTCTGCAAAATACACATTTAGATCAAACATAAGAATGAAGAGATAACTTGAAGGATGGTCAAGATAAGCAGTCGACAGGCCGTTACCTTCCGTACCAGCGACTTCATCTTGAGCCTTCTTCAAGTTCTGCTGAGCCAACTCTAGGTCAAGGTTGAGTTACCTTTGCTTTTCCTCAAATTAGGCAAACTTGGAGATAAGCGAACAAGATTTCTAAAGTGAGTAAAACACATATCAATCGACAAGATCAAAGATTATCTACTTCCAAGTGAATAAAACTTCAAGACTACACAGACCCCAACCGACTGCCAGCAATCAACTGCGGTCTCGGGGACTACACCCAGTGGGTGCACTTAGTGTGCCCCCACTGGTTTGGATTCCACTCGGCTGGTCCGCCCAGACCGAGTACAAAAAAAAGATAAGGGAGAGGAAGAAGTACTCAGACCCCAACCGACTGCCAGCAGTCGACTGCGGTCTCGGGGACTACACCCAGTGGGTGCACTGAGCGTGCCCCCACTGCTTCAGATTCCACTCGGCCGGTCCGCCCAGGCCGAGTAAAAAAAAAGCAAGTGCTCAGACCCCAACCGACTGCGAGCAGTCGACTGCGGTCTCGGGGACTACACCCAGTGGGTGCACTTGGCGTGCCCCCACTGGTTCGGATTCCACTCGGCTATACCCAGTAGGTGTACAATCTCGAAGTGCAAGACAATGAAAGATTGTGCGAAGGAAAACATTCGGGTAGCATATCCTAAAAGAACAAGTTCAGTCAGAAGTTAACTTACCTGGACATTGGCTCGAAGAGCCCGCTGGCGTCATAAGCAACCTGACTGCTTTCGTGCACCGCCTTCACCCGCTCCATCATTATGCCAGCCTGACGAATAGCCTCCGCAGCGGCATCCGACTGGCTTTCTGGAACATGATGAGTGGCAAAGAAGGGGACGGATGGTCCATAAGCAGCGTCTTGGAGATCCGAGGCATGAAGTTGGATGGTTGAAACAAGCTCTGGAGCAGTCGACGATGCAGGATGCACACTCGACATTGGGTCAGCAAAGGTTACAGAAACCTTACTCGCATCTTCGAGCCGTTGAACTAACCGTTCCGCCCCCGGCTCCGACTGGGATGTCTTGCTAGCTATTGCCTTCTTCTTCCTGGGCCTCAGCGGCACGTCCTCGTCATCATCTGGAAGCTCAATGACATGGGGAGGAGCTACAAAGAAAACAGCCGACCCCAGATGAGTCACCAGAATTTAATCGACCATACAATCGAGAACAAGATCATGAGGATTGTACTCGGGTTGGAGGTGACCGCATCTTCCGTGTCCTCGTCTTCATACTAGCGGGTGGAAGTCCCAGAGGTAGCAGCACTACAAATTTCAGAATTCAGTCGGTCATGTCTGACGAAATGAATCGACTCAAATCCAGATTCATACTAAAACAAGAAATCAAGCCCAACTAATACGCGGAAGCAATGGGGATGACCACTCTCATCTTCGGCAAGGCTTTTGGCGGTTTGGACGGCATAGCTTTCGGTTGCTTCGATGCCTTTTCAGTCGGCGCTGGAGAAGACGTCCGAGGGCACTTCGATGACTGCCCAGTTTGTGCGGTTGCTTTGCCACGGGCGCTTGCTGGATCATGAGAAATCTTGGATCGTCTTTCCCTACGAGGAGGAGATTCGACCTCTTCTTCATCACTCGGGTCGTCGCTATCCTCGTCCTCTTCATCGTCAGAGTGCCACTCGCCGCTTTCACCTCCACTCGCTTCTCCCTCTGGGTCCTGCTCCTGCTCCCCGTTGGGCATCGAGTACATCTTAGTCAGGGCCTGGAAGACAACAACCAAGATAGGAGTCAGTCGGATGACAGCAAATAGCTACTTGATAAATCAACAAGACACTCGGCCATGTGGAGTCATACCTTGTCGGTTTCGTACAAGTTGTTGAGTGGAGGAATCCTCCGGGCTCCCCTGGGGTTGTCTTTGTTGCCAGTAATACCCTTCAGCCACCCTTCCAACGTAGCATCGTCGACTTCTTTTGGATGGATCCGAGTGGTGTCGTTGGTGCCCGAATACATCCACATCGGATGGTCACGAGCTTGAAGTGGTTGGATGCGTCGCCTGAGGAAGACCTCCAATAGATCCATACCGGTTGCCCCATCACGGACAAGCTGAACTACTCGCTCAACCAGCACTTTCACTTGTGCCTTCTCCTCTGGGGTCACTTTCAAAGCAGAGGGCTTCTCTACTCGGGCCATGGAAAAGGGGGGAAGTCCAGTCGACTGACCCGAAGTCAGCTGGTCCTTGCAGTAGAACCAGGTCGACTGCCACCCTCAAACTGGCTCAGGAAGGATCATGGCTGGGAAAGTACTTTTACTCCTCATCTGAATCCCAAGACCCCCGCACATCTGAATCACTTGCGTCCTCTTGTCACTCGGGTTGGCCTTCTTGACCGACTGAGAACGGCACGTGAATATGTGTTTGAAGAGGCCCCAGTGTGGCCGACAGCCCAGGAAGCTCTCACAATGGGACACAAAAGCAGCAAGATACACGATGGTGTTCGGGGTAAAGTGGTGGAGTTGCGCCCCAAAGAAGTTCAAGAAACCTCGAAAGAAAGGGTGGGGAGGCAAGGAAAACCCGCGGTCGACATGAGTAGCGAGGAGAACGTGCTCGCCCTCCTGTGGCTGTGGCTCGGTCTCGTTCCCCGGGAGTCGCGCCGATTCGTGGGGGATCAGTCCCCCCTCGACCAGGTCGTCGATGTCGTCTTGACGGATCATCGAGCGAATCTAGTCGCCCTGGATCCAGCCCGGCGGCAGGCCGAACCTCGAGGAAGATCCGCCCCGGCCAGACTTCTTCCCCTTCACCTTCGTCGTTGCCTTCTTTGTGTGCTCCAATGCCACCGTCTTCTCCTTCCCATCGCGGTGAGCAGAGCTTGAACGGGGCGGCGGCGCTGGAGCAGGAGCAGATGCAGCGGAGAAGACTGAGAGGGAAAGAGAAGAACGAGGACGCACTGTTCAAAGAAAACCCCGGCCCGGCGCCTTATATGGGGCCGCTTCCGAGTGGCTGAACTGTGGGTCTGGACGACCCAATCAAATCCCGCAACAGTCGCGTGCGAGGTATGTGGCGAAAAAGGTGGCGCAATGATCGAGGCGGCCTCACCTAATCCCTTCCGATTACTATGGCCTCCCTCGTCCCGCGTGCTTCCCCAAATCCGAATCCCACGATATCCGCACGCAGCAGGCAATCTGTCAGATGGAATATCTCCTCCACATCAGTACTCAAGACATCACAGTAAAGTTCACTCGGCAGATTCAAGAATGGATCAAGGCGACTGAAAAGGAGTTGAGTTCATCATGGTTGTTCGCTTAGTCGCAGAAGTCACTCTCTGAGCACAAAAAATGAATCAGAGGAATTCTCGACTCCTTCTCCACTCAAGCCTCGAACCATTCGGAGGCTAATGATGAAGCTATGCACCTAGGGTAGGGTCATAGGCCTGACCTAGACGCCCTCCCCAAGGACATCACCCTAAAGCCAGAAGCATTCAAAGGATACCATCATCCACTTGACCAGAGACATTCCACTCGGAAGAATCAATGCCACTCGACCGTCATAGAAATCACTCGACAAACATAAGATCTAAAGTCACTCTACACAGCAACGGTCGGGCGTTTACTCATAGACTTAACTATCATTTATAGCACTTTAATACAGACGTTACCTGTAACGCTCCTTCTTTATGTATATTGAACCCCGCGTAACAGAGGGGAGCTGGGGTCCTGGCGCACTCTATATAAGCCACCCCCTCCTCCAGGACAGGGGTTCGCATCTTTTGTAAACTCACACACGCATATAATCCAGTCGACCGCCTCAGGGCACCAAGACGTAGGGTTGTTACTTCCTCCGAGAAGGGCCTGAACTCGTAAACTCATGTGTACAACTACTCCATAGCTAGGATCTTGCCTCCTCATACCTACCCCCCATTCTACTGTCAGTCTTAGATCCACGACAACGCGTCCTTGTCGGGCTCCGCCCGCATCCCGCGGCGGCGGCGCACAGACTGCTTTTCCTCCCTCCTCTCCCTTTCCTGCTGCCGCTCGCGGCGTGGCGGCACGCGCCTGTGATTTCGGGGTGTGCATCCTGTCCACGCGGGGCGGGCACAAGCACCTACCGCTGTCCACGTGGGGAGCAGCAGCTGGCGGGGGCAGGGGACGACGTAGGGGGGGGCGCAGATTGCGCAGGCCGCTTGTCATAGCTGCGCCCGGGCCGGGAGCGGCCAACGCCGGCGTCCGAGTTGCGCCGACGACTAAGTTGCGGTCGCGACGAGGCTGCAGATCCGGAGCTGCCTCCGGTCTCCACCTTGGACCGCTCCAAGGTGATGCTGAGGGCAAGCTCATAGTCTGAATCCAGCTTAGAGTCGGAGCGGCTACTGGAGCTCGACATTGCGCCGGATTCAGTCAGATTGGCTGCGGGGAGAGAAGAGGACGGAGCGAAAGGGGAGAATGAGTGAGCTAGAGTTTTGGAGCGATGACCCGGATGGGGTTTTTGTGGGACATCCATGGGGTTGGTGGTGGGTCGGCCTTGTCAAGCGGACGCGCCCGGGCGTGCCTGTGCCACCCCATATCCGCCTTACATTTGGGTTGGATATGAGGGGTGCCGGTCAACCCAAGCATTTGAGGCCCGTTTGAGGCGTCTGTTTGGGTCCAAAAGTCGTGACCGGTCAGTGGTTGGGCGGCGTTTAAGGCCGGTTTGGGACGCACGGCTTTAGATGCTCTAAAAGGTCACGTGTGAATATACATATATTTTATTTCTCTTCCAATAAAAAGATAAAAATAAAAATAAAAGCGGCTGGCACGCCCCGGGGCCCGACGCAAAACAGGCCACGTGTTCCTTGGTGCCGCGGGCGCGCGGCGGGGCCAGGTGCTGCTAGGCCCTGGTCGAACTGATGTGATTTGATCGCTTGAGCCTGACCGCCATGTGGGGGCCGGCCACTACGGTGAGCTTCTTGTTTGCTCGCGTGCTGCTGCAGGAGCAGACAGCTTTGAAATGTCTGCCTCTCAGAGCATCTCCAGCCATTGGCCCCCCAGGAGGCGCAAAAAATCGCCCCCTGGGGGCGAGCCGGCGCAAAACGCGCGTTGGGGGCGTGATGCCACCCAGTCGCGGCGCTCACGGATTTTCTGAAAATTAAAGTGAGGCACAAACATGGCGCAAATTCAACCATTTTCGGCGAGTTCATACATATTTTGGCAAGTTCAAACCAAATTCAACCAAACACGGCGAGAGTTCATACATATTTAAAACATTTTACAAAAAAAGAAAAAAAACACTACTAGGCCCGCCGTCTCCCTCGCCTTGCCGCTCGTCGCCGTTCTACATGTCGAGGAGGCTGTAGAACCGTGTGTAGTCGCCGCTGTCGTCGTCGTCGCCCCCGCCGCGGCCGCCGTCCCTGCTGCAACCCTCCCCCGGTTGGCGTGTCGGGTTGGATGGTCCGGAAGCGTCCTCGTCGTCGTTGCTGTCGAGGATCACGACGCCGTGCTCGTCCTCGCGCCCACGCTTGCGGGCGGCGATCTCCTCCAGGGCCCGGCGCTGCCGGACCATCTCGTCGCGGAGGTATTCGTCGCGCGCCCACCGTAGGGCGTCCTCGTCAGAGAAGCCGCGCCGGGCTAGCTCCTCGTACTCCGGGGGGAGGCTGGGCTCCGGTTTGGGCGCGACGAGGACGAGGCGGCCAGAGGCGGGGGTGGAGTCGGTGATGCGGACACCGGAGTTGCGGGTGCGCCGGCTTACAGGCGTGTCCTGGGGCTCTGGCTTGACGGGGCGGAGGCAGGGAGAGCCGGTCGACCGACCGGACGAGGAGGAGGACGCCCCGGGGTCCATGCGCCTCGGCGTCCACGAGCTCCCACGACGGCGAGAGAAGGACGGGGGTTCGGGGTACTCCAACCTCGGCGTGTTGCCGCCCTCGATGTACTCGAGGACGGCCTCCAGCGTGCGGCCGGGCACGCCCCACCATCAGCGCTGCCCCTTGGAGTTGAGCCTGTCGGAGGGCACGACGCCGTTGGTGGCCTCGAGCTGCTCGGCGTGACGGCGGCGGAAGTAGCGCGGCCCCTCCCTCGCCGCCCGCGGCAGAGAGGCGCGAATACACGCGATCTCCGCACGCCGGGCCGCCCCGGTGGGCGGTGGTGGCACCGGAACCCCGCCGGCGCATATTTAAAGCTTTGGCATTGATTCTCCACGGAAACAAGGCGATGAGGACGACGAAGCGGCGAGAAGCGAGACGAGTCGCTGGCAAGGAGGGCCCGCGGCTATTTCGCGCCAAAAATGATTCGCCCGGCGCCCCCGAGCGCCCCCAGTGCGCCGGGTTCAGGTTGGGTCCGCGACGCCAATTTCGGTCCGAGCCGGCGAAAATTGGGCCGTTAGGGGCGCGACTGGGCCGATTTTTTGACGCCGGCGGCCGAAAACTCGTCTGAGGGGCCTTGTTGGGGGCGCGGCTGGAGATGCTCTCATGAACTGTGCTTTCTTTTCCTTCATCCCATTGCATTTTCTTAGGAATTAGAAATGTGTGTACTGTTCCTCAAAAGAAAAAAGGGTGTACTGTGACCGGGCCAAGATCTGGACGCGAGCGCGGGCGAGCATTTTTGCCTCGCTTTTTCTGCATGGTTTCCGCGGCTTTTTGGGTAGTCTAGTAGTGGTGCCGCTGGCTTTCCCCGTGCCACACAACTTCTCCAAACTTTCTAGGGATACCTGCAGCTACCGCCCCTGGAAACATCGTATGTATCTGTGGGCTGCTTGCATGCGCCCTGTCACTGATGCGTGGCACTTACCCACTAATAACATGCATGATTGTCAATCAAAGCATGCATGCATTGCTAGGGTCACTCATGATGCAGGCCTTCTTCAGGGGAAAGAAATCGTGCATTAACATGTGATGTCACTTCCAGGAAAAGAGAAAGAATGAAATCCTTTGCTGTGTAGTGGTATTTCTTTTTCTTTGGTTTTTGATGTCTTATACTAATCAAAAGGTATTTCTTGCTAAACTTCTACACACCTCGTGGCTACTGATATAAAATAGCGACGCCTCATTCGTCTCCATTTGGTGCTCCAAATTTTCTAAACGTGTAGAAGTTTCACAGGCATTTCGCGGGCATTATTCAAGTGACATTTCGAAGATTCTCTCGTCAAAGTTGCACTAGTTAATTAGGTCGTCGACGGTCGCGTGCTCCCATACACACCACACACAACAGAATGCATATATGTGCATGTACGTCCAGGGATCGAGCCAAAACTTTAGACTTTGGGGCCAGGAAGGAGTGCTTTATTAAAATCGCATGTGAAGTTGCCATATATGTCACCATTTCCTCTAGTTGGCCACACGGCCGGGGAGGTCCACGCGTACCCTTTTGTATTGCAGCGCTCGAAGACTCTCTAAAGTCTAAAGTCGTCCAACTCTACTGACTCACTCCATATGATTCCGACCATGTGCTTGGTTGCAAATGTACTACGGAGTAGTAACAACTTTACCTCTTGATTTGCTTCTTACATGTTCTTTCCCTGGGACAGCGAAAGCACGCGTGGAGAAACAAACATGCATACATGTACAGCTGCCAAGCCTTCTATTGAATTCATGCTCCAGCCAATTCATTTAAAAGTCCGTACTGATGGAGATAAGCGGGCATTATATTTTAACACCCCCAAACCGGCCAACCGTATCATAGCAGAATTTGAGTTCTGGAACAGAAAATCTTTGTCGTTGATCATGAGCAAAGTGCCAGGTACAGGCCTTGACACCCACCCATTGGTGAGAACAGCACCTGGAACTACACGATCGAGCGAGTCCATGCATTCATGCATGCGTCGTCGATCGACACGCATTGGAGAGATCGGATGAACAGCGCTGGGTGGCAACATGCACGCAAATGTCGCATTGTTTCTTTCTTGGCCTACAAGAAGTATGTTGTATGCATCGATCTAGTTTGCCTGGCTGTTTTTATTGTGAACCAGCACGGAAAACAAGTATAGTGGGTGTATATTCCTTGTGGCTTGCGCGCCTCGGTTTCCTTCAAGATTCTGGCTAGGCGGCAAGGGAACGTGCTATCAGTGCATGCACGCTTCATGGTCCTGGATGTACTTTGGACGTAAACTATTGTCACCCACTGTTCTACGCCGGGCGGTCAAAGGCTCAAAGCCGCCGTACGCATGTTCGCCAACCTCACAAGCCATCGTCCGCCATACGCAAATCGCCGCCCGGAAAGGAGAAAGTGGCCTAGTTCTTCGTTCAAACGGGCATCTAGAAATGTTCTCCATGATATATAAAAACTTCTCTCATCAGAAAGAAGAAGAGAAAACGAAACGTTTACAGCAGGAGAGGTAATCCGTGACATCATATACAATTTGTTTGTTTTGTTTGTCCCCAACCCTCCATGCATCGCGTTGTATATAGTTGGAGTAGTATTAATTTGCACGATGATGAAGCTTTAGTCAGTTGGCAATCTCCTGCCTGCCTTCCTTCTCACACACGTATACTACTCTACTATGTAGCTAGGTAGCTTAGCTAGATATATAAAGAAGACAAAGATATCTTTCTGAAGCGTAGAGAACACACCCGCTGACAAAACGCACACACTGAACGAGTCTCGAGAGCTCGAGATCGACGAGGAGCAGCACGGTCCAATACAGCTAACTACTACCTTCATCCTGATTTGTTGGTCCCCTTAATATTTTGTGTCAAATTTTAATCATAGATTTAAATAAGAAAATAATAATGCATGTAACCAAAAACAATATCATTGAAAATTATGTTTAAATACGAATCCAACGATATAATTTTTCATGCATTATTATTTGAATCCAATAATATCATTAGTTGCATGCATTATTATTTTCTTATTTAAATCTATGATCAAAATTTGACACAAAATACTAAGGTGACCAATAAACCAGGACAGAGATAGTAGCTAGCTACCCATCCCCGTCCACACGTACGTGATGACTCATGACAGGAACTGAATACAAACTGGTACTACGTGCTGTGTTGGTGCGTAGCGCATGCATTGAGTCCCCCAGGTAGGTGACGAGGAAAGTACTCGATTCACACTTCACCGGTCAGATCTTGAAGTTTAATTTGTATATTCACCGAAGCAACAACTGTTGTCGTAATGTTGCTCTATGCATGTATTGCTGATCTGTCGGAGGTTTGTAAACTGATACATAATGCAATTAACATGACGACAATAACAACCTCGTCTCGTTCGGGGAGAGAGAGTGAGAGAGGTGCCCCTTCCCCATGTGTTCTCACGTAGACGTGACATCATGCATGGTAGCTAGCTAGCTGGCCAAGGAGGAGAGAGAGAAAAGCTACATGCAGAATTTCTTGAGGAGGAAGAAGCTCATCAATCTTTGCAGTTCTTCAAAGTAAAAAAAGCATATATATATATATATATATATATATATATATATATATATATATATATATATATATATATATATACACCCTCTTCGTTCAAAACTATAATATGTATATTTTAATATGAACTATATACAGACAAAAATGGATGAAAAAATATACTAAAACACGTTTATATGGACATACAATTCAGAAAAAAGTTAGAACAACTTATATTTCGGAACGGAGGGAGTACACGGAGACATTGCTCAAACACTAGTCGTGGGCATTTGGGTCAGCCAATTCTCGATTTGTGTTTATCAAAAACAAAATCTCGATTTGTGCATGAAGAACATTGCAAAGACGGAAAGCCGGGGGTCCATTGTTTAGGGATCCCAAAAGAAAGTCCTTTGCAAGTTAATTGACGACTTGGTGCACTTCCATCTGTATCCGAAAGCATGCGAATATTCTCGTGTCCCAGCACGAGTCCAAGCAATACATTCCGGCCGAGCTCCCGCGGGGGTCGCGCGCGGTCGCATGCATGTGAGGCGATCCTTCGTGTAGCCCGGATCCTAGACCGTGAGCAGAGAAGGACCCGAGTCCATGCATGGGCGGGCGGGTGCAACTACCGGCCTGATCGATAATTACCATGCATTGTCTCCGCGCGGCTACGTGTGTCAGGTGAGCACATGGATGCATGCATGGGGCACGGCGCACCGCCGTCCGGAGCGTGGACGAACTTTCGCCCTGCAGCGAAGGCGAAGGGAACCACATGCTAGGTCGTTAGGACTGCAGTCAAGCGTGCAGGCCAGCCGGCACGCCGCCGCGCGCCCATGCATGGCACGACGAGACGCGCCATGCCGAGACGGTGAGGGTGCCCTGTGGGTGCGCATCTAGCGCGCTACGTAGGCTACTGGTAGCTTGTGCATGGCACGACGAGACGCGCCATGCCGAGACGGCCACACGTCGAAAGAGCGTACGCTTTCGTGCGCGCGCGCGGCGGGGAGCGACGCCAAGTGCAGGCGCCCATGCCCCTGGTGAGTGGCCAGAGACGCTCCATCGGGGTTAAGTGTGGTGGAGGGTCGTGGTCGGTGGGCGGGTGGAAAGGGCACCTACCTGGCTCGAACGCGCGGCGCGACGAGGCAGCTAGGAGCAGTGAGCTGGTAAATTTGACTATTTTAACCTGTGAAACTATTTCACAGCACTGATCTTTTTGTGTAGCGCCTGCCACGCAGGTGCCACACCCTACGATGCAGCGCCCAGCTCGGGGGCGTTGCATGCCAGTCCACCGTGGCAGTCCTTGGACCCGCACCCAGCAGTGCAGCGCCTCCTAGCTAGGCGCCGCACATGTAATGTGCAGCGCCTAGCGCTCGGACGCTGCA
>NC_041382.1:122275714-122303782 GCF_002162155.2 Triticum dicoccoides
GAAGAATTTGTCCGTGGATTTTGAAGTCATACCCTCCCTCAAGGTAATCTTCTCCGATCCCTTGTTTTGATCCAAGTAATGCTAGTTTGGGAAACCCTAGTTTTGTTTGGATCTAGAGATTTGCATGGAGATGTGAGATCTTTGTTTGCCAATTTCCTATGATTAGGCTTTGTTAGTATGTTAGGGTTATTCTTATGGATGTTCTTATGTTGGTGCTAGGGTTATGGTTAGGGTTATTGTTAGGGTTAGGGTTATGGTTAGGGTTAGGGTTATGGTTAGGGTTAGGGTTAGGGTTGTTGTTTGATATATATATATTAGGGTTTGTATTCCGTGTTAATCCTTAAATTAGTACTCATGAAAGCAATGTTACGATGTGTTGTTTGAATGCTTATAGGGATGGGAAGAACATGTGTGTTTGTTCATCATGGGGACAAAGACGCCTTGTTGAAAGGCAATATTGAACCGGATCCGGATGAGCTAGATATGTTGTTTGATAGTAGTCCTAGCTATGCGGAGCTCTTGCAACAAGTGAGGAAAGATTTGAATTGGATGAACCCTAGTGATATCGTTGAGTTGGAGGGAAGGCATAATGTAGGTTTTGGAATGCACATCCGTTGGAAGACAATGCGTATCAACTCGGAGCAACATTGGGTTGCATACAAGGAAACGGTGGCCGATTCACTTGACAAGGCTCTTGAGTTATTTGCAACGAAGAAGATTGATTCAAATTTGCATTTCGACTTGAACCGGAAACCCTCCCCTTTGGTTGCTAGTAGCCCCCCACCCTTGAAGCGAGATGAAATTGTTGAACCTCTTTTGACCCAAGAAGTAAGGCCAACATTGAGCCCGTTTACAAACAACCAAGATGAAGCTTTGCAAGAGGACAATGATGAGTATGCAGACGATGACAATGAAGTTGATCTCCATGACAACAATGTGGGTGATCTTGACAAATATCATTTGCAAGAGACAATGGACCATTCCATCCCTTTTTCCCGTGCATATGCATCGGATTCGGATGACGAAGGTCCCGATGAACAAGTTGATGAGGAGGGGTTCACGGTGAAGGAGGCCGAAGCTTTCGAGAAGGTATTCGGTCGGGATCACAAGCATTGTTCAAGGATGTTAGTCTCGCGGATGAAGCCGTTGTGGATGGTGGCAAATCTATATCTCTTGGGGTTAGGCCAAGCTCTCACCGTGATTTGGGAGACGACAAGAACCGGATTGGTAAAGGGTGTAAGTTCGAAACCTTCTTGGAATTGAAGATGTGGCTCGACAACTACTCGGTTACGCATTATCGTCCACACAAGGTGGTGCATTCGGACGTCAATGTGCGCTACACGGTTGCATGTGCATGTGAAGATGAAATATGTCCGTGGATTGTGCGTGCAAGACCAAGGAAAGGAGGTCCCGCTTGGCACGTAGTGAGTTGTGTGCCAACTCACATGTGCCGAGGCAAAAGGGTGGATGGCAAGATTGTGTCCCAAGACCACAGACAACTCATGTCTGAGTTCATCGCTTACAGGCTCTCCAACTCAATATCCACACTTCCAACAATGAGCGTCCAACATGTCATTGACCTTGTGAAAGCCATCTTTCATTACAAGGTGAAGTACGGCAAGGCATGGAAGGCGGAGCAAGCCGCATTTAAGATGTTGTATGGTACTTGGGAGGAAGCATACAACCGAATCCCTAGGTTGTTGTTAGCCATGGCCGCCACAAACCCGGGCATGGTTCATGTTGTCGAGCCTCATGGGCACCAAACAACGGTTTATGAAGGAAAGAAAGTCCGAGTATTTGGCCGTGCATTTTGGGCGTTCGAGCAATGCGTGAGGGCTTTCGAACACTGTAGGCCGGTCATCTCCATTGATGGCACGTTCTTGACCGGACAATACAAGGGCACCTTGTTGGTTGCGATAGCAAGTGATGCCAATAACCGGGTGTTGCCATTGGTATTTGCTTTGGTTGAGGTGGAGAACAATGACAACTGGGAGTGGTTTATGCGTCTTTTGAGGACGAAGGTGTTACCCGCTCAAAGGAAAATTTGTGTCATATCGGATCGGCATGCAGGAATTCTTAACGCAGTGGAGATTGACATTCCCGGATCGGCATGCAGTAAGCCAGTGTCGCCGAACCCCAACTCCATTTGCTATCGAAGACGGTCAACGCCTTCAGCCACATCCATGGAACATTCTTGCCTGTGCCATCAGCAAAAATAGTCCTGGATATCACATACCACATGTAGACACGAGCATATATCTTGACCGTGTCCTCATCAGCTTCCGGTGGGCAAGTACCAAAGTGCTCAGTAATCCACGTGAAAGTAGCACCGGCTGCGACTCTTTCCTTCTTCTTGTTTTCTGCTGCTGGTTCCGGAGGCTCCGGAGGAACCAGACCGATAAGGGCATGCATCTGCGCGCGCCACCCATCGGAGTCGGTGCTCATACATAGAGGATTCCCATCGATAGGAAGACCGGTGATCATAGCAATATCCTGGAGCGTCACTGTCATCTCCCCGGTCCGTAGATGGAAACTATGTGTCTCCGGCCGCCAATGATCAATAAGCGCGGTGAGTGCTGGAGCATTGTTGGGTGGCGTCGACCGTCTGACCATATGAATGAAAGGGAGAAGTCCTGTCTCCCTTACATACGGTGTGTATCGCTCATCATAGCGCATCCACCCAAGGGTGACCCCGTGAGAACGAAGCTTCAAAGGTGCAAGCGCCTACAAACAAACAATTCATAACATTACATATGGGGCATTTGTGTTTGAAATAAATACGAAATTCATAAAACAGGCCACTTTCATTATTACCCGCTGCTCCACCGCCATAGCATACGACCGGTGTTGTTTGTCCCAGTGATCATCGAGAAGCCAAACCATCCTAACAATTTTAAAAGAAAGCTTTCTTGTCAACACGATTATCTTTTCAATACAAATAAACTAAAGTACGCCTACTAGATGCAAAATACAAAGCATATGTATCCAAACCATTCTTGCCAATACAAATGTAATTTCAATAAACTAAACTAAGTCTACCTCATGCAAGATT
Source organism: Triticum dicoccoides (assembly GCF_002162155.2). Lineage (NCBI taxonomy): Eukaryota > Viridiplantae > Streptophyta > Magnoliopsida > Poales > Poaceae > Triticum > Triticum dicoccoides. The sequence goes on from NC_041382.1 coordinate 122,278,767, forward strand.
CAATACAAATATCTTTTCCATATAAATAAAATGTCAACGTATGTATCCAAACTATATAAATAACATGTCAACCTATGTATCCAAACCACATTCTAGTCTAACAAGGGTTCCCCAAATCTAATACATGCAAGATTCAAACAAAAATTCCCTAAATCTAATACACACAAGATTCAAACAAGGGTTCCTCAAATCTCCGAAATAGCATACATTCTATGGATAGAAAGAAGGGGATCGGAGAAAAGTACCTTCTAGGATGGATTGGTGAAGGAATCCACGGGCCAAATCGTCAGATTTGAAGATTTTTTAAGAGGGGATTGAGAGGGGGAGAGGAGGAAGCCGCCGGCCGCCTGTTCTGTAACTTCTCTGGAACGAATGGGTGGGGTGGGGGGGGGGGCAGCGGGCGGCTGGCATCTAAGTCACAGTGCAGCGCCTGCGGGCCGGGCGCTGCACATTACGGTGCGGCGCCTAGCTCTGAGGCGCTGCACTGCTGGGTGCAGGCCCAGGGGCTGCCACGGTGGACTGAGGTGCAACGCCCCCGAGCTAGGCGCTGCACCGTAGGGTGTGGCGCCTGCGTGGCGGGCGCTACACAAAAGGATTAGTGCTGTGAAATAGTCCACAGGTCAAAATAGTCAAAATTGCCCAGCGAGCTTCCCTGGCTTTTGTTCATCACGCTGCCCACTTGCACTTGGCTCGTGGAGGTTCACACATGCATACTGGGCGGGCCCGCTGTAAGAGGAGGGAGGGCATCGCGACGTGGAGACGTGTGAGGGCGGCGGTGATGGGTCCGCGTGGGGCAAAAGCTATACTACTAGGCTAGGGGCATACCTGACGACGCAACTAGTGTCGTTCCCCACAGATTGTAGACTGTAGACTGTAGCGCTGTCCCTGCATGCCCATGGGCTGCCATTGCCTGCCATAGCATGATCTCAACGGCTTTCAACCGTCGCATTTAAGTGTCGCAGATACCAAAACGTGGCATTTAAGAGGGGGTAAAGGAGACAAAGAAGGGGGCGGAGTTGGTCTGTGGAGGCTTCTCCGTTGATCTCTCCCACCAAAACGGCCCCGCCATGCATTCAGCACGCTGCCCGTTCTCCCCACCCATATGGTGTAAATTAAGAGGGTGTTTGGTTCAGGAATTTTTTACTCCCAGAGACTAGAAAAAGTCCCTAAAACCAAACATACAGAGACTAGAAAAAGACTCTATTGAAGAGTCTTTTTTAATTAGTCCTTGAGAATAGAAAAAAATTTAAGACTTCTGAACCAAACATCACCTAATTAACGTGGAGAGAGAGTGCAAGTACAAACCAGGATAGAGAGCCCGCGGAACATGCAGAGACAGTACTGATCTACTCATGCATTTTGGTTGTGATGTGACATTGTGGTTGGGGCAATGCGTTTTGGTAAAGGTAAAAAGGCTGATCTGCATGCATGACGACATTTCCTTGAAGAAGAAAAACAACCACATGTCGACATCCTCGGAGCTTTACGTGCATCCGCAAGAACCGAAGCAGGATACGTCCGATGGACCATGCAGTACAGTAAAATATAGCGTTCCTTACGTGGACTTTTGAATTAGAAATTTAGAATCGCCACGGACAAATCAATTGATATTGTTAATTACTCTAAACAAGTTAGGAATCAACAGCAAGGTGCAACTAGGTCCAGCATGCAAATATCCGATCTGGTAAATTATCCGACCATGTATGTGATGTGGCGTGATGAAGCTTAATTACCTTGTGAAGATTAATCTATGGCCACCTACGTACGCAAATAACGACATTGTTCTTCCAAAATGAAAGGGATCATTGACTCATTGTTACCTTTCACCGTTGGTCTCCGGTACACACGGTGCTCGTGTATGCACGTGTATGCGTGTTGCTCCACGCGTGGATGCCGCTTCCGGCAATGTGCAGGCACACTACGCCTACGTACGTGCTCCACGAAATTGTATGCATATGTTAGCTGATTCATTTAAGTTTATTAACGAGCTAGCCTTGGCGGAGTACCAAGCGTCCAAGCACATGCATGCAATGGTGCAAAACTGACCTACTACCAAGGAGGGGAAAACCATGTGTGCGTCAAGTACATGTCAGTGCGCCAGCTGATTCTTCCCGAGCGAGCGCTTTTTCAAGAGGATCGGTGGAGACAAGGACAAAGAGAAAGAGCGCAAAGGGCATAGTCGATTTGTCAATCATACGTGTGGCAGCCATTACTTAAAAACATCCAGCCACTTGCCTGCTGCCTCCTCGCGTCGTTATGTTACATCGATCGATTGACATCTCTCGGTTGCTTCGCAGTATTTGCTTTGGTTAAGACGTTTAAATGTATGGCGTTTTGTTGGCTTAAGACGCATGGAAGCTTCCTCCTTCAAAGCCAGTACATTTGCTAAGCGCCAAGACCGACTGTGTTTAGCCCAATTTAATCAATCAATTAGTCCCTTTTGTAAGTCGTTTGGTTTGCCTCTTCGCCGTAACTTGCCGGTTTCACACGTCAGCGCCGTACGTACCTCTCAGAAATGTCGCTTTCGAATTTCTGGTTGCAACTGATCTGTGGTTGTTGCTGTTGAAAGTACACAGTATGATGCGATTTATATATGATGATTAATTTGCTAGGTGTCAAAGGTGCATGCATCGGCCCCGACACAGTGCAGACGCAAACGATCATATACGCGCACATATACTCATCCCTATGGACGTACACACGCACATCATATCTTTATGAGCATCTCTAAAAGACTGAGCCGGTATATTATTTTGAAATTTACGAAGTTACCATAGACCACTGACGGAGCTACGTCTTAGCGAAATAGGCTATGGCCCGCACATGCTATAGCAAGTTTAATGAAGGTTGATGGGTAAATTAGACCAAGCTGATAAAAATAATTGGCTTTCTTTCTACTGGCCCGCCCAGGTTTGGGGCTGTAGCTCCGCCACTGCCATAGACACCTCGTCGTTGAAGGAAACATCTCCTCCCACTAAATGCGCATCATCGGAAATGCTGAAATAAATTCAGAAATAAATGCGAGCACCAGGATTTAAACTTTGATGGGCTGAAGATACCACAGTTCCTTTAACCATGTCGTTATTTGATGATTAGATTTTGATGATTGGATGTGATACGGAAAGACGGGATCGTTTACCCAGCAATTAGTTTGGCCAAAGTCAGGTCGCTGCGTGAGGAACAAAAGAATTCGGTAGTTGGTGCGGCTCCCACGTCCAGATGGATACGGCTCTCTCCGACATCAGTCCTTGCGTCGTTCCTTGTCCAGACGACTCTGGAGGACATATAAACCCTAGTCGCCGGTAATTGCCACTCCTCCCTTCCTTCTCTCCGTCGCCGCCAGAGGAAGCCCCGCGCGGGCTTGATCCAATCGGATATGGTGTTGGGAACATGGTGTGCGTCGGGCTCTTTGCTGGATGTGGACCATGGCAGCGAAGTGCTGGCCTTCCACGTGACTTCAGCGATGAGATTCAAATAAAGACTTGACGCAGAGAGATGGTTGTACAGTGGCGGCGGTCACATTGCTTGTAGCTGCTGGATCGCAGATAAGTGCTGGCGACAGCACGTGCGTGACTTCGATGGTGGTGCTACTCGAGCACCTGGTGTCGAGCTCCGGGGCGAAAGCCTAGGTCAGGATTCCTGGCAAATGGCGATGTTTTTTACGTTGTTAACTTGTTGAAGGTATTGCTCGGATATGCTCAGACCGATTCTTGAGGGTGAAAATCTAGATTCTAGCCTTATGGTTGCATCTGGCGACGGAGGCGTTCGAGTGCCGCTCCCTTTCTGAAGGCGTTGATGTTGAAGAATTTCATCGTCCGTGTGGTGTCATGAGTTTATTGGTGCGGATATGGTCATTGTTGTAGTTTTCCGATCACAGATATGGTCGCTTTTGTTTTTTCTCCTCGCTTGCACATAGCTTTGGTCTTATATGACTTTCCTATTTCTGGGCGTATTTTCATGTGTGTGAGTTGGTGTTGACTATGTGTATCCTAGTTATGTAGAGACCGGGTGTGTGCTCATTGTGCTATGTATTTTTTTGATGCTCCATTTTAAGTCAATAAAATTCATCCTTTGTCGAAAAAAAAGTCGCTGCATGATTAATTGCGTCTCTCGACTCTAGGGTTTAAATTTTACTGCATAAAATGTCATTCGTGCACATCGCGCCACAGATCAGACTGCATGTATCACAGGCCGGCCGGCCAGTAGGTATTGTAGGGTTTGTGCCTAGCTTGCAAATCTAATGGTCAGATATGTGTGATCTTGTTGATTGGCCGGTAGCTAGGGTAAATCCAGCGAATAAGTTAACATCGTGATTAGTTGATGCGGCTAGCTAGCACACAGATTTCGGTTCATGCTAGCTAGCTGCATCTTTCTAGCTACCTGAATACGGTTTTACGAATGAAACATGGACATGCCAGACACCCAAAAACATGGATGATGTTCGGCATAAATTTCTCCGGGACGGTACTAACTTACATGTAACGAGCGAGTGTTTGCTTAATCAACTCTGTCGATCTGGATTGCGATATCTAGCTTCTTTTGTTCCATACGCTCTCGCTGATTAAAATACCAAGTGATTCAGGTAGATTTGGTTTGGTTCCGGCAAATCCATGGATTCCTGCTGCACCATGCAATGTATATGCCGAGACGTGCGCATATATAATAGCGCACCACGCACTTTTTTTTGCGCCTTTGTGATGCAGCCTTATACACTGATATTGTATGTGACATGTTAATTTGGCAACACTAACATTAGTAATTCTCCTAACTAAGATCACTAGTATGTCAGTGTCTGTGCGTATGGACAAAGCTAAGCTCACGGGCCCATCTAAAATTCTAACAACTTTTATTCTGTTTCAAACCTTAGCAAAGTGACATGTGATGCTGAAAAGAAAAGCCACCCAAAAGTGGGCATATATGATCTGATTGCTCAAAAGAAATAATGCCACCCAAAACTGACTTCTCCATGATTAATTTCTCACATGCCTAGGCTGCTGTTGATCAACATTTTTTTTTGGGTAAATGCTAGCTGCAACTTTTGCTGGGCCGGCTTTAAAAAAGAGGGAGGGCCTGAGGGGAGGCAAATAGCTTCAGCATGCGTTGCATATTTAGAAACAAATCGGCATTGTTCGATAGCTATGCTAGATCGAACTGCAATCTTGCCTTTTTGCTTCCTTTTCATCCTTCCGTGGACAACAATTATGTTGGGGCATTTCCATGGCACTCACTAATGAAAATCCACTTTTGGCCAGTTTGCAATCTGATAGGATCAAAGTAGGGGAATCGATCTATGGTGCTCTCTGAAGTAGTAGCAATTACAGGCGATTACATGAGCGAAGCTCGAATGGATGATCTAGGGTTCGAAAGGGGAAAAGTGGTAGCTGCCGCCAGGTCGTTCTTGATCCATTGGATGCCGTTCTCCTCGTCGCTCCAGGTTAAGTAGAGCGTGGTTTGGCCGTGGCCCACTCTGGGCCCGTGTACCTTGTGTTGGGCTTCTTGGTGCGGCTGGGCCGCGCCTCCTCCTGATGTGGCTTGCTGGCTTGTGGGTCCGCACCGTGAGGGTCGCTAACATCCCCTCCTCCTTGAGTGGCGGCTTGACCCCAAGCCGCTGCGTGGGGAAAGCGGGCCTGCAGAGCTTGCCGATCTTCCCATGTGTCGTCCAAATTGGACGCGCCAATCCATCGGACCTTGACTTGCTCGATCATGTCTCCATTCTTGCGGCGCCATTTAGACTGTAGGATCTCACCAAGAACAGCCAAAGCATTAGTGTTGTAAGGAAGTTCAGGCTGAACTGTCGTACTAGGTGACAAAGCTCGGCGCAGCTGGGACATGTGGAATACTGGGTGCACCGTAGCCTGCGGTGGCAGCTGTAGTTTGTAGGCCACCGCGTTGATCTTCTAGATGATGGGAAATCGGTCCGTAGAATTTGAAGGAGAGCTTGTGGTTTGCCCGAGGAGCAACTGATGTCTGAATGTAAGGTTGAAGTTTCAGATAAACCTGATCGGCCACCTCAAACTCGCGGAAAGAGCGCTTTTGATCAGCATGTGTCTTCATGTAGTTCTTGGCTCGATGCAGATGCTGTTGCACCAGGTCTTGCATGACTACGCGCTCTTCCAACCAGGCAGACATGGACGGGACTGAGCATGATGTGGATGCCGAGATGCCCCAGTACTTGGGTTCGTGGCCAAACATGTCTTTGAAGGGCGACATGCCGATGGCCGAGTGATGGGAAGAATTGTACCAAAACTGAGCCAGTGGTATCCAATAACTCCAGCGCCTCGGACACGCATGTGTGAAGCAGCGCAAGAAGGTTTCAACGCACTGGTTCACGCGTTCCGTTTGGCCATCCGTTTGAGGGTGGTTTGCTGTGCTTAGTCGAAGCTCAGTGCCTGCATACTTGAACAACTCCTGCCAAAAGTGACTGGTAAAGACCGGGTCCCGGTCCGAGACAATTGCCCAGGTAATCCATGTATCTTGTAGATGTGAGTCATGTAGAGCTGGGCTACTTTGGATGTTGTATATGGGTGAGCCAGGGGCAAGAAATGAGCATATCTGGTTCGTTTGTCCACAATGACCCAAAGACAGTTGTGCTTCCCAGATTGCGGCAGTCCATCCACAAAGTCCATAGTGATAAGATCGCAAGGTTCTTTCGGAATTGGCAGAGGCTGCAATAGACCTGGAGAAGCTGTTCTGTCTGGTTTCGCTTGTTGGCAGACCGGGCAGCATTGCACATATTGTTGCACGTGAGCTTTCATTTTTGGCCAAGCGAACAAGCGTCGAATCTTGCGATATGTTACTGGGTAGCCCGAGTGTCCCCCTAGCGAGCTATCATGGAAGGCGCCGATGATCTGTTGCTGCATTGCTGTCGATCCACCCAGCCATATGCGCCCGCGGAAACGAAGAATACCTTGTTGTAGTGTAAATCTTCCTTTTGGGTTTGGCCGTACTGCGAGCTGCTCGAGCAAACGTTGGGCTTGGGGGTTGCTGTTATAACTGCTACTGATGTCTTCCAACCAGGCAGGTTGACAAATTGTCACTGCAGATAGTATCTCATGAGGGTTGGCACGAGACAGAGCATCTACGGTCGTGTTTTCCGAGCCTTTTTTGTATCTGATTTTGTACTGAAGGCCCAAGAGCTTAGTGAAAGCTTTTTGTTGCCAAGGGGTGGTAAGTCTTTGCTGCTCTAGATGAACCAGACTCTTCTGGTCCGTATATTCACAAACTCTGCATGTTGTAGATACAATCTCCACTGATCCACTGCCACGATGACTGCCAAGAACTCCTTTTCATAAGTTAACAGCCCTTGATAATGTGGTGACAAAGCCTTGCTCATGAAAGCAATGGGGTGCCCTTTCTGTTGTAGAATAGCTCCAATTCCTTTGTCACTAGCATCGGTTTCCACAATGAACTGCTCCTGAAAGTTGGGTAAGGCCAGAACCGGAGCGGAGATTAGCTGTTGCTTGAGTAACTGAAATGATGTGTCTGTGTTGCTTGTCCAGACAAAGGGGACCCCCTTTTTTAGCAGGTTGAAAAGGGGTCGTGCGATTACACCAAAGTTCCTCACGAAGCGTCTGTAGTAGCCAGCCAGGCCTAAGAAACTTCGTACCCCTTTTGTATTCGTTGGAGTCGCCCATGTGCTGACCGCTTGAATTTTACTGGGTTCTGTGGCCACGCCTTTTTCACTGATAACATGGCCGAGATAGGACAACTGTTTTTGGCCGAACTCGCACTTGGAGAGCTTAACTTTCCACTGATCTCGCTGCAGCAGTTGGAACACTTGGCGCAGATGACTGGCGTGATCTTCAAGAGTTTTACTGAAGACTAGGATGTCGTCGAAGAAGAGCAACACACAGTCACGGAGCAAGGGTCGGAGTGTGGTATGGAGGCCTCCATTGAAAGTGGTCGGGCCCCCAGCCAACCCAAAGGAGACCACCTTAAATTCATAGTGACCTGAATGGGTTTGGAAAGCCGTCTTGTACTCTTCGCCTGGCGCCAGCCGGATTTGATGGTATCCTGACCGCAAATCTAGTTTTGAGAACCATTCTGCCCCATGTAACTCATCTAACAGTTCTTCAATTACGGGCACCGGAAACTTAGCCACTGTTGTGATTGCATTTGAATGTCTGTAGTCGACGCACATCCTCCACGTGCCATCCTTCTTTTTCACCAAGATTACTGGAGAGGAAAATGGGCTGGAGCTTTTCTGTATTATCCCTTGGCGCAGCAATTCTGCAACCTGCGCGTCGATCTCATCTTTATGGTCAGGCTTATGGCGGTAAGGTCGTATGTTGACAGGTTGAGCGCCTGGAATCAGTGGTATCTTGTGGTCACAGTCACGCCGCGGTGGCAATCCCACTGGTTCGCCAAATATTGCAGAGAAATCATCGACTACTTGTTGTATATTGGCTGGTACTGCATCTGAGTTGTCCTCCTCCGCTGAGGGTGCACACACATACACCATATGTGTTATAGCTCCTATTCTACACAGATTCTGCAATTGCAACGCGTTGATCACAGAACACTCTGAAGATTGAGCTTCATGACGTTGCAGACGGGTGACACCCTCAGGGGTTTTGATCTCAATGAGCTTGGCACGCCAGTCCACTGTCATAGGGCTGTTTGCTTCCAGCCAATCCATCCCCAAGATGGCATCGTAAGTGCCGAGCGCCAGAATCTTCATATCTATGACGAATTCATTGCCTTGGGTGTACCAGGCACAAGCTGGCAGTTCAGAGACGCATGCCAACTCACCCTCATCCGCAACACGGACCTTGCAAGCGCGTGGTAGAGGTCGCGCTCCTGACAGCTTCGCAGCGAGTGTGTGGTTGATGAAAGAGGTTGAGCTACCAGAATCCACCAGCATGAGTACTTCCTGACCCTGAATCCATGCTCGAAGCTGAAATGCCTTCGCGGAGACACCGCCGGAAAGGGCCTGGCGAGAGATCGCCATCACTGCCTCAGTTGTTGGTCCCGTAGGAGAGGATTCGATGTTGTCGTCGATGCCGAAGAGTTACAGGAGTTCCTCCACAACGTGGAGCTGCACGGATGTGGGGCACACGTCATCGTGTCCCCAGCGCTCGCCGCACTTGAAACATAACCCGCGCGCTCGTCGGTAGTCGCGCAGGGTCTTGAGTTTCACCGTATCGGCGCGCGCCGCTTCGGTCCCCCGTCGATCCGCTGCGGAGGCAGCAGGTACAGGGCGTGTTGGAGGTGTTGGTGGCGGCGGGAGGGGCAGGGCCGTACGCACTCCCGGCTCTGGTGGCCGCGGGAGAGACCCGAACGCGCCTTCTGCTACTTCCTCTTGCAGCAACGCGAGTGCGCATGCCATGTCCAGGTCAGGTGGTCGCTGGACCAGCACGACAGCGCGAATATCCTTCCGCAAGCCCTCGACAAAACGGGTGAGAAAATAAAATGGGTGAATAGAATCCGAATATGAGCTTAAATGGTTAATAATCAATTCAAATTGTTCAATGTAATTCGCAACAGTGGTGGTTTGGCGGACAGTATAAAACTGTCGGATCAACATCTGATGTTGATCTCGCCCGAAGCGTGTGCACAAGAGAGATGTGAAGGACTCCCAATCCAGCTCATCGAGCCGTTTTTGAATAGACTGAAGCCAAATCGAAGCTGACCCGGAAAAATTGAGGGCTGCCATAGGCACCCAAAACGATGGCAGAATTCCAAACATCTGAAAGTATTGTCCGCACAATGTTTTCCAGAGGTTTGGGTTTTCGCCCAAGAATTGAGGAAAAGTGATCGATGGGTGTGCCTAACCCAGTCCCGAGAGCAACTGACTTGCATGAGCAAAAGGCGACAGAGCCACAGACGAAGGAATCAGGGAGTCGTACTGACCAGATGCTGGGGGTGGCGGCGGCGCTGGAATTGGCACCACCGAGGACCCCCGAGGATTGATGGCGACGCCGTGGCCATGGGCCCTTGGGTGTTGCCGGCCGCGCCTGCCGAGGTGCCGATGTGGTCGCTCGGCGGCTGCGGTGTACTTGTGTGCGGCTGCTGGTCCTCCGGCTCCGTCAGTGGTGGTTGCGGCGCCGCCTGAAGAGCAGCCACTGCATCGCTGAGATCAGCGGCGCGTCGCTCGAGATCTGGGCGCCAGCTAAGCAGATCATCGATCTTCATCGCCGTGGTATGTTGCGCCTTGGTGAGGCCGTCGATGGCGGCCTCGATCTTGGTCTCGAAGCGGGTGAGGAAGGCAGAGACGCTGGGATCCATGGCTTCACGGGCTTGGCGGAGACCACGTGTCTCGATGAGATGCGCCAGGGCGGAGCGGAGAGGGTGGTGGTTGGTGTCTCTGATATCAGATGATAGGATCAAGGTAGGGGAATCGATCTATGGTGCTCTCTGAAGTAGTAGCAATTACAGGCGATTACAGGAGCGAAGCTCGAATGGATGATCTGATCCACTGGATGCCGTTCTCCTCGTTGCTCCAGGTTAAGTAGAGCGTGGTTTGGCCGTGGCCCACTCTGGGCCCATGTACCTTGTGTTGGGCTTCTTGGCGCGGCTGGGCCGCGCCTCCTTCTGATGTGGCTTGCTGGCTTGTGGGCCCGCACCGTCAGGGTCGCTAACACAATCGGATCTTATGATTAGGATTTAAAGAGCTAGCCAGTATAAGTATAGGTTCCTAAATCCTTGTGTAGGTGACGTATGCGAGAAGCTAAAATTTCTTTCGACCGAACAATGTGTCCAATGTGGGACTTGCAACCAATTGCATGCACGTTTTAGAAGGTGGTGAAAAAGCTAGCTTGCTAGATAGTACTCAGATTACTAAGGTTGGGGCACTTTGGCGAGATATAATTGGATGGCAACTAGGACACGTAACGTCGCGTGGAAATAGATATGGCTAGCTAGTGCACGATCGTGACACTGGAAAAGGGGTTTGCGAGGCGTCCAGAGAAACTATGATGAGATTACAAGATACGATGCTATGCCATAAACCCAATTGCTAAGCATATTCTTCTTGAGATCACAAGAGACAGACGCGAGAGCATCTGTGCGTATGTGTGTAGCTCGCCAAATCTTGAGCATATTTGATCGAGCTTGCTCTCCAAAAGAGAAATCGTACATCCGTCATGTAGATATTTCTGCACGTAGAGAGCAATCGACGAAAAGTTTCACATGAAAGCAGTGCCTGTATGTGCATGCAGTGCACAGACGTCACACATCGCACCCAGCTAGCTATATACTCCCAACTACTCCTACTTCGTATCCTTGCAAATGGACAGACAATCGGATACGCGAATCTTCAGGACAGCATGCATGCAGGCGCGAGCACAAAACGGAGTAGCTAGTGCCTAGTGGTGAGGCTCATGCGTCCCTTTCTTCCGAACCATGCATGCATGACGAAAACACTTCGGCTAAATTTCATGTTTTGACCATTTTCTGAAACCTATTCGAGATTTGATCCTAGTTTGAAAAAAAAATTCAAAATCTGACCCTTTTACTACTGCCAGGGACCATGGCGATAGGGTATAACAGCCTACCGCCAAGATCCCTGGCGGTAGGGTTGCATGCCCTACCGCCAAAAACCTCCAAAGTATTGAGCGCAGTGCATGCCCGTGCCTACGGCCAAGCATCTTGGCGGTAGGGTTGTGCAGGCTACCGCCAGTCCGGTTGGCGGTAGCGATGTTTCCTACCGCCAAAGTCCCCGACGGTAGGCTGTTAGACCCTATCGCCATGGACTCTGGCGATAGCAAATGCGTCAGATCTCAAAAAAAAATAAATTCAAACTAGGGTCAAATCTCGAATAAGTTTCAGATAAGGGTCAAAACACGAAAAATTGCCAAACACTTCACACACGACACTTTGCTGGACGACACTTAGACGATGGCTAATCTAACAGGCTGGTGATGTTTAGCCTTGTGCTTTGAACGGTGGATATGGTATGTCGTCTGTATTTCGTGTGGTACATGTCGTGCATGTAGCAGTGCTCCATGCTTGATTGAGTGATCGATGCTTATGTCCTTGAGGATCCAACAAGTGGCCTGGCTCTGTAGCTAAAGCGCTTTATTTTGTCACTTACTCTCTCCGTTTCTAAATATAATTTTTTTAAAGATTTTAATATGGACTACATAAAAAATAAAACGAGTAAATCTACACTATATACATATACATATATATATATATATATATATATATAATATATATATATATATATATATATATATATAGAAAGTCTATTAAACACCTAGGATGAAGAATAAGTAATTCTTCACCCTGGTCGATGGACTGAACTAGAGATCCGACCAAGCCGCCGTTCGATTGCAAAAAAGCACACTGCCCCTCGCTGTAAAATTACATCAGAGTCGTGCGTTGACTCGAACCCAGCCTATCTGCTGCGAACTTCCCTTAAAAAAGAATATCTGCTGCAAACGGTTTTCGGCTGGTTGGCTCGACGTCGTGTTGGTCCCTGAGAAAATGGGCGGCGTGAGGTTCGGCGGCTGCCTAGGTCTTGGGCGGCGGCGTGGTTGGTGATGGCGGCAGAAATCACATATCTGAACTCAGGCAGAAATCAAATTACAAACTGACCTGGTCACGAAAAAGTTTCACTCTGCTGACCCTTTGGTGTGGCGCCCGAAGCCGGGCGCCGCACCCTACTGTGCAGCGCCCTTCCCTTAGGCGTCGCACATCCTGCCAGCGTGGCAGCCCTGGTCCAGTTGCGGCCCCACACGCACCTGTGCAGCGCCTAAGAGCTAGGCGCCACACACCTGTAATGTGCTGCGCCTAGCTTTTGGGCGCTGCACAGTCTGTGTTCCACTTGGGCTGGCCCCACCCTCTCTCCCCTCCCACCCCCACCCCACACACCCCCACCCGACCCAAACCCTTAGACTTGCGGTCCTCCTCTCTTCCCCTCTCCCCCCTCTCAAATCCTTCTCAAATCTTGCAAATCCGGAGTATTTTACCGTGGATTTCGAAGCCAACCCCTCCCTTAAGGTAATCTCCTCCGATCCCCTCGTTTTCATCCATAGGAATTGTCACATTTGATCAAATCTTGCTAGTTTGGGGAAACCCTAGATTTTGATAGGATTTGGAAATTTGTGTTGAATGATGTTATATTTCTTTGCTAATTTGGGTTGTTTAGGCTTCCATAGTATGCTAGGGTTAGGGTTATGTGTGTTTGATGTTGGTGTTAGGGTTATGTTGGTGTTAGGGTTGTGGTTATTGTTATGTGGGGGTTAGGGTTATTAATTCATATATATGTTAGGGCATATGTGTGCAAATATTTTTCTTAAGTATTTACTTGATAGATGTGTGTTTTTGATTATTGTAGGGATGGGGAGAACATGTGTTTATGTTCATCATGTGGATAAAGAGGCCTTTTTGAAAGGCAATGTTGAGACGGACCCGGATGAGCTTGACATGGTGTTTGAGAGTAGTCCTAGCTATGCGGAGCTTTTGAAACAAGTGAGGAAAGATTTGAATTGGATGGACCCAAGTGACGTTGTTGAGTTCGAGGGAAGGCATAATGTTGGTTTAGGAATGCACATCCGTTGGAAGACAATGCGTGTGAACTCCGAGTAACGTTGGGTGCATACAAGGAGACGGTTGCCGAATCTCTAGACAAGGCTCTTGAGTTATTTGCCTCCAAGAAGGTTGAGTCTACTTTGAATTTAGACTTGAACCGGAACCCCTCCCCGTTGGTTGCTAGCACTCCCCCACCCATGAACCAAGATCAAATGAGTGAACCTCAATTCACGCAAGAAGATTGGCCAACATTGAGCCCGACTCCAAACAACCAAAATGAAGGTTTTGAAGAGGAGAATGATGAGTACGAGGAGGATGACAACGAAGTTTACCTCCATGACAACAATGTGGGTGATCTCGACCAATATCATGTGCAAGAGACAATGGACCAATCCATCCCTTTTTCCCGTGCATATGCATCGGACTCGGATGACGATGGTCCTGATGAAGAAGTTGATGAGGAGGGGTTCACACCGAAGGAGGCCGAAGCATTTAAGAAGGTATTCGGGCGGGATCACAAGACACCATTGTTCAAGGATCTTAGTCTCGCGGATGAAGCCGTTGTGGATGGTGGAAAATGCATATCTCTTGGAGCTAGGCCAAGTTCTCACCGTGATTTGGAAGACGGCAAGAACGGGATATATCCCGGTTGTGAGTTTCAATCCTTCTTGGAATTGAAGATGTGGCTCGACAACTACTCGGTTACACATTATCGTCCACATAAAGTGGCCAACTCGGACGTGAATGTGCGTTACACGTTCAAATGTGAAGTGCCAACATGTCCATGGATTGTGCGTGCAAGGCCATGGAAAGAAGGTCCCACTTGGCGCATAGTGAGTTGTCTACCAACTCACATGTGCCGGCACAAGAATGCGGATGGCAAGCTTGTGTACCAACAACACAGACAACTCACGTCCGAGTTCATTGCTTATAGGCTGTCCAACCAAATATCCACACTTCCAACAATGAGCATCAAGAGTGTCATTGTGTTGGGGAACGTAGCATAAATTCAAAATTTTCCTACGCGTCACCAAGATCTATCTATGGAGAAACCAGCAACGAGTAGAAAGGGGAGTGCATCTACATACCCTTGTAGATTGCTAAGCGGAAGCGTTCAAGTGAACGGGGTTGATGGAGTCGTACTCGTCGTGATTCAGATCACCGATGATCCTAGTGCCGAACGGACGGCACCTCCGCGTTCAACACACGTACAGCTCGACGATGTCTCCCACGCCTTGATCCAGCAAGGAGAGAGGGAGAGGTTGAGGAAGACTCCATCCAGCAGCAGCACAACGGCGTGGTGGTGATGGAGGAGCGTGGCAATCCTGCAGGGCTTCGCCAAGCACCTACGGGAGAGGAGGAGGTGTCACGGGAGGGAGGGAGGCGCCAAGGGCTCAGGTATGGATGCCCTCCCTCCCCTCCACTATATATAGGGGCAGGGGAGAGGGGGGAGGCGCAGCCTTGCCCCCTCCTCCAAGGAAGGGGTGCGGCTAAGGAGGGGGGAGGAGTCCTTCAGGAGGTGCCTTCCCCCTTCAGGACTCTCCCCTTTTTCCTTTATCTTGGCGCATGGGCCTCTAGGGGCTGGTGCCCTTGGCCCATGTAGGCCAAGGCGCATCCCTTACAGCCCATGTGGCCCCCCGGGGCAGGTGGCCCCACCCGGTGGGCCCCCGGGACCCTTCCGGTGGTCCCGGTACAATACCAATGACCCCGAAACTTGTCCCGATGGCCGAAACAGGACTTCCTATATATAAATCTTTACCTCCGGACCATTCCGGAACTCCTCGTGACGTCCGGGATCTCATCCGGGACTCCGAACAACATTCGGTAACCACATACAAGCTTCCTTTATAACCCTAGCGTCATCGAACCTTAAGTGTGTAGACCCTACGGGTTCGGGAGACATGCAGACATGACCGAGATGTTCTCCGGTCAATAACCAACAGCGGGATCTGGATACCCATGTTGGCTCCCACATGTTCCACGATGATCTCATCGAATGAACCACGATGTCAAGGACTCAATCAATCCCGTATACAATTCCCTTTGTCTAGCGGTATGGTACTTGCCCGAGATTCGATCGTCGGTATACCGATACCTTGTTCAATCTCGTTACCGGCAAGTCTCTTTACTCGTTCCGTAACACATCATCCCGTGATCAACCCCTTGGTCACATTGTGCACATTATGATGATGTCCTACCGAGTGGGCCCAGAGATACCTCTCCGTTTACACGGAGTGACAAATCCCAATCTCGATTCGTGCCAACCCAACAGACACTTTCAGAGATACCCGTAGTGTACCTTTATAGCCACCCAGTTACGTTGTGACGTTTGGCACACCCAAAGCACTCCTACGGTATCCGGGAGTTGCACAATCTCATGGTCTAAGGAAATGATACTTGACATTAGAAAAGCTTTAGCATACAAACTACATGATCTTGTGCTAGGCTTAGGATTGGGTCTTGTCCATCACATCATTCTCCTAATGATGTGATCCCGTTATCAACGACATCCAATGTCCATGGTCAGGAAACCGTAACCATCTATTGATTAACGAGCTAGTCAACTAGAGTCTTACTAGGGACATGGTGTTGTCTATGTATCCACACATGTATCTGAGTTTCCTATCAATACAATTCTAGCATGGATAATAAACGATTATCATGAACAAGGAAATATAATAATAATCAATTTATTATTGCCTCTAGGGCATATTTCCAATAGTCTCCCACTTGCACTAGAGTCAATAATCTAGTTCACATCGATATGTGATTAACACTCAAGGTCACATCCCCATGTGACTAACACCCAAAGAGTTTACTAGAGTCAATAATCTAGTTCACATTTACCATGTGATTAACACTCGATGAGTTCTGGGTTTGATCATGTTATGCTTGTGAGAGAGGTTATAGTCAACGGGTCTGAACCTTTCAGATCCGTGTGTGCTTTACAAATCTCTATGTCATCTCCTAGATGCAGCTACCACGTTCTATTTGGAGCTATTCCAAATAAATGTTCTACTTGGAGCTATTCTAAATTGTTGCTCCATTATACGTATCCGGTATCTCTACTCAGAGCTATCCGGATAGGTGTTAAGCTTGCATCGACGTAACCCTTTACGACGAACTCTTTTACCACCTCCATAATTGAAAAAATTCCTTAGTCCACTAGTTACTAAGGATAACTTTGACCGCTGTCCTGTGATCCATTCTTGGATCACTCTTGTACCCCTTGACTGACTCATGGTAAAGCACACTTCAGGTGCGGTACACAGCATAGCATACTGTAGAGCCTATGTCTTAAGCATAGGGGACGACCTTCGTTCCTTTCTCTCTATTCTGCCATGGTCGAGCTTTAAGTCTTAACTTCATACCTTACAACTCAGGCAAGAACTCCTTCTTTGACTGATCCATCTTGAACACCTTCAAGATCACGTCAAGGCATGTGCTCATTTGAAAGTACTATTAAGCGTTTTGATCTATCCTTATAGATCTTGATGCTCAATGTTCAAGTAGCTTAATCCAGGTTTTCCATTGAAAAACACTTTCAAAATAACCCTATATGCTTTCCAGAAATTCTACGTCATTTCTGATCATTAATATGTCAACAGCATATACTCATCAGAAATTCTATAGTGCTCCCACTCACTTCTTTGGAAATACAAGTTTCTCATAAACTTTGTATACACCCAAAATCTTTGATCATCATCAAAGCATACATTCCAACTCCGAGATGCTCACTCCAGTCCTCAGAAGGATTGCTGGAGCTTTGCATACTTATTAGCATATTTCAGGATAGACAAAACCTTCCGGTTGTATCACATACAACCTTTCCTCAAGAATCGTCGAGGAAACAATGTTTTTTGACATCCTATCTGCAAGATTTCATAAATAATGCAGTAATTGCTAATATAATTCCAACAGACTCTTAGCATCGCTACGAGTGAGAAAGTCTCATCGTAGTCAACTCCTTGAACTTGTCGAAAAACATCTTAACGACAAGTCGAGCTTTCTCAATGGTGACACTTACCATCATTGTCTGTCTTCCTTTCAAAATCCATCTGCACTCAACAGCCTTACGACCATCAAGTAGTTCTTCCAAAGTCTACACTTTGTTTTCATATATGGATCCTTTCTCGGATTACATGGCCCCGAGCCATTTATCGGAATCTGGGCCCACCATCGCTTCTCCATAGCTCGTAGGTTCATTGTTGTCTAGCAACATGACTTCCAAGACAGGATTACGTACCACTCTGAAGTAGTACGCATCCTTGTCATCCCACGAGGTTTGGTAGTGACTCGATCCGAAGTTTCATGATCACTATCATAAGCTTCCACTTCAGTTGGTGTACGTGCCACAGGAACAACTTCCTGTGCCCTGCTACACACTTGTTGAAGTGACGGTTCAATAACCTCATCAAGTCTCCACCATCCTCCCACTCAATTCTTTCGAGAGAAACTTTTCCTCGAGAAAGGACCTGATTCTAGAAACAATCCCTTATTGCTTTCGAATCTGAGACAGGAGGTATACCCAACTGTTTTGGGTGTCCTATGAAGATGCATTTATCCGCTTTGGGTTCGAGCTTATCAACCTGAAACTTTTTCATATAAGCGTCGCAGCCCCAAACTTTTAAGAAACGGCAACTTAGGTTTCTCCAAACCATAATTCATACGGTGTCATCTCAACGGAATTACGTGGTGCCCTATTTAAAGTGAACGTGGTTGTCTCTAATGCCTAACCCATGAACAATAGTGGTAATTCGATAAGAGACATCATGGTACGCACCATATCCAATAGGGTGCAACTATGATGTTCGGACACACCATCACACTATGGTGTTCCAGGCTGTATCAGTTGTGAAACAATTTCCACAATGTCTTAATTCTGTGCCAAACTCGTGATTCAGATATTCATCTCTATGATCATATCATAGATCTTTTATCCTCTTGTCACGACGATCTTTCAACTTCACACTGAAATTACTTGAACCTTTCAATAATTCAGACTCGTGATTCATCAAGTAAATATACTCAACATCTACTCGAATCATCTGTGAAGTAAGAACATAACGATATTCACTGCATGCCTCAGCACTCATTGGACTGCACACATCAAAATGTGTTACTTCCAACAAGTTTCTATCTTGTTCCATCTTACTGAAAACGAGGCTTTTCAGTCATCTTGCCCATGTGGTATGATTTGCATGTCCCAAGTGATTCAAAATCAAGTGAGTCAAAACGGTCCATTTGCATGGAGTTTCTTCATGCATATACACCAATAGACATGGTTCGCATGTCTCAAACTTTTCAAAAACGAGTGAGCCCAAAGATCCATCAATATGGAGCTTCTTCATGCGTTTTATACCGATATGACTTACGTGGCAGTGCCACAAGTAGGTGGTACTATCATTACTATCTTTTGGCATGAACATGTGTATCACTACGATCGAGATTTAATAAACCATTCATTTTAGGTGCAAGACCATTGAAGGTATTATTCAAATAAATAGAGTAACCATTATTCTCCTTAAATGAATAACTGTATTGCGATAGACGTAATCCAATCATGTCTATGCTCAACGCAAACACCAAATAACAATTATTTAGGTTTAACGCCAATCTCTTTGGTAGAGGGAGCGTGCGATGCTTGATCATATCAAGCTTGGAAAAACTTCCAACACATATCGTCAGCTCACCTTTAGCTAGTCTCCGTTTATTCCGTAGCCTTTTGTTTCGAGTTACTAACACTTAGCAACCGAACCGGTATCTAATACCCTGGTGCTACTAGGAGTACTAGTAAAGTACACATTAACATAATGTATATCCAATATACTTCTATCGACCTTGCCAGCCTTCTTATCTACCAAGTATCTAGGGTAATCTGCTCTAGTGGTTGTTCCCCTTATTACAGAAGCACTTAGTCTCGGGTTTGGGTTTTACCTTGGGTTTCTTCACTAGAACAGCAGCTGATTTGCCGTTTCATGAAGTATCCCTTCTTGCCCTTGCCCTTCTTGAAACTAGTGGTTTCACCAACCATCAACAATTGATGCTCCTTCTTGATTTCTACTTTCGCGGTGTCAAACATCGCGAATACCTCAAGGATCATCATATCTATCCCTGATATGTTATAGTTCATCACGAAGCTCTAACAGCTTGGTGGCAATGACTTTGGAGAACCATCACTGTCTTATCTGGAAGATCAACTCCCACTCGATTCAAATGATTGTTGTACTCAGACAATCTGAGCACAAGCTCAACAATTGAGCTTTTCTCCTTAGTTTGCAGGTTAAGAAAGTCATCGGAGGTCTTATACCTCTTGACATGGGCACGAGCCTGAAATCCCAATTTCAGCCCTCAAAACATCTCATATGTTTCGCGATGTTTCAAAAACGTCTTTGGTGCCTCAACTCTAAACCGTTTAACTGAACTATCATGTAGTTATCAAAACGTGTATGTCAGATGTTCGCAACAACCACAGACAACGTTCGAGGTTCAGCACACTGAGCGGTGCATTAAGGACATAAGCCTTCTATGAAGCAATGAGGACAATCCTCGGTTTACGGACCTAGTCCGCATAATTGCTACTATCAACTTTCAACTAATTTTTCTCTAGGAACATATCTAAACAGTAGAACTATAGCGTGAGCTACGACATAATTTGCAAAAACCTTTTGACTATGTTCAGGATAATTAAGTTCATCTTATGAACTCCCACTCAGATAGACATCCCTCTAGTCATCTAAGTGATTACATGATCTGAGTCAAACTAGGCCGTGTCCGATCATCACGTGAGACGGACTAGTCATCATCGGTGAACATCTTCATGTTGATCGTATCTTCTATACGACTCATGCTCGACCTTTCGGTCTCTGTGTTCCGAGGCCATGTCTGTACATGCTAGGCTCGTCAAGTTAACCCTAAGTGTTTCGCGTGTGTTCCGAGGCCATGTCTGTACATGCTAGGCTCGTCAACACCCGTTGTATTTGAACGTCTGAATAAAACACCCGATCATCACGTGATGTTTTGAAACAGCGAACTGTCGCAACGGTGCACAGTTAGGGGAGAACACTTCTTGAAATTGTTGTAAGGGATCATCTTATTTACTACCGTCGTTCTAAGCAAATAAGATGTATAAACATGATAAACATCACATGCAATCAAATAGTGACATGATATGGCCATCATCACTTTGCTCCTTTTGATCTCCATCTTCGGGGCTCCATGATCATCATCGTCACCGGCATGACACCATGATCTCCATCATCATGATATCCATCATCGTGTCTTCATGAAGTTGCCTCGCCAACTATTACTTCTACTACTATGGCTAACGGTTAGCAATAAAGTAAAGTAATTACATGACGTTTAAGTTGACACACAGGTCACAAATAAATAAAGACAACTCCTATGGCTCCTGCCGGTTGTCATACTCATCGACATGCAAGTCGTGATTCCTATTACAAGAACATGATCAATCTCATACATCACATATATCATTCATCACATCCTTTTTGGCCATATCACATCACATAGCATACCCTGCAAAAACAAGTTAGACGTCCTCTAATTGTTGCTTGCATGTTTTACGTGGCTGCTATGGGTTTCTAGCAAGAACGTTTCTTACCTACGCATGAACCACAACGTGATATGCCAATTGCTATTTACCCTTCATAAGGACCCTTTTCATCGAATCCGATCCGACTAAAGTGGGAGAGACAGACACCCGCCAGCCACCTTATGCAACTAGTGCATGTTTGTCGGTGGAACCGGTCTCACGTAAGCGTACGTGTAAGGTTGGTCCGGGCCGCTTCATCCCACGATGCCGCCGAATCAAGATAAGACTAGTAACGGCAAGCATATTGAACAATATCGACGCCCACAACTACTTTGTGTTCTACTCGTGCAAAGAATCTACGCAATAGACCTAGCTCATGATGCCACTGTTGGGGAACGTAGCAGAAATTCAAAATTTTCCTACATGTCACCAAGATCTATCTATGGAGAGACCAGCAACGAGTAGAAAGGAGAGTGCATCTACATACCCTTGTAGATCGCTAAGCGGAAGCGTTCAAGTGAACGGGGTTGATGGAGTCGTACTCGTCGTGATTCAGATCACCGATGATCCTAGTGCCGAACGGACGGCACCTCCGCGTTCAACACACGTACAGCTCGACGATGTCTCCCACGCCTTGATCCAGCAAGGAGAGAGGGAGAGGTTGAGGAAGACTCCATCCAGCAGCAGCACAACGGCGTGGTGGTGATGGAGGAGCGTGGCAATCCTGCAGGGCTTCGCCAAGCACCTACGGGAGAGGAGGAGGTGTCACGGGAGGGAGGGAGGCGCCAAGGGCTCAGGTATGGATGCCCTCCCTCCCCTCCACTATATATAGGGGCAGGGGAGAGGGGGGAGGCGCAGCCTTGCCCCCTCCTCCAAGGAAGGGGTGCGGCTAAGGAGGGGGGAGGAGTCCATCCTCCCCAAGGCACCTCGGAGGTGCCTTCCCCCTTCAGGACTCTCCCCTTTTTCCTTTATCTTGGCGCATGGGCCTCTAGGGGCTGGTGCCCTTGGCCCATGTAGGCCAAGGCGCACCCCTTACAGCCCATGTGGCCCCCCGGGGCAGGTGGCCCCACCCGGTGGGCCCCCGGGACCCTTCCGGTGGTCCCGGTACAATACCGATGACCCCGAAACTTGTCCCGATGGCCGAAACAGGACTTCCTATATATAAATCTTTACCTCCGGACCACTCCGGAACTCCTCGTGACGTCCGGGATCTCATCCGGGACTCCGAACAACATTCGGTAACCACATACAAGCTTCCTTTATAACCCTAGCGTCATCAAACCTTAAGTGTGTAGACCCTACGGGTTCGGGAGACATGCAGACATGACCGAGATGTTCTCCGGTCAATAACCAACAGCGGGATCTGGATACCCATGTTGGCTCCCACATGTTCCACGATGATCTCATCGAATGAACCACGATGTCAAGGACTCAATCAATCCCGTATACAATTCCCTTTGTCTAGCGGTATGGTACTTGCCCGAGATTCGATCGTCGGTATACCGATACCTTGTTCAATCTCGTTACCGGCAAGTCTCTTTACTCGTTCCGTAACACATCATCCCGTGATCAACCCCTTGGTCACATTGTGCACATGATGATGTCCTACCGAGTGGGCCCAGAGATACCTCTCCGTTTACACGGAGTGACAAAATCCCAATCTCGATTCGTGCCAACCCAACAGACACTTTCAGAGATACCCGTAGTGTACCTTTATAGCCACCCAGTTACGTTGTGACGTTTGGCACACCCAAAGCACTCCTACGGTATCCGGGAGTTGCACAATCTCATGGTCTAAGGAAATGATACTTGACATTAGAAAAGCTTTAGCATACGAACTACATGATCTTGTGCTAGGCTTAGGATTGGGTCTTGTCCATCACATCATTCTCCTAATGATGTGATCCCGTTGTCAACGACATCCAATGTCCATGGTCAGGAAACCGTAACCATCTATTGATTAACGAGCTAGTCAACTAGAGGCTTACTAGGGACATGGTGTTGTCTATGTATCCACACATGTATCTGAGTTTCCTATCAATACAATTCTAGCATGGATAATAAACGATTATCATGAACAAGGAAATATAATAATAATCAATTTATTATTGCCTCTAGGGCATATTTCCAACACATTGACCTTGTGAAAGCCATCTTTCATTACAAGGTGAAGTACAGCAAGGCATGGAAGGTGAAGCAAGCCGCATTCAAGATGTTGTATGGCAATTGGGAGGAAGCATACAACCGACTCCCTAGGTTGTTGTTAGCTATGGCCACCACAAACCCAGGCATGGTTCACGTGGTTGAGCCTCATGGGCACCAAACATTGATTCATAACGGGAGGACCGTCCGAGTATTTGGCCATGCATTTTGGGCCTTTGAGCAATGCGTGAGGGCTTTTGAGCATTGTCAGCCCGTCATCACCATTGATGGCACGTTCTTGACCGGACAATACAAGGGCACTTTATTGGTTGCAATAGCAAGTGATGCCAATAACCGGGTGTTGCCTTTGGCTTTCGCTTTGGTTGAGGTGGAGAACAATGATAACTGGGAGTGGTTCTTGCGTCAACTGAGAACAAGGGTATTACCTGCTGAAAGGGAAATTTGTGTCATATCGGATCGCCATCCTGGAATTCTAAATGCGGTGGTGGTTGACATTACCGGACATACAAAGTTGCATCATCGATGGTGCATGAGTCACTTTTGTGCAAACTTCTATAGGGCATGTGGTATCAAGGAGTTGGCCGATGATCTTCAGGATTGTTGTCTCGCTTTCACCAACAAGTGGTTTTCCACATTGTTCAATGCATTGCTCAGACACAAGAAACTTGACCCCGGCGGTCAGGAGTTTCTGAATAAGAACATTGCCGAAAGGAATATGTGGGCACGTGCTTTCAATGAAGATGGCCGGAGGTATGGTCAAATGACAAGCAATATGACAGAATGCTTCAATACGGTGCTCAAGGGTGTACATGCATTACCCGTGACGGCAATAGTTCAATACACATTTGACAAGTTGAATGAATACTTTTTAAAGCACTCAATGGAGACTGATAAGCAGATTGCTGGTGAGAACAAGGATAAGCACAAGTACAATTTCCCACCAAAGGTTGAAGAATGGTTGGAATTTCAATCACGAAAGGCAGACTCCGAAGAAGCTGTACTATATGACGACAACGAGTGGAAGTATGAGGTGAAAGAGCCCGGAGGAACCACAAACGATGGCCGCCAACACGGAGGCCGGGCTTTCAAGGTCTCCCTAACACGGTGTGATTGCAGCTGCATGAGGCCGTCTTTGCTTCATCTCCCATGCTCGCACTTGTTAAATGCATCCCGGGTTAGGAATGTGGACGTCAATCACCCTCTTACCGTGAGGGAGTCCGAGTTCTCAATCATGACGGTAAAAAATACATGGACTCCACGGTTCCAGCCATACTTGGACCAATCACAATGGCGGGAGTATCATGGAGTTCAACTATGGCCGGACCCGGAATTGAAGATCGTTAGACGGGGAAGACGTAAGACAAAGCGTCTTAGAGGTGACATGGACGGATGGGGCCGTGGTGGTGGTGGAGAATACGGCACCGGCCAATTCCAAGAGCCTCGTGAGCAATCCCGTTGTGGGGGCTCCAGTAATGGGGGACACAACACAAGAACTTGTCCCAAACCAAGAAAGAGATCAAAGAAAAATGGTGCAAGCACAAGCCAAACAAATGATAGCCAACCAAGTGAACCAAGGGGTAGCCAACCAAGTCAAACAAGTGGTGGAGTGCCAAACCACTCAAATCAAAGAAGCCAACGAGGAACTAGGCAACAAAGAGGGAGTCATCTTGGTCTTAGAAGAGGTCGTGGTGGTGGTCTTGGCCGTGGTGATGGTCTTGGCCGTGGTAGTGGTAGAGGCTATGGTGATGGTCTTGACCGTGGTGAAGGTCTTGGCCGTGGTGATGGTCTTGGCCGTGGTGGTGGTAGAGGTCGTGGTGATGGTCTT
>NC_041382.1:122304201-122342501 GCF_002162155.2 Triticum dicoccoides
AGGTCTTGGCCGTGGTGATGGTCTTGGTCGTGCTGGTGGTAGAGGTCGTGGTGATGGTGTTGGTCGTGGTGAAGGTCTTGGCCGTGGTGGTGGTCTTGGCCGTGCTGCTGGTAGAGTCCGTGGTGGTGGTGGTGGTATAGGCCGTGGTGGTGGCGGTAGAGGCCGCGGTGGTGGTGTAGGCCGTGGTGATGGTGGAGGCAGTGGTGATGGTGGAGGCAGTGGTGATCTTGGCCTTGGCGGCGGCCGTAGTGGAGGAATGTTCTCTTGGCTCAATGGACCATTGCCGTATGTGACTTACTATGATCTTGTTCTTTTGGCTCAATGCTTGTGTTGTCATTTTGTATTGTGTAACTAACTATTATATTGCCATTTTCATAGGTATGGAAACAATGAAGGGGGTGGAGGACACGGAGGGGGAAGGTGAGATCCCTTGGTGGTGGGAGGAGGGAGAAGAATAAGAAACTACATGGACCGTGATTTGGACAAGTATATGTGCTATGTGTGTATGACTATGTGAGGGGACTAATATTTCTGTGTATGACTATGTGAGATCCCTATGTGTGTATGACTATGTGATTTGGACAAGTATATGTGCTATGTGTGTATGACTATGCGATTTAGACTACTATTTCTGTGTTTTAGACGCCTACATTTAATTTGGATATGATTATGTGGCATCCTTATGAATCAAAAAACAAAAAAACCAGCAGTTATTTGAAAATAGCAGTTAGTGCAGCGCCGAAGGCCAAGGCGCCACACTACACAGTGCAGCGCCTTGGTCTTCGGCGCTACACACCTGGACATGGCAGTCCAGAGAGCAACAGAATCATTCCAGAGAGCACCAGGAGCGTTTCAGTTGGTTTTGCACCCCAAAAATTGCTAAGTCATTGTGCAGCGCCGAAGGCCAAGGCGCCACACTACACAATGCAGCGCCTTGGTCTTCGACGCTGCACACCTGGACATGGCAGTCCAGAGAGCAACATAATCATTCCAGAGAGCACCAGGAGCGTTCCAGTTGGTTTTGCACCCCAAAAATTGCTAAGTCAGTGTGCAGCGCCCAAGGGAAAGGCGCCACATTATATCGTTACTGGGGTGTAGAATAAGTTATTCTACACTCACGCTTAGTTTAGCTTACTATATATATATCTACACCCCAGTAACGGTACATAAAAAATACAGTAACGCACTATGTAAAATATAGTATTAAAGGGAATAGGTATTCTTGGTTTGGTTTAATACTTTATGTTTGGTTTACACACGTTAAGCAATCTGGGCCAGTTACTTGTATGTTGAAGGGTCTTTTATGGGCTTTCATAGAGAGACCGCGTGGGTCAAAATAAATCAACATTGTGGGGATTGAACACAAGACTTCCTATCTATCTCTTAGATGTAACAACCAAAGACTTATGCACCTTTAATATTTACTAATCCCAACTCACTCTAAATATACGAATGGCAGTCATCATGTTTATTTTTTGCGAGAAAAAGAGTTGATATTAAAATGGCCAAATTACTGAAAGGTCCACACAGAAAAGGAAATTACAACCAAGCCCCTCTGCGACCCGACTACGCCGGCGCCGTGGACGAGCCGGTGACGCGTTGTTTGCCGCTGCTCGCTAACGCCTTGGATCAAAGCAGCCCCCAGGCGTAACGGGAAGTCTCCGATCAACGTCCCTGAGGACCTACACCCATGGCCGTCGTCGTCGTCGCACCGCTCAACATCGCCTTCCTTCTCCAGATCTTCAACCACCGGAATCGCCATCCCTCGATCTCCAGCATGGGGGAACCATGCACGGCCTCTCCACCGAGCAGCGAGCACGAAGAAAGGAGCTGGTCCACCGCGGAGCTCCACCGAAACTTCGTCGTCGAAGGGGAGACCAAAACCTGCAAAAAGCCAATCCAGTCGCACTGCCGCCTCGACGACGCCACCGGCTGGCTACCTAGGCACTCCTACACTATGTACATGCTGCAAATCGGGCCTCCCCCGTCCTCCCGCCGCCGGAGCATCCGGCGGAGGGCGAGGGAGCCACCGATTCGGCAACGGCGAGGTGGAGAGCCCGGGGTTCGCACAAATCGCCCTTCTTTCCTGTAGATGGGGAAGGGTGAGGTCCAAGGCTCATGTTTAGGGAGAGCTAATTAAGCGAATGAGCTAATAAAGGAAGGATTGTGAGCTTAAATATAATATTTGAACGAATGTGGCTAATTAAAGAAAGGACTATGGGTAAATTGGTAGAATAACTATTAGAAAGATTGTTGTCTTAATAAATTCTACATGAATGATTTGAGATAAAAAGGTAGGATAATTAAAAGAAAGGATCTATAGGCCTTAATGTGTTGGGGCTACTAAATTAGAAAAGGAAGGATTTGATTCCTGACTAAAACGAGTGAGGACTTCATGGTAATTAATGAAAGGATTATACTTAAATGTCATTAAAAAGGATTGTATTTAAATGAAATCAGTGGGACATTACGCCCCGCAAAGAAAATATGAACACGACTAAATTGCGACGTATTTTTTTGATGTTCATTTTGTAGAAGGACGATGATGCGTTGCAACATGTTCTTCATAATGAATCCGATGCTGTGGAACATTATACTTGTGCAAAACATCAATTTTTCCCGTTGCAACGCACGGGCATATGTGCTAGTATATATATATATATATATATATATATATATATATATATATATATATATATATATATAGGTAAATTGTTTGGGACACCTAGGTGCTTGGGCACCTAGGCCTGTGATGTTAACTCATCTCTACTCCTAATGGAGCAGTTGGTAGTCTCGCTTCCAGGTTTTTTTTGTCCCACCTACCATGGTTTTTTTTCGTCCCACCTACCATGGTTTTTTTTCAACCGTTTTTTTCATCACACCATCCCCACCCCTACCCCACCCCATTCACCGCACGCAGTCAGGTTCCGTTTCCCCCCTTACATCCCGATTCATGCATGACAATCAATTCTTTCCAAACGCAATCATGCATGACAATCAATTCTTTCCAAACGCAATCAATTAACTTAAGGTAACTAGACACAATCAATTCAATAAAACAGAGCGATATCTCGAGCGATTTTCTTGCTCCCGATATATAATGGTGCTAGCCAATCTGTTAACAAATGAGAAGGAAACAATCACGTGTATGTAGGGAAGATAATCGTGGAGATTGCAGGGCAGTTAAGGCCGTGCGTCACATGCAGGAAGGATTTCCCGAGTTCAGCGAAAGAGAAGGAAATCTGAGTTGATGAATAGTCTCCACGATTTATTTTCGTCTGGCTTTTTTTCGTCTGGTTTTTCTTCGTCCCACCTCCCACCACCACCCTCTCACCGGTTTTCCTCTTTTCTCGTCTAACCGACAACAGCCAATGTATTTATGGTAATCAATCACAATTAATCCACGTATGGTAAGGCTATAAACTCAGAAATCTCAAATATGATTATTATAGTAATAAATCCATCCAGGTATGGTAAGGTCATAACTCAGGAAATTTCGAATATGATAATTATATGGCAATAAATCAATCCAGGTATGGTAAGGCTATAAATATAAAGGAAAACTATTCCTGTAAGACGTCTAATACATGGCTTTCGTCAGACCAGCATCTCACCAATCGTTTTGGAGCCATGCATCCAACAACGCCTGGCTGTACTATATAACCCCTCCGAATCATCCTCACATCCACCATCAAACCCTAATCAACTACCTCGCCACCCTCTCTGCCACACCTGCCATCTGGATCCTCCTCGCTTCAACCTCGCTCTTATCGCACCACCGCATCTACGTTCGACCAGCAAGTCCTCCGGCAAGAACGCACACACCATGTCGCCTTGATGGCTAAGCATGTGCATGTGTGCTTCATGCCCCCACAACGCTCCTTGTGATCCGTTCGTCGCGCTGCATCCCCACCTACCATGGTTTTTTTTCAACCGGTTTTTTTCATCACACCATCCCCACCCCTACCCCACCCCATTCACCGCACGCAGTCAGGTTCCGTTTCCCCCCTTACGTCCCCGATTCATGCATGACAATCAATTCTTTCCAAACGCAATCATGCATGACAATCAATTCTTTCCAAACGCAATCAATTAACTTAAGGTAACCAGACACAATCAATTCAATAAAACGGAGCGATATCTCGGGCGATTTTCTTGCTCCCGATATATAATGGTGCTAGCCAATCTGTTAACAAATGAGAAGGAAACAATCACGTGTATGTAGTCTCTACTCCTAATGGAGCAGTTGGTAGTCTCGCTTCCAGGTTTTTTTTCGTCCCACCTACCATGGTTTTTTTTCGTCCCACCTACCATGGTTTTTTTTCAACCGGTTTTTTCATCACACCATCCCCACCCCTACCCCACCCCATTCACCGCACGCAGTCAGATTCCGTTTCCCCCCTTACGTCCCCGATTCATGCATGACAATCAATTCTTTCCAAACGCAATCATGCATGACAATCAATTCTTTACAAACGCAATCACTTAACTTAAGGTAACTAGACACAATCAATTCAATAAAACGGAGCGATATCTCGGGCGATTTTCTTGCTCCCGATATATAATGGTGCTAGCCAATCTGTTAACAAATGAGAAGGAAACAATCACGTGTATGTAGGGAAGATAATCGTGGAGATTGCAGGGCAGTTAAGGCCGTGCGTCACATGCAGGAAGGATTTCCCGAGTTCAGCGAAAGAGAAGGAAATCTGAGTTGATGAATAGTCTCCACGATTTATTTTCGTCTGGCTTTTTCTCGTCTGGTTTTTCTTCGTCCCACCTCCCACCACCACCCTCTCACCGGTTTTCCTCTTTTCTCGTCTAACCGGCAACAGCCAATGTATTTATGGTAATCAATCACAATTAATCCACGTATGGTAAGGCTATAAACTCAGAAATCTCAAATATGATTATTATAGTAATAAATCCATCCAGGTATGGTAAGGTCATAACTCAGGAAATTTCGAATATGGTAATTATATGGCAATAAATCAATCCAGGTATGGTAAGGCTATAAATATAAAGGAAAACTATTCCTGTGAGACGTCTAATACATGGCTTTCGTCAGACCAGCATCTCACCAATCGTTTTGGAGCCATGCATCCAACAACGCCTGGCTGTACTATATAACCCCTCCGAATCATCCTCACATCCACCATCAAACCCTAATCAACTACCTCGCCACCCTCTCTGCCACACCTGCCATCTGGATCCTCCTCGCTTCAACCTCGCTCTTATCGCACCACCGCATCTACATTCGACCAGCAAGTCCTCCGGCAAGAACGCACACACCATGTCGCCTTGATGGCTAAGCATGTGCATGTGTGCTTCATGCCCCCACAACGCTCCTTGTGATCCGTTCGTCGCGCTGCATCCCCAATCTGGCCGGTGTGGCACTGTAATTTCGCCGGTGTGCAGACCTTCGTTTCCTCTGCTACTCGTCGTCAGACATTTTGTAGTTGCTGCTTGAAGTGGTATGGTTGTGCTCTGCTCGTTGAAGCCTGTAATTGGGGCTGCATGCTATAGACTCATGAGGTCCCTTTTCAGTGTGGCTGCGTGGTGGCGATGCTCTCATGCGTGCTATGTCAGCTGTGCTCCAGCGGTCTTGCATTTGGCCGGGTTGAAGGATACCATATGTGTAGTAGCCACACGTGATTCAGATTTTGTTCACATTGGAAGTACAAGTGATTGTTGTTGGAAACAAATTTCCACCCTTTTGGAAGCATAATTTTCTTCGGTCAAAATGTATATGTAAAATTATTGGTATACTTTCTACCTGCAATTCAATTACCTATCAATGGTGTATCCAACATTGCTCTATTTTTCTTCCTACACATAAGAAAAATGCTTCTGTAATGTATGATGCAACTTCCACCAAATCGAGATGCTTCTACACCATTGAACAGAGTTTCGGTTACCATTTTTGTTACGAAGCATCAAATGGTGAGCCATGAAGCTTTATTAAACATGTAAGGAAGCATGTGTCATTTTGTGTTTTTCATATCAAAGCATCAATGAAAGGGCAATGAAGCAACTAAATGCCACATGGAAGGATCGCCACATGGAATTTGTTAACAGCTTATGGTAATATTATTAGTGGCATCTGCATATTTTCAATACGTATTTGAGAACCTATTTGATGCTTCCTGATTTCTATCGCATGAAAAATGCTTCCTTTGAAACAACCGGGGAGCGATTTGTTACCAGAGATAATGCTTCCATTGAAATAACCGAGGAGCGATTTGTTACTAGAAATAAAACGTGATTTATAGGATTTATTATATCCTACTAGAAATCAGGGATCAGTTTCCTAAAATGTTGGATGCGTCAACATTTGTAACTGTGCCCCTGATTAAGGAACATACTAATGCCCAAGCCACGTTTACAAGCCCATCACACGTATCGACATGAAATCCATCGTACAAGGAATCAGATTCCTAGCGCTTCCTCTTAAACAAACTTAAATTACCCCAAAGGCCGGCCAGATTAACGTACACAGAAAAATCAACACCCTATGATCTGTTATCCAATTTTTCCTCCACGGTCGGCCATCCTATTCAAGGCCCCTGATGCAATGTTCTGCCAGCAATCCATGCGCACGTCCTACCTAGCGATTGAACGGGATCAAAATCTCCCTAGCCAAAACACCGGTTGCCGCTGCACTTACATACTCCGCCCACGACGCCGTCCCACCAGCGGCGGTGACGCTAGCGATCGTACCGAGACGTCGTGGGAGATGGAGCTCCAGGCCATCAAGGACTCCTACACTGGCGTGTCCAAGCCGCCTCCACGACGGAGCCAAACCGCCGTGCCTATTCGGACTCAAGAACATGGTGCGCCTCGCCGGTATGGATCATCTCGCCTCCCACTTGCCAAGGTATAGCAGCCCTCTTCTTTTCGCTTTCCCAAGAACACATCGATGCACTTTTAACCTCTATAATCCATCTACCTGATGTACTTGTGTGTCGCTCGCCGGGAAACAAACTACTTGGTGAATCCCTGATGCAAACAATTTTATTCAGTGCTAACTAGGAGCTATTGTCTGCATGTGCATCAGGTAATACAAGTAGTTGTACGGGGTTCATAAAGGAATCGAGCTTCTCATCTTTGACGATTAACGGATGAGGCACAGGGTACACATGACGGATCTACGAACTACAGCTGACAACACATGGATGGCCAAAGGCTGTTGCATCCGCCGACCAACCACTACCCTTAATCAAGCACAAGGTACCTAGAACAACTCCCAAACACTCAATTCTTTGTAAGATTTTCAGTAGAAGCCTGTTGCAAAGTCAGGAATTTAGTTTATTTAATTATTAGTCAATGTTTGCCAAAAAAAATTCAGATTTTTTTATTTTTTTATCATTTTCTAAATTTAACTATTCATGCTGAGATCATATGAGGTCAAACTAAGATGGGGGCTTTTGAACACTTTTTTCATGAATGCAAATGACATGCACATATAGGTGATGTTGTTCTGAACATTTTGATATCTTATTTGTATTTGTTGGAGTTAGTATGAATTCGTTATGAAATTTTCAAAGTTTCGGTCAAACGGTGAAAGGGCAAAAGTATAAGAGGATGGAACAAGCTGGACAGAAACGAGGGTTTTTTGAATTTTGGGGCAAATCAAACAGGTGTGACACAACTAAGGGCTCAAATGTAGTTGTCCTAAAATATATATATTAGACAAAATTAATGTTGAATACTAGAATATATATGCCCCTTTAGCAATGCACGGGCAACACACAACAAAGGTGAGGTGGGCGTCACCCGTTTCCAAAAGAAAGGGCTCCAGCTAGCGAGAAATATCTCGCTGCAGCCGGTAGCCGTGCGGGAAAGATAGGGTCCAACAGAAAAAGGAGAAGGGTGTGTCATGGGATAGGTTTTTGTGTTCGGCCTGCGTATTGGAGATATATAGCATGGCCCATAGTCCGGACAATCACATTTCTCCCCACATATGATCTGGATTGGGGGATCTCCGACTGTCTAGATGGTTGAATTTCGAGGAGCCTCAAACACGCCATAATGTATGAGGGAGAAATAAGCTTCGACCTTAGAGGTGACCTTAATCATTTGTTTGATTCATTTATGTATGCATTATAGCCCGTAGCAACGCACGGGCGTTCTACTAGTATTCAATAGTGCATGGCATACAATTGACAATTAATGGTTTTTCATATTTTGTTTGCATTCACTAGTAACCTAAATAGTCAATGATTTTTTTCCAAAACAAAAATAATCTGAACACTTGGATGCGTATATACGTACATGTAACAAAGAGAAAACCACGTGTACATGTTTTTTGACCATGATACCAGTTAGTGGGTATTATACCTAATGAAAATATGTATGTGTTGTTTTATACTCAATAAAAATATACATATAAATGTCATAGATTTTTTAATAAGTACGTATTGGTGTTATATTCAATAAAAATATACACATACATATACATACCTTAATGTGAATACACACATGAATATACATACCTCAATGTTAATATACACATGAATATGTACGCGTTGGTGTTATACCCAATGAAAATATTCACATAAATATATATAACTCGATGTAAATTTTATTTGTATATAACCATAAATTTCACACCTTTTAATAAGTGGTAAATGTACCCGAGAAACCCATATATACATTTTATTAGACCGCGATACCAGTTAGCGAGTATCTACCTAATAAAAATATGCACATGTTGCTGTTATACCCAATAAAAATATGTACGTGTTGGTGTTATACCCAACAAGAATAAATATACATATTGGTGTTATACCCAACGAGAATAAATATACGTGTTGGTGTTATACTCGATGAAAATGTGTACGTGTTGGTGTACGTGGTAAAAATATTGCGTAGTATTTTTCTAATTAATTTATCTTGCATCTACCATGCATGCCAAAAATCATGATAAATAAATAATTACAATTTCCTATCAAGAAGGGATAAATAATGACAATTATTAATTAGACAATCATTATTACTTCCCGCAACAGTAATGTCATGCAAACAAATAGGAAAGTAGTAATGCAGGTATGCATGCAAAATTTAAACACATCTTATCAACAAAAACTAGTGTGATCCAACGACATCTAGGCAAGGAGCTTGGGCACCTAGGTGTCCCAAACTGTCGTCCTATATATATATATATATATATATATATATATATATATATATATATATATATATATATATATTGATATCTCTAAAAAGATATGTATTTAGAAACATGGAGGAAGTAGAACCATCAACTTGCGTGCATCAAGTAGGCATTCACGCAAAAAACTATTGACCTAACCTCCAGATTTGCTTGTCAACTTACTTCGCTTAGTAGGGTTACTATTTTTTTTTAATTTGCTATGTAGACCACCCATTTTTAACTAATACTGAAATTCTCGATAATAATAGTAAGACTAAAACGTACAATTTTCTGCTTATTAAGTCAAATTATGCACGCACGGTTTGGCACTCTCTTAATTTATCGTAGCAACTTCTGGTTAGGTTTTGCATCCCCTTTAGTATTATATCGGTCTAGTTGCGTAGTACGCATGTTTAAGACAGGACACGATCGGTTGGCACGACATGTCCTGAGTGCCTGGAATTGTGATAAAAACATGTATGATCAGCAAACAAATTGCGACACATAAATGTTCATTTTTATGATTTCCTTTTTACTTGGAGCGGAGAAAACAAATTTGCTTCTGCCAGAAAAAGATGATGCCCTACGAAAGAAATGTTTTTAGGATTAAAATTGGATTACAGAAAAAAAATGGATTTACAGTGTGCCTCGGATCAAAAGTGGTTGAAGGTTTTCTGGAGTTCTTTCTCACTATGCAGAGTTAATATGGCGTGGTTGATGGATTATGTCTCTAGATGCTGTAATAGTGTTGTCTTGATACCCTGTGTTATTGGTGGTTTCTGTCCTTAGTCTTTGGTTATACTGGTAGAGTTATGGTTGCATATGTAGTGCTTTGACGAGAAATGGTCATGTTCACGCGTGCGCTTGAAATGCTGGACAAAAAATACTACTGTCTGTTTATCAGTTTCAGGCAATGAAATTGGGAGCTTTGAGCTTCTTCAGCCGAAAAACAACAAGAAAATGTATTCAAAAGTACCATAAGCCTTGCAAGAATATTTATCACCAGGGAGGATGTACGTTCTCTAGGATGCCACCCAATTCTGGTCTAACCTTTGGAGAGGTAAAGCTGCCTGGCCACAAATATATTCATTTGCATCCAATCAACATGTTATAAAATCAGTGTATGTCTCCAAGTAAATTAAGTGAGAGAATATAACATTAACCGCATCTGTAAACATGTATCGTATCGACTACTGGACGATGAAAAACGAAAGGGCAATAGAGACGCAGAGCTCAGCTCAGTCAATATTTTCCCCTGTGGCCTGGGTATTAGTGGGAATGTATACTAATATATACTGCTATACTCTTAATATTAAAGAGTTCCATATACTGTCATGTGTGAAGAATTGGTAGTGCTTTTTACCGGTGATTCTCTAGCATCTGTCTCCCTCCCACATGTGCAAATCAATCAGGATCAAGAGATCTCCATGTTCTTTAGGTTACAAATTAAAGCATGCACCTCCAGAATCAATTGACCACCCAGTACCTACAGGCAATCAACCTAATTGATTGAAACATCCCTGGACCTCACAAATTATGGCATCTTTAAAGCAAACCAAATCGCATCGATCGTTAGGCCTTGATTCTTCGGTCGTTCTAATTCCTGATTTACGCGCCTGGAAGTCCAGAAAAAGGCAAACTAATCATATCGGAATGTGCTTAGCAAGCTAGGCCGGCAGAGTATGCACATCACTTTATCCCTAACCATTTCGCCTGAATAATGAAGGATGCCTCATGGCATCAGTAGTTACTTGTAGTACTTGCTAGAAGGCATGCAATAATAGGTGATGCATAAGCCATAGGCTTGCGGAATAATCTTGGAAGGCACATAGCGACAAGCACGATCGACGAGTTGAAAAAGTTGCACGCACGCTCGCACATTTGAACAGTGTAGAACCTGCCTGCCCTGCCATAGAGAACCTAGTTAACTTTAGTTAGGTGGAGGTAGACGATCTTTGACTCTAATGGATCCATCATGCATGATCCGGGCATCATGCGTGCCTCTGTTACTGTTGGCTCGTTATTGATCTACTGCCGCAGATTGTTTCGAGGAAGAAACAAAGAAAATGGTGTAGATGCATGCATGCATGCGATGGGATGTCTCTGAGTGCTTTATTTTTCCCGAAGGTCTAGTGATGTCTGTGACTGTGAGTGCTGTGTCGACTATACTATACACGCCATTTTGCACGTGCTGGATTTGTGGTAAAAGTGCCTGGGCCCCGGCCAGGCAACCGTAAAGAAGTTGCACAGAACATTTTATGGTGCTGCCTTTTTCTCGTCGCTTGGCTAGCTAGCCAGTCATGTCACGGCCGAGCAGTGACCAGGAGCACGGAAATATTCGGCGGTGCGGCTGCTTCTCTCGTAGATGCCCTCAAGGCCCTTCTTTTTCGCGCGATTTGATGGAGAAAACAGAAAGGGTGAAGTGGAATCATGTGCGATTTGCGGAGTTGTTGAGGTTGGAAACGGATCCATGTGTGTTGTCTAGGGGCTTGGCTGATGTGTGGTGACGCGGCTGCCGGCCGGCCAACCACGCCCACGGTAATGTAATGCCGGCGGCTAGAAGTCTGGATTAATGGACCATCAGGACTTAGGTGCCAGGAAAGAACAGTGAATCACATAATGTATGATCCACTGAACTTGTAAAGATGGTTCGTCCGGCTGCTGGACAGCGAGAAAGGCAGTGCTGCATGTTCAAATTGCTCTAGAGCCACGCTCAGTCTTGAATTATTATGTCCAAAAATGATGATCCAATATTGCTACCCAGAATCTCAGATGATATAATCTATTTCGTCAAGGAGATGATAAAAGAGCCACCGTAAAAACCAGGGCGGGAAATGGTGACCGGGAACGGGAAGAAGGAAATATTCTGCGGTGAGAGAGGCGCGGCTACTTCTCGAGCAAGATGCCCTGAAGTGAATGCCTTTACTTTCAGGTGAAGTTCTACTAGGTGGAGAAAAACAAAAATATGTACGATGTGCATGGGAAAATATCCCATGATACCAAGTTTGAAAACTCTAATTTTTGTGGTTCCAAATATTTCGAAAAAAATCACGAGTGTTCATAAGGCACATGTCTACTAACCCTAAAAAATTCAGATCCAAAATCAAAACACACACTGAGAAATAAAAAAGACAAATTCTGCATGAATAGTGCCACAAAAGACAAAAGCAAAGTTGGCACTATTCACATGATGATATGTCTTTTTTTGTTTCTTCATGTATATTTCGAATTTGATTTTGATTTTTTAGGGATGGTAGACAGATGTCTTTTGAACATCCATACATTTTTCTGAATTTTTTTTATGCACAAACTTTGAGTTTCTAGATGTGGTATCATGGTATCATGTGATGCTTGGTATCACAGGATATCTTCCCCGATGTGCATAGTAAAGTTGTTGAAGTTGGAAACGAGTGTCTCTAAAGATTTTTTTTAAGGAATAGGGTGCCTCCAAATATATGATTGCCAAAATGACAAAACAAATACAGAAAGCCAAAACATAAATCAGTTCTGCAGCCTCAACGCTGCCTCGGTCCAGCCCGGCAGGATAGCACGCGATCCATATTGTGCTGGATGGGCAACGCGACTATGTCTCGCCTAGGACCTCCTATACAAAAGCCATACCAGAAATCAAATCGGCGCCTCATCGTTGCCTCGCTCCAGCCCGGCAGGACATCAGGCGGCTCATATTGCGTTAGATTTTTCTTTTAGGGTTTCATATTGCATTAGACTTTTTTTTAGGTTCTATATTCTTGTAAATCCAACTGTGTCAGGTTTTTCTAGCGGTAAACCTATCTTTATTAATCGATAGAAAGGTTTATAGGAATCACTATTGGGTCATGGGGTGCCCTAGCCACAAGCGATGACCAGCATCTAAAGAAGATGAAAATTTAGCTAAATTATGAGCTTCACAATTCATGGCTCAACCTTTAAAAATAAATTCACAGCTTGTGAATTCTCTTGCCCAAGCATTGACTTCTCTGATAATAGTGCCATATATGTCATCTATACCATTTGTTATCTTCGAAACAATCTGTTTCCAGTCACATTATAACAACTCGATCCACATATAGATCAAGTGTAAGAGCTAGGGCCACCCGATAATAGGGCTTTTTTGGTTTCACGGAATCCCTCAGGGATCCCCGTCGAAAACCAGGGCGTCCTGCCCGCGGGGCAAGTCAACCCGTGTAAAACTGTCGATGCATTTGGTTGCCCATTGACCAGGGATTCTGCATCCCGATCCGCGTCGCTTCCACAGGGCCGCTTTCCATGTCTCGAGGGGTCGGGGAGGAAAGCCTTGGCTCACCCTCTCCCCTCCTCCCTCCTCTCCTTCGACCAAGGTAGGCTCCCCTCCTCCCTCCTCTCCTATGTGACTGTCCAAACAGCAACATGGCATTTTCAATGGTTTGTACAGGGATCTCATGCGAGCAGGGAAATCCCCGCTTGGGGGTTTATTGCGCACGCTTTTCCATCACCAACAACCAAATGAGCCCTAATTGGCAGGTTGTTCCCCTCCCACACAGAGGAGCACCCCGATTGGGCCGGCCAACTAACACATAGTAGCGAATCAGAACCAGGGATAAGGCGCCTGTATCGAACAGTCGACACTGTAGTGAACCAAAAACTGTAGTGATGTTTTTCCAATCAGTGCACCTTTTTTGTGAACTCAAAAACAATTTTGTGAACATTTTTTTAAATGTGAGTGTTTAATTTTCTTTTGACCAGATTTTGAAAATGTGGTTTTTTACATATATAAATTTGTGAATAATTTTTAAATTTTTGAAAAATTTGAGAACCTTTTTATGAAAAATGAGAATGGTTTACATGTATAAATATTTTTTGAAAATATAAATGTTTTCCAAATTTTGAATATTACCTAAAAATGAAACTATTTAAACATGAATACTTTTTTCAAATTTGTAAATATTTTCTGGAAATGCAAACACTTTTCCAAAATTATGAACATTTTTAGAAATTTTTTAAGCTTAAAAAGGTAAAACAATAGACAATAAAGAAAAAACCGTTAGGAACCTTCTAGATATTTCTCAAAACCTGTACAAATTGGCTCAGAATTCTGGAAGGTTCCCAAAACCGAACTAGAACCCCACTGCCTACCCTAAAATGGGACGTCCCACTAGATCACTGTGTCTGCGTGCTCCTCCCCCGTGTATTTGGCAACAATTGGACGCTTAATGCGTCATACAGGAAATTACCTGATTTTCCCTCAAAAAAGGAAATTCCCTAATTTCTACTCGGCACTTAAGGCGTCATGTACAGTACAATTCGTACATGGCGCCCCGAGCAATGTGAATTTTATGGCCCGTCCCATCTTAGTGCCCTCACAGAGTCGACCAATGGCAAATCCTCTTCCAATTTTGTGAGGTTTTTGCAAGCTTCTGGCGTAGTTTTATTTTCATTGGATTTGTGTTGTTTGAATTCAGTTTTTTCACCCAGTTGTTGTTCCTTTTTTATCCTTTTTTGTCTTTTTTCATTAATATTTTTACTCCTAAAATTAATGAACTTTTAAATTTCCAAAAAAACTCTCAAAATGTGTGAACTTTTCTTAGATATGTTTACATTTTTTTCATTCTATGAACTTTTTAAAAATTTCCAAAAAATCAAAAGCTCATGAAAACTTTTTAAAATTCGGGAACTTTTTCCACATTTATGAACTTTTTCAGGTTCACAAATGATTCAAAAATATTTATTTTAAAAATGTGAGATTTTTTTTGAATTTTGTGAATTTTTTTAAAATCCTTTAATTTCTTGAAATTTATGACAGATTTCAAATTCATGAATATTTCAACATTTATAAACTTTTTTATGGTTTACTCCCGGTTTTCTGCTAATTAACTAGGCAATTCTCTTCTGCTGAATTAATGGATGAGGCAAAACCTTTTGCCTCCGTTTAAAAAAAGTAAACTTTTTTGGTTCAAGAATTTTGCTTTCCCAAATTTTGTGATTTTTTTCAAATTTGCAAACTTTTTTCAATTCCTAAACTTTCTTTTGTCCTGGGAACTTTTTTATTTTTGTAAATTTTTTGAAAAGTCAAAGGTCAATGGGTCAACTGGCCAATAGTCAACTGATCAATGATCATCCAGTCAAACGGTTGAGCCACGATCAAGCAAGCAAGCCAGGGGAGGTCACACCGTTGGGCCGGCCCACTACGTCGGGCTGGTGAGCGCTAGTTCGCTAGCTGGCGCTTACAGCGTGATTGGTAGTTTAAGGGAAAGGGAATGGGAATTTATGAGAGGGAGTTGTCCGAGGATTAGAATTGGGAAGTGGACTATTCCCAATCCCATATTTGGTGTGGGGTGGGAATTATTTGTGAGAATAATTATCACGAACAAAGGAAAAGGAAGGGGACACATAAATGATGAAACAAATATGTAACATGTGAAGGCAGAAAAAAAAGTAGAAAGAAAAATAGATCTGCATCGATTTATGAATGGAAAGAATAATCAAGCTCTGTTGCGTAGCAAAATCAGATGGTTTGTATTTTAAAAAAATAGATGGGATTCAACTTGCTGAGTGCCCGTGCTTGGCTGAGATGTATTCGTGCTTGGCATTGCATCTATAGATTAGGGAGCAGTTAGTCCGCCGATTTATTTGGAGGTAAAATGATGTTGTCGGAAGTATTTACTTAGGATTTTTAGAGTTTTTTTTTCTTTCACCACGTGAGGTGGGCCAACAAATCTGTAACACTTTTTGAAAAACGTCAACTGACATTCATTTGTTTAATTACCAGGGTCCCCAGGGAAGAGATCTATGGGAGTTAGGCCTCCTAATTCCCCTTCCCTTGTTAATTCTCAAGTCCCTGATCCAATCAAGAGATTTTATGTCCCACCCATCTTAAACTCCCATTCCCTAACTTCAACTCCCCCCAACCAAACGCATTGTTAAGGAGTGACTAGGAACACTCTTAGATAGGCACCCATCTCTTACTGCTCCGGGCGACATTGCCCAGTGGACTAGACCAACAAAAACACGAAGACCCAACAAGCCATGTAAAGTTGTATCTTTCCAAAAACGAATTACGTAGGTAAAATTGAGGGGATTTCCGGCTCTAGGAGGAACATTTTCTTGTGAACATCATCTCTGGGAGCAACTAGCTAGTCATAGTGTACCCTTTAGGTGTGCTTTGTTGAAGTCACTTGTGAAAGTGCTAGTGCGCCAGCGCTGCTACGTGTCGCACGTTGGACACTTCCTTGCGAGGTGGTCTTTTTAGGGGTTTTCTATATTATTTTTCCCCCGCGCGCGCAGGGGGGAGGGGGTTGGGGGGTCTTGGTATCCAGGTTTTTCTGGTTCTTTGGTTTTAAACAACGTATGTTTCTTTGGTTTTTTATTGTTTTTGTTTATCAAGGTGTTGTGCTTCTGCGTGAACACAAGTGTGATTCACCCGCACGTTGGAAGCACTCTTAGTTTACTTTGGGAAGCACAACTTGAGCTAGTTCAATTTGAAAACACATGTTAGTTCACTTTGGGAGCACCATTCTCATGAAAAAACTTTGTGAAAACCTATAAATATGGGATCTAGTTCCCTAGTGTTAGGAACGTAGCATGCAATTTCAAAAAAGTTCCTACGCTCACACAAGATCTATCTAGGAGATGCATAGCAACGAGATGGGGAGAGTGTGTCCATGTACCCTCGTAGACCGAAAGCGGAAGCGTTTGACAACGCGGTTGATGTAGTCGAACTTCTTCTCATTCCGACCGATCAAGCACCGAATGTACGACACCTCCGAGTTCTGCACATGTTTAGCTCGATAACCTTCCTCGAACTCTTGATCCAGTAAAGTGTCAAGGGAGAGATTCGTCAGCACGACGGCGTGGTGACGGTGATGGTGAAGTGATCCGCGCAGGGCTTCGTCTAAGCACTACGACAATATGACCGGAGGCGTAAACTGTGAAGGGGGCGCCACACATGGCTAGGAATCAATGTTGTGTGTTCTAGCGATGCCCCCTCCCCCACATATATATAGGTGGGACAGGGAGAGGCAGCAAGGGGCGCCCCAAGTAGGCATAATCCTACTTGGGCGCCTCCTACAAGTCGGCCTCCCCCCTTTCATAAGTGTCGGAGGAGGAAGGAAAGAGAGGGGGAGGCTGAATCCTCCCCTTTCCTTCTCCCTTACCTCCTTTCCTTTCCCCCTTATTTCGGCCTATAGGGGGAGCACCAGCCCCTTAGGGGTTGGTCTGTCCCTCTCTTGGCCCATTAGGCCCATATAGTTTACCGGGGGTTGCCCGGAACCCCTTCCGGTGACCCGATACGTACCCGGTACCCTCGGAACACTTCCGGTGTCCGAATACTATCGTCCTACATATGAATCTTTACCTCTCGACCATTTCGAGACTCCT
This sequence comes from Triticum dicoccoides, assembly GCF_002162155.2. Classification (NCBI taxonomy): domain Eukaryota; kingdom Viridiplantae; phylum Streptophyta; class Magnoliopsida; order Poales; family Poaceae; genus Triticum; species Triticum dicoccoides. The sequence goes on from NC_041382.1 coordinate 122,321,705, forward strand.
CGTCATGTACATGATGTCATCCGAGACTCCGAACAACATTCGGTCACCAAATCACATAACTCATATAACACAAAATCGTCATCGAACATTAAGCGTACGGACCCTACGGGTTCCAGAACTATGTAGACATGACTGGGACACCTCTTCGGTCAATAACCAATAGCGGAACCTGGATTCTCATATTGGTTCCTACATATTCTACGAAGATCTTTATCGGTCAAACTGTAATGACAACATACGCTATTCCCTTTGTCATCGGTATGTTACTTGCCCGAGATTCGATCGTCCGTATCTTCATACCTAGTTCAATCTCGTTACCGGCAAGTCTCTTTACTCGTTCCGTAATGCATCATCCCGCAACTAACTCATTAGTCACATTGCTTGCAAGGCTTATTATGATGTGCATTACCGAGAGGGCCTAGAGATACCTCTCCAATACTCGGATTGACAAATCCTAATCTTGATCTATGCCAACCCAACAAAAACCTTCAGAGATACCTGTAGAGCATCTTTATAATCACCCAGTTATGTTGTGATGTTTGATAGCACACAAGGTATTCCTCCAGTATCCGGGAGTTGCATAATCTCATACTCAAAGGAATATGTATATGACATGAAGAAAGCAATAGCAATAAAACTGAACGGTCAACATGCTAAACTAACGGATGGGTCTTGTCCATCACATCATTCTCCTAATGATGTGATCCCATTCATCAAATGACAACACATGTCTATGGTTAGGAAACTTAACCATCTTTGATTAACGAGCTAGTCTAGTAGAGGCATACTAGGGACACAGTGTTTTGTCTATGTATTCACACATGTATCAAGTTTCCGGTTAATACAATTCTAGCATGAATAATAAACATTTATCATGATATAAAGAAATATAAATAACAAATTTATTATTGCCTCTAGGGCATATTTCCTTCAGTCTCCCACTTGCACAAGAGTCAATAATCTAGATTACTTTGTAATGATTCTAACACCCATGGAGTCTTGGTGTTGATCATGTTTTGCTCGTGGAAGAGGCTTAGTCAACGGGTCTGCCACATTTAGATCCGTATGTATTTTGCAAATCTCTATGTCTCCCTCCTTGACTTGATCACGGATGGAGTTGAAGCGTCTGTTCATGTGTTTGGTTATTTTGTGAAATCTGCATTCCTTCGCCAAGGCAATAGCTCCAGTATTGTCACAAAAGATTTTCATTGGACCCGATGCACTAGGTATTTCACCTAGATCAAATATGAACTCCTTCATCCAGACTCCTTCATTTGCTGCTTCTGAAGCAGCTATGTATTCCACTTCACACGTAGATCCCGCCATGGCGCTTTGCTTGGAACTGCACCAATTGACAGCTCCACCATTCAATATAAATACGTATTCGTTCTATGACTTAGAGTCATCGGATCAATATCAAAGCTATCATTGACGTAACCATTTACGACGAGCTCTTTTTCACCTCCATAAACGAGAAACATATCCTTAGTCCTTTTCAGGTACTTCAGGATGTTCTTGACCGCTGTCCAGTGGTCCATTCCTGGATTACTTTGGTACCTCCTTGCTAAACTTATAGCAAGGCACACATGAGGTCTGGTACACAGCATAGCATACATGATAGAACCTATGGCTGAGGCATAGGGAATGACTTTCATTTTCTCTCTATCTTCTGAAGTGGTCGGGCATTGAGTCTGACTCAACTTCACACCTTGTAACACAAGCAAGAACCCTTTCTTTGACTGATTCATTTTGAACTTCTTCAAAACTTTATCAAGGTATGTGCTTTGTGAAAGTCCAATTAAGCGTCTTGATCTATCTCTATAGATCTTGATGCCCAATATATAAGAAGCTTCACCGAGGTCTTTCACTGAAAAAACTCTTATTCAATCCTTTTATGCTATCCAGAAATTCTATATCATTTCCAATCAATAATATGTCATCCACATATAATATTAGAAATGCTACAGAGCTCCCACTCACTTTCTTGTAAATACATGACTCTCCAAAAGTCTGTATAAACCATATGCTTTGATCACCTCATCAAAGCGTATATTCCAACTCCGAGATGCTTGCACCAGTCCACAAAAATGGATCGCTGGAGCTTGCACACTTTGTTAGCACCTTTAGGATCGACAAAACCTTCTGGTTGCATCATATACAACTCTTCTTTAAGAAATCCATTAAGGAATGCAGTCTTGACGTCCATTTGCCAGATTTCATATATAATCATCAAATGCAGTAATTGCTAACATGATATGGACAGACTTAAGCATCGCTACGGGTGAGAAAGTCTCATCATAGTCAACTCCTTAAACTTGTCGAAAACCTTTCACGACAATTCGAGCTTTGTAGACAACAACATTACCATCAATGTCAGTCTTCTTCTTGAAGATCCATATATTCTCTATGGCTTGCCGATCATCGGGCAAGTCAACCAAAGTCCATACTTTGTTCTCATACATGGATCCCATCTCAGATTTCATGGCCTCAAGCCATTTTGCGGAATCTAGGCTCATCATCGCCTCCTCATAGTTCGGAGGTTCGTCATGGTCTAGTAATGTAAGTGCATCTAGTGCCCCTTAGTGATTTTGGTGTATTAAAGACTTATAGGTTAAGGGACTAATGCATTTGTGAGTGTACACAGGTCTATAAGTCTATGAGGAGTTTGATATTTACAGAGAAAGTCGATCCCTAAAAATGAATGTCTTCAACTGAAGACTTTGGATTTCTGAAGACTTTGAAAGTGAAGAAATTGGTGTGACCATGAAGACTTGATATTCATGCGAGGAACATGAAGCGTGAAGACTTTTCCTTTTGTAGTTTCATTTTCTCTTTCTTGAGTCATAGGAAACACTGTACTATTAAAGAGGGTCGAGGTAAAACTAAGGAAAAGTTTCCAAGTGTTGCTCAACTCAAAATCCTACACCTACCAATCCCTTCGAGTGAAGCCATTGGAAATCTCATACAGTTCAGTCAATTTCTTTAGTGAAAGAGATAAAGTTCTTCTGGTCTCTGAGGAATTTGTCCTGACTGAGGAGTTAGGAATTCACCAGTGCAGATTGCCTACAAGTGAGGAACATGATAGCCCTGAGGAATTTGAACCTCAAATTTCCGACCGTTGCTGTGCTATGCGCCAGCTGTCCCAAAATATCTTATCCACCTAACAATCATATCATTGAAGGGAATTTATGTATTATCATGTTAGGTTGCTCCCTAGGCTATAAATAGCCGCCCCCTACAACCACTAGATGGTTGGCTGCTCCGTGAGAAACCGGCACTTATCATTGAGAGCATCCCATCCTTCAAGGACTTTGAGCGAAAATCATCAAGTGGGGAAAAACCCAAAACCCAAACCCAAACACCTACAAACCCAAAGTGATTGAGCATCACTGAAGAGATTGTTCCTGTGTGGAACCGACGCTTGTTAACTTTGAGGATTGTGCATCCTTCAGACGATTAGGCGTCATGGTCTAGAGCATGCAAGAGGAAATTGTGGATCGCCGGGTGACCGAGTTTGTGAAGGTTTGGAAGTCATCTGAAGACTTACCACGAGTGATTGAGTGAGGTCTGTGTGACCTTAGCTCAAGGAGAATACGGTGAGGACTGTGTGTCCGGGACTAGGTGTCCTTAGGTTTGAATACCTAGCCGCTCCAATCAGACGTACGACTTCCACAACAGTTGGAACTAGTCTACCAAATCATTGTCTTCACCGAGCTAACTGGTTCTATTTCCCCAACCCTTCCATTTCCTCTTTACTGTGTTGTGTACCTGTTCATATATGTTTGAAGACTTTGTCTGAAGACTTTCTCAATTTCCTTAGTTCAATTTCTTCAGTCTGTTTGTCTTCATCCTATTTTATCCTGTGTTTACGCTCTCTGTACTCTGTGCTTGTTTTCATTTCATCATGATGAATGTGCCTATGTTATGGTATGTCTACATCTGAGTACTTATTCCGCTGCAAGTAGTTCTTCGCTTAGGAATTTCCTCACCCTAAAATTCCTTAGTGAATAATTCATAAAAATCGCCTATTCACCCCCCCCCCCTCTAGTCGACTTAACGCACTTTCAATTGGTATTAGAGCAAGGTACTCCCTTGTTCAGTGTGATTTTGGTTTAACCGCCTGGAGTTTTAGTTATGTCGACCGCAGGTATGATCAAGGTCTCTGTTGGGTGTCCTACCTTCGATGGGATGGACTACCCCTACTGGAAGAATAAGATGCAAATGCATCTTGAGGCAATTGACAATGATCTCTGGTACGTTGTGGAAAATAGCGTTCCCTCTGTCACTCCTACCATCAACACTGCTGATGTGAAGAGATTCAAGCAACTCGACTCTCAAGCGAAGAACATCATATGTGGTCATCTAAGTAAAGGGCAGTATGGCAGAGTGAGTGCTTTGGAGACAGCAAAGCTTATCTAGGACAGGGTGTCCAAGGTCAATGAAGGAGTCTCGACACAGCGTGACTCTCGAGTTGACATTCTTCGCAATCTCTTCAACCGCTTCAAAAGACTCGACAATGAAAATGTTTAGGAAACCTTCGATCACCTCACTGAAATTTCAAATGAGCTTCAATCACTTGGTTCCACTGACATCACCGACCATGAAGTGGTGAAGAAATTGCTTCGATCGCTTGATTCCTCATTTGACACCCTTGCAGTGATGATACAAGAACGTGGAGACTACAAGTCACTTGATCCCACTGATATCCTCGAGAGGCTAAACACTCATGAGTTCCAGCTTGCTGAGAAGAGAGATCTCTATGGACCGAGCTATGGCAGATCACGAGCTCTGAAGGCCAAGGCAGTGTCTAAATATGAATGTGAAGATTCTGGTAGCAGCCTTGGTGATCCTGAAGAACTGAGCCATGAGCTAGCAATGCTCGTGAGGAAATTCCAGAAGTTCTCAAGACATAGTCGCTTTGGTAAATCCTCAAGAAATGATGACATGAGATCAGATTCCTCATCCCGTGACTACAAGAAGAGACTTTGCCACAAGTGCAAGAAACCTGGTCACTACATTCAAGATTATCCTCAGTGGGAAAAGGAATCAAAGAAGAAGAAATACAAGGATTACAGTTCTGATGACTCAAAGAAGAAGAATAAATCTTCAAAGTCTTCATCATCAAAATCCTCGAAGTCTTCATCTCACAAGAAGAGCGGCTCCAAGAAGGCTCAGACATTCATTGGCAAAGAAATGGACTCCGAGGCTGAATCTGAGGAAAATGAGGAAGAGGGGGCATTTGAGGAGTCAGACTCTGGTGTGGCGAGCTTAGCCCTCGCTACTGCGTTCGTCAGCAGGTCCATCTTCAACTCTGAGGAAAATGGCATCCCCAACACTGCTGACGACGGTGAGGATGTGTGATGCCCAGATAGTTAGGCTACAGTAAAACCCTGCTAATGATGCCTTGTCACCCTTGTCACTATTGCTAAACACGTGTTAGATCAAAACATTTCAAAATCAAATTTGGATTTAGGCGAACAACAAAAGTTTTCAAACATTAAAACTAAAATGTCCAAAATGTGTCAAATAAATCGTGGGTAATACTAGTGGAGAAACCACATATTTTATAAAATGTTTAAAGGCTCTAAACTAATTAAAATAGCAGCTATGACAATTAATTAAATGCCTTTTAAAAATAATAATAATGCAAACTATTTTAATTAGGTGTCAAACTTTTGGGGCAGTAGAATGAATTATAACATTAAATTAGGAGTTGTATTTATATTTTATAAAACAGAAATTAAAAGAAAATAGATAAAGAAAAGAAAACAGAAAATAAAGCTAATAAAAAAAGAGAAAGCAACCCCCCCCCCCACTGGGCTTCGGCCCAGCAGGCCACAACCCCACTAGGCCAACCCACCAGGCCCAGCCGGCCACTCCCCCCACTCCTCCTTATCTCCTCACCCACCCAAACCCTCACCCGATCCCCACTCCTCCCACTCTCCCTCACTTCCCCGATCTAGATCGAGATCGGGGCGACCACGCACCCGACCCTGTCGATGCCACCGCCCCGGATCGCTGACGCCTGCCGTCGTCGTTGCCTCCTCGCCCTCCTCTCCTCGCGCGACACCCACCTGAAGCCGCGTCCGCGCCTCATCGCTGCCCCGACCCCATCGCCTCGTTGCCTCGCTGACGCCGCCTGGAGCCCGAGCCGCCGGACGACCACGTCGGACTACCTCACCGGCCTGCTTCCTCCTCCCCACCGGTCTGCCTCCTCCGACGCGTCGTCTCCACCTCCTCCTCGCGCCCCGTTGCCATGGACCCTACGAACCCCTGTGAGGCCTCGCCCCTCTCCACTCCCCTCTGCTCCCTACGCCCGTGGTCGCCGCACTGACTGCGCCCGCGGTCACCCCCGACGCCTCTCTACGCCTGCGTCCCCGTCCCGGCCAGCCACCGCATCACCGCGGCCCTGTCTCGCCCGCGCCGCCCCGTTCCTCCCTGCGGACGCCAACCCCGACCGCGCCTGATTCGCGCATGCCTTGTTCCCCCTCCCCGCTCGCCGCCGCCGGGGCTTTCTCCGGTCGCTGCCGCACCGGCCTGACCCCGTTTTCCCCCGTGCCTCCCAGGCCGCCAACGTCGTGGCCGCGCTCACCTCGCGCCCACTGTCACCGCTCCGATGCCGCCTTGCTCCCTCTATGCCCCGAGCGGCCACTGCCGCAGTGCCCCCCCCCCCTTGCGGCCACTGCGCCTCCCGCTCGCCGGTCCGGTCGGCGCCTCCGGCCGGGCACTTGGCCGCCGGCGCCCCACCGGCGCCGTGCCCGCACAGGCAAAGCCTGTAACCCAAACGGGCTAGCGCCCCAGCGCCCGCTAGCAACCACCCTGCGATGGCCCTCTAGGTCACTGACTAGGGGGCCCCACCCCTCAGAACGCAAATTAAAAAAAAAGATTAAAAAAAATTAATAAAAGAAGTAAATAAATAATTAATAATTAAATAGTTAATTAATTAAATAATTAATTAACTTAATTGATCCTGATTAGATTAACCTAATCACCTAGTTTAGTTAATTAATCTCTTAGGATAGTTAACAGTCAATGACATGCGGGACCCACACGTCAGTTGACCAGTCAACACCTCTGTTCACTGCTGACGTCATGCTGACGTCAGCAAACACTGTTTTGGATAATGTTGATTTAAATGAATTAAATAAAAATCAGAAAATGATTTAAATCTTTAGAAAATCATATCTTTTAATCCGTAACTCGGATGAAAATACTTTCTACATGAAAGTTGCTCAGAACGACGAGACGCATCCGGATACGCAGTCCGTTCGTCCGCCACACCCCCCTAACCTATCGAACTCGCAACTTTCCCCCTCCGGCTCCTCTGCCTGAAAACGCGAAACACTGGGAATATTTTCCCGGATGCTTTCCCCCTTCGTCGGTATCACCTACTACCGCATTCGGGCACACCTAGCACCGCGTATTGCCTCGTTTTGTTTGTGATACTTTGTTGGCTCTGTATTTACTGTTTCTTCCCCCCTCTTCTTCCCCGGTAGACCCCGAGACCGGCGCTTATGCCACCGAGTACGACTACATCGACGACGACCCCTCTCTCTTGCCAGAGCAACCAGGCAAGCCCCCCCCCTTGATCACCAGATATTGCCTATTCTCCTTTATACTGCTTGCATTAGAGTAGTGCAGCATGTTACTGCTTTCCGTTAATCCTATTCTGATGCATAGCCTGTCATTGTTGCTACAGTCATTGATACCTTACCCGCAATCCTAAATGCTTAGTATAGGATGCTAGTATTTTCATCTGTGGCCCTACATTCTTGTCCGTCTGCCATGCTATACTATCGGGCCATGATCACTCGGGAGGTGATCATGGGTATATACTATATACTTTATACATGATACATATGGAGACTAAAGTCGGGTCGGCTGGTGGAGCACCCGCGAGTGGATCCTTGTGGCGGAGCGACAGGGCAGGTTGAGACCGCCTAGGAGAGAGGTGGGCCTGGCCCTGCTCGGCGTTCGCGGATACTTAACACGCTTAACGAGATCTTGGTATTTGATCTGAGTTGGCTACGAGCTTATACGCACTAACCATCTACGCGGGAGTAGTTATGGGTATCCCGACGTCGTGGTATCAGCCGAAGCACTTCAGACGTCAGCGACGGAGCGGCGCGCGCCGAATTGGACTGGAACGCCACTAGGCTAGGTCTGCTTTCGGCCGCCCTCGCAACGTGCAGGTGTGCTATGCGCGATGGGCCCAGACCCCTGTGCGCTTAGGTTTAGACCGGCGTGCTGGCCTATCTGTTGTGCCTAGGTGGGGCTGCGACGTGTTGATCTTCCGCGGCCGGGCATGACCCAGGAAAGTGTGTCCGGCCAAATGGGATCAAGTGTGCTGGGTAAGTTGGTGCACCCCTGCAGGGAAGTTAATCTATTCGAATAGCCGTGATCTTCGGTAACAGGACGACTTGGAGTTGTACCTTGACCTTATGACAACTAGAACCGGATACTTAATAAAACACACCCTTCCAAGTTCCACAGACAACCCGGTGATCGCTTTTCTACAGGGCGACGAGGAGAGGATCGCCGGGTAGGATTATGCTATGCGATGCGACTGGAGATGCTACATGAAGATGCTACTTGGAGATGCTACTTGGAGGACTTCAATCTACTCTCTTCTACATGCTGCAAGACGGAGGCTGCCAGAAGCGTAGTCTTCGATAGGACTAGCTATCCCCCCTCTTATTCTGGCATTCTGCAGTTCAGTCCACTGATATGGCCTCCTTACACATATACCCATGCATATGTAGTGTACTTCATTGCTTGCGAGTACTTTGGATGAGTACTCACGGTTGCTTTTCTCCCTCTTTTCCCCTTTCCCTTCTACCTGGTTGTCGCAACCAGATGCTGGAGCCCTGGAGCCAGACGCCACCGTCGACGACGACTCCTACTACACCGGAGGTGCCTACTACTATGTGCAGCCCGCTGACGACGACCAGGAGTAGTTTAGGAGGATCCCAGGCAGGAGGCCTGCGCCTCTTTTGATCTGTATCCCAGTTTGTGCTAGCCATCTTATGGCAACTTGTTTAACTTATGTCTGTGCTCTGATATTGTTGCTTCCGCTGACTCGTCTATGATCGAGCACTTGTATTCGAGCCCTCGAGGCCCCTGGCTTGTATTATGATGCTTGTATGACTTATTTATGTTTTAGAGTTGTGTTGTGATATCTTCCCATGAGTCCCTGATCTTGATCGTACACATTTGCGTGCATGATTAGTGTACGATTGAATCGGGGGCGTCACAAGATGACTACGCTCCCACCTATTGCTTCATGGCAAAAGGTTCAAAGGTACTCAAATATCCCTCCTCTGAATCATGTGAGGATGAATCTGATGAAAACCTCAAGCCTAGCTATTCTAAACTTGCTAAGATTGTTGTGAAACTACAAAAAGCTCTTGGAAAGGTTCAAAACATGCTAGACAAGAGCAATGATATGTTGGGTGAAGAAATGGATCGCACTAAAACTTTGACTGAAAATCTTCATAGACTTCAGTCTAAGTTTGACAATCTTCAGAGTCATCATAACACTCTCTTATCTGATCACGAGAAGCTTTCTTATGAATTTCTTCAAAGAAAGCAAGACCTTGAGCAGTTAAGAGTGAGTTATGAAGATCTTCAGAAGGAGATTCATTACTTGCTCAATAGATCAGCGCTGCTCAGGAAGAATTTATTCCTCCATGTTTGAAGGCCGTCCCGTTTGACTTGGTCAAAAGGTAACGGGCCGGCCCAGGGAAAGCCTGTTAACGGCTTGTTCGTATATCGCCCATTTATGGCCCGCAGACTCCCAACCCGTTACGGCCTATCAGAATTAAGCCCAGTAGCTTCATCTGGGCCGTCCAATATGATTCCAGCCCATTGTTACTTCCGGGACATGTATGGCCCATGAAGTCTTTTGGCCCATATGAGGCCCTTCATAACTCTGGGCCCAATAAAGGCCCGATATGAAACTGGCCTATAATGAACAGTGTATCACTTTATACCCATTAACGACCCATTATTCCGTCGACCGTTTCCATCCCGTGTTAACTTTCGATCTTCTAAGGGCCCATTTATTCTTGGGCTCATTTCTAGAATTTCGGTTAGTTACGGTCCGTTACTGGCTTGTTCCGTTTGTGGGCCAAATTCAGCCCGTGTTTACATTGGGCCTGTTTGTGGCCCGTTAACCCGTTGGGTTGTTTTCATAGCGTTATCAAATACACCTATTAACGACCTGTTATGGTCCACGAATAGTATGACCCATGTTTGGTGAAATGATTATACGCCCCGTAGAAGGCCCATGGATCCTATGGCCCGTAGAAGACCAATGGACCCTACGGCCCGTAGAAGGCCCATGGATCATAAGGCCCGTAGAAATTCCATGGATCCTACGGCCCGTAGAAGGCCCATGGATCCTACAGCCTGCAGGAGGCCCATGGTTACAACAGTCCGTGTGTTGCCATGATTATTGTGGCCTAGTTACCAAAAATAGGTTATTGTGGCCGCTAGAAAAACGCAGAAAAAGAACTGGAGTGACTACAAGCAAACAACTAAACAAGACAATAAGGAAATAAATAAGCAAGCAACTAACGATAGCCTATTACATCTATTACACATATTACATCTAGTGCAAATATAGGGAACAAAGCAGCATATTACATACACTGGCCGTCAAAATTGGCCACCAGTGCAAATAAACGCAGAAGCAAAACAAGTCCATAACTGAAACAACTTCAGAAGAGCTCAAGAAATGTTATCCTAGGTATCCACCATGCTGGCAATAAGCTTAGCAAGCTTATTAGCTTTGTCCTGTTTGGCGCTAAAATCCTCCAACACTTGCTATTGCACCAGAAACTATGCATCTGGATGCTCCAGGGACTTCCGCAGTCCTTCCACTTCTTGTCGCAGCACAGCTGATCGATATCTTTCAGCTTGTAGTTCAGACTCAAGAAACCGAACTGATTCAGACAGTGAGTTTGAATAGCTTGTGCAAGCGGTAGTGGCCAGTAACTTGAACAGTAAACCAAGAAAGGACTTTGGGGTTGCCTCACTGTCTTCAAGATAGTTTTCCTTAACTGTTTTATCAGCTTTGTTGGAGACCAACAAGGATGTCTCATGATCATTGATAACCCACAAGTATAGGGGATCAATTGTAGCCTCTTTCGATAAGTAAGAGTGTCGAACCCAACGAGGAGCTAAAGGTAGAACAAATATTCCCACAAGTTCTATCGACCACCGATACAACTCTACGCATGCTTAACGTTCGGCTTACCTAGAACAAGTATGAAACTAGAAGTACTTTGTAGGTGTTGTAGGCTAGGTTTGCAAGATAATAAACAACATGTAAATAAAAGCTTGGGGTTGTTTGGATAAAGACACAACTAAGTTAGTTTTAGTAGAGAGCTTTTTGTCATGAGAAAGTTATTTGTCCCTAGGCAATCGATAACTAGACCGGTAATCATTATTGCAATTTTATTTGAGGGAGAGGCATAAGCTAACATACTTTCTATTCTTGGATCATATGCACTTATGATTGGAACTCTAGCAAGCATACACAACTACGAAAGGTCATTAAGGTAAAACCCAACCATAGAATTATAAGGCATCAAGTCATCTTTACTCCCATACGCAAACAACCTACTTACTCGGGCCTGTGCTTCTATCACTCATGCCACCCACCATAAGCAAATCATGAACATATTGCAAACCCTACAGCGGGGATCCCTCACGCTTGCGCGACATGGAGAGCACCATAGGAAAGCACCAATAATAAAACATGCAACTCAAACCAATCACGATCATCAATTAACCCATAGGACAAAATGAATCTACTCAAACATCATAGGATAGCCATACATCATTGGGAAATAATATATAGCGTTGAGCACCATGTTTAAGTAGAGATTACAACGGGTAAAAGAGGGGTTACTGATAACCCACAAGTATAGGGGATCGCAACAGTTTTCGAGGGTAGAGTATTCAACCCAAATTTATTGATTCGACACAAGGGGAGCCAAAGAATATTCTCAAGTATTAGCAGCTGAGTTGTCAATTCAACCACACCTGGAAACTTAATATCTGCAGCAAAGTGTTTAGTAGCAAAGTAGTATGATAGTAGTGATAACGATAGCAAAAGGTAAAGGTAGCAAAAGTAATATTTTTTGGTGTTTTGTAGTGATGATAACAATAGCAACAGAAAAGTAAATAAGCGAAGAACAATATATGGAAAGCTCGTTGGCAATGGATCGGTGATAGAGAATTATGCCGGATGCGGTTCATCATGTAACAGTCATAACCTAGGTGACACAAAACTAGCTCCAGTCCATCAATGTAATGTAGGCATGCATTCTGAATATAGTCATACGTGCTTGTGGAAAAGAACTTGCATGACATCTTTTGTCCTACCCTCCCGTGGCAGCGGGTTCCTAATGGAAACTAAGGGATATTAAGGCCTCCTTTCAATAGAGTACCAGAACAAAGCATTAACACATAGTGAATACATGAACTCCTCAAACAACAGTCATTACTTGTAAGTATCCCGATTATTGTCACTTCGGGGTGAACGGATCATAACACATAATAGGTGACTATAGACTTGCAAGATAGGATGAAGAACTCTCATATATTGATGAAAACATAATAGGTTCAGATCTGAAATCATGGCAATCGGGCCCTAGTGACAAGCATTAAGCATAGCAAAGTCATAACAACATTAATCTCAGAACATAGTGGATACTAGGGATCAAACCCTACCAAAAATAACTCGATTACATGATAAACATCCAACCCATCACCGTCCAGCAAGCCTACGATGGAATTACTCACACACGGCGGTGAGCATCATGTAATTGGTGATGGAGGATGGTTGATGGTGATGATGGTGATGGATTCCCCTCTCCGGAGCCTCGAACAGACTCCAGACCAGCCCTCCCGAGAGAGTTTAGGGCTTGGCGGTGGCTTTGTATAGTAAAACGCGATGAATCCTTCTCCCTCGTTTTTTTGTCCTTGAAAGTGAATATATGGAGTCCAGGTTGAGGTCGGTGGAGCATCAGGGGGCCCATGAGGCAGGGGGTGTGCCCCCACCCTCGTGGACAGGTGGAGGTCCCCCTGACGTGGATCTTCCTTCCAATATTTATTATATATTCCAAAATAATGCTCCGTTGATTTTCAGGTCATTTCGAGAACTTTTATTTCTGCACAAAAATAACACCATGGCAATTCTGCTGAAAACAACGTCAGTACGGGTTAGTTCCATTCAAATCATGCGAGTTAGAGTCCAAAACAAGGGCAAATGTGTTTGGAAAATTAGATACGACGGAGACATATCAACTCCCCCAAGCTTAAACCTTTGCTTGTCCTCAAGCAATTCAGTAGATAAACTGAAAGTGATAAAGAAAAACTTTTACAAACTCTGTTTGCTCTTGTTGTTGTAAATATGTAAAGCCAGCATTCAAGTTTTCAGCAAAGATTATGAACTAACCATATTCACAATAACATTTAGGGCTCATGTTTACTCATTTCAATGGCATAATCAACTAGCGAGCAATAATAATAAATCTCAGATGACAACACTTTCTCAAAACAGGCATGATATGATATAACAAGATGGTATCTCGCTAGCCCTTTCTGAGACCGCAAAACATAAATGCATAGCACTTTTAAATATCAAGGACTGACTAGACATTGTAATTCATGGTAAAAGAGATCCAGTCAAGTCATACTCAATGTAAACTAACAATAATGGATGCAAATGACAGTGGTGCTCTCCAACTGGTGCTTTTTAATAAGAGGGTGATGACTCAACATAAAAGTAAATAGATAGGCCCTTCGCAGAGGGAATCAGGGATTTGTAGAGATGCCAGAGCTCGGTTTTTGAAACATATATGAATAATATTTTGAGCGGTATACTTTCATTGTCAACATAACAACCAAGAGATGGCGATATCTTCCATGCTACACACATTATAGGCGGTTCCCAAACAGAATGTCAAAGTTTATACCCCCCCTCCACCAACAAGCATCAATCCATGGCTTGCTCGAAACAACGAGTGCCTCCAACTAACAAGATTCCCGGGGGAGTTTTGTTTGCAATTATTTTGATTTGATTTGCATAAAGCGTGGGACTGGGCATCCCGATGACCAGCCATTTTCTCGTGAGTGAGGAGCGGAGTCCACTCCTCTTGAGAATAACCCGCTTAACATGGAATATACGGACAGCCCTAGTTGATACATGAGCTATTCGAGCATACAAAACATGATATTTATTTGAAGGTTTAGAGTTTGGCACATACAAATTTACTTGGAATGGCAGGTAGATACCGTATATAGGTAGGTATGGTGGACTCATATGGAATAACTTTGGGGTTTATGGAATTGGATGCACAAGAAGTATTCCCTCTTAGTACAGGTGAAGGCTAGAAAAAGACTGGGAAGCAACTAGCTAGAGAGCGACAACAGTCATGAACATGCATTAAAATTAATCAACACCGAATGCAAGCATGAGTAGGATATAATGCACCATGAACATAAATATCATAGAGGCTATGTTGATTTTGTTTCAACTACATGCGTGAACATGTGCCAAGTCAAGCCACTCAAATCGTTCAAAAGAGGATACCACCCTATCATACCAATCACAACCATTTTAATAGCATGTTGGTATGCAAGGCAAACTATTATAAGCTCCTAGCTAATTAAGCATGGCATAAGAAACTATAATCTCTAATTGTCATTGCAAACATGTTTATTCATAATAGGCTGAATCAGGAACGATGAACTAATCATATTTAGAAAAACATGAGAGGTTGAGTTCATACCAGTTTTTCTCATCTCAATAAGTTCATCATATAATCATCATAATTGCCTTTCACTTGCACGACCGAATAGTGTGGATAATAATAATAGTGCACGTGCATTGGACTAAGCTGGAATCTGCAAGCATTCGATTCAAGAGAGAAGACAAGGTAGTATGGGCTCTTTGTCAGATCAACAATAATGCATATAAGAGCCACTTAACATTTTCATTATGGTCTTCTCCTATCGACCCCCAAAGGAAGGAAAAGAAATAAAACTATTTACACGGGAAAGCTCCCAACAAGCAAAAGAAGAACAAGAAGTCTTTTTGGGTTTTCTTTTTAATTACTACTACAAACGTGGAAAGTAAACTAATTAAAAGCTACAACTAATTTTTTTGTTTTTCTTAAGGTTTATTAAACACACAAGAAGAAAGCATAAAAAGGAAAATAAACTAGCATGGATGATACAATGAAAAAGTATGAGCACCGACAACTAGCAATGAGTGTGTGAACATCAATGTAATGTCGGTGAGAAATATGTACTCCCCCAAGCTTAGGATTTTGGCCTAAGTTGGTCTATGGCTACGACTGGCCTGGCGGATATCCAAAGTTGTAGCTGGGGTCGTACTGAGATGCGGCAGCTATTGCCTCGTGAGCTGCCGCTTGGAGACGGGCCGTCTCCGTCCTCCTCTTATACTCGTCTGCCTCCTCCCTGGTTATAACATATCTCCCTTTTTCCCGAGAGTCAAAGAAAGCAGGAGCAGGGAGAGCGACGTGATAGGTGCGTCGTCTGTCAAAGATTAGTCGGTACTGGAGGAACTGATCGTTCCTCTCAACAAACTGATGATGAACCATGGCCTCATAATCTAGATAAGTAGGAGGCAACTCAATATCATATCCACATATGGGTATATCAAGAAAATTAGCTAGACGAGTTGCATAAATTCCACCGAAGAAATCTCCATTAAATCTATTATTATGCAACCTACGTGCAACAATAGCCCCCAAGTTGTATTGTTTATCTCCTAAAACAGCACTTCTAAGAACGCTAAGATCAGGCACACACATGTGACATGCTTCATATTTACCATTAATGCATCTACCTATGAAGAGAGCAAAATAATGTATAGCAGGAAAAATGAATGCTCCCTATGGTAGCTTGGGTTATATCTCTAGATCCCCCCCCCCCCACAATTATACGGGCAAGAAAATCTCTAAACTCAGATTTGCGAGGCTCACTAGTGCTGCCCCATTGTGGAAGTTTGCAAGCAGTGTTAAAATCCTCTAAGTCCATAGTATAAGAATTTTCATAAAGATCAAACATGACAGTTTGAGAATTGCGTGATGATGTAAATTCAAACCTCCTCACAAAGGAATCAGTGAGATAGTGGTATTGGCGGCACTTATCCGCCTCGAAGCTCTCAAGATCGGCATTACGCACATATGCGTTAAATTCTTCCTTGATTCCTACTCGATCAATAAAGTCCTCTGAAGGCCATTTACAAGCCCGCACTTGAGCTTCCCTCGGTGGTTCTTCATCAGCATCGCGTATTGCGAGCCTGGGTCCTTGCTTCCGTGAAGGACCACCTTGGTACATTTTCCTAAACATATATCTTCCTCAAGGAACAATCCCCCAAAGAAGTTTTTTGACTGGAGCTTTGAGCAAGGAGATCGAAAATGGCAGCAAAATGAGCTTGGACTCGGGTTTGAGATGGTTAGTGATGTTTGTGGGAGGAGGAAGGAGTGTGTGGTAGCTGGAATGAGTGGAGGGGAGCCATTGTGGGCCCACGAGGCAGGGGGCGCGCCCTCCACCCTCGTGGCCAGGTGCTTGCTCCCCATGCTGTGTTCTCAGTGCCAGACATTCTCAAATATTCCAGGAAAAATCATATTTAAGTTTCAGGGCATTTGGAGAACTTTTATTTTTGGGATATTTTTATTGCATTGATAATTCAGGAAACATATAGGAATTACTATTCTTGCTTTATTTAATATAAATAACAGAAAGTAAAAAGAAAGTACAGAGAGTTGTGTTTTCTAAATTCATCCATCTCATGCTCATCAAAAGGAATCCACCAACAAGGTTGATCAGGTCTTGTTAACAAACTCATTCCGAGTAACATGGAACCGGATTTTTTTTCCGAATAACACTAGGTTACCTCAACGGGGATATGCATGGCCCCAACAATAAGAATATCATATTTCTTCTTGACAGTAGGAAGAGGAAATTCAAAACCTCCAAAAATAATCAATGGAATTTTTCCAATAGAGTTTATACTATGAACTTGAGGTTGTTTCCTCGGAAAGTGTACTGTATGCTCATTGCCATTAACATGAAAAGTGACATTGCCTTTGGTGCAATCAATAACAGCCCCTGCAGTATTCAAAAAGGGTCTTCCAAGAATAATAGACATACTATCGTCCTCGGGAATATCAAGAATAACAAAGTCCGTTAAAATAGTAACGTTTGCAACCACAACAGGCACATCCTCACAAATACCGACAGGTATAGCAGTTGATTTATCAGCCATTTGCAAAGATATTTCAGTAGGTGTCAACTTATTCAAATCAAGTCTATGGTATAAAGAGAGAGGCATAACACTAACACCGGCTCCAAGATCACATAAAGCAGTTTTAACATAGTTTCTTTTAATTGAGCATGGTATAGTTGGTACTCCGGGATCTCCTAGTTTTTTAGGTATTCCACCTTTAAAAGTATAATTAGCAAGCATGGTGGAAATTTCAGCTTCCGGTTCTACTTGAGTGGTAACCATAGAAGCATGTTTACTAATAAGTTTAAGTTCACCTTTAACATTAGCCATATAATTACCCCAAGTGTTCAAGCATATCAGCATTGCATTTTAATTCTCTACCAAAATAAGCACTGAAGTTTTCTTGTTTAACCATAAAGTCATCAAACTCATCCAAGCATGGGCTAGCAAACTTAGTAAATGGGATTTCAGCTTTATCGTATCTATAGAGAGAATTTACCTTTACTACCTATGTCGGGTTATCAAGACCATGTACTTCTTCAATAGGTGATGGATTAAGACCATGTATTTCTTCAACAGGCGGTAAATTAAGATCATGTATTTCTTCGATAGGAGGTAAATTCTTAACATCTTCAGCTTTAATACCTTTTTCTTTCATAGATTTATTTGCCTCTTGCATATCTTCAGGACTGAGAAATATAATACCCCTTTTCTTCAGAGTTGGCTTAGGAGTTGGTTCAGGAATTGGATCGGGAATTGGATCAGGAAGTGTCCAATTATTTTCATTAGTCAACATATTATTCAATAGAATTTCAGCTTCATCTGGTGTTCTTTCCCTGAAAACACAACTAGCACAACTATCCAGGTGGTCTCTGGAAGCATCGGTTAATCCATTATAAAAGACATCAAGTATTTCATTTTTCTTAAGAGGATGATCAGGCAAAGCATTAAGTAATTAGAGAAGTCTCCCCCAAGCTTATGGGAGACTATCTTCTTCAATTTGCACAAAATTATATATTTCCCTTAAAGCAGCTTGTTTCTTATGAGCGGGGAAATATTTAGCAAAGAAGTAATAAATCATATCCTGGGGACTACGCACACAACTAGGGTCAAGAGAATTAAAGCATATCTTAGCATCACCCTTTAATGAGAACGGAAATATCTTAAGGATATAATAGTAGCAAGTTTTCTCATCATTAGTGAATAGGGTAGCTATATCATTTAATTTAGTAAGATGTGCCACAACAGTTTCAGATTCATAACCATAGAAAGGATCAGATTCTACTAAAGTAATTATCTCAGGATCGATAGAGAAATCATAATCCTTATCAGTAACAAAGATAGGTAAAGTAGCATAAGCAGGATCATATTTCATTCTAGCATTCAGAGTTTTTTGTTTCAGCTTAGCTAATAGTTTCTTAAGATCACTCCTATCATTGCAAGCAAGAAAATCTCTAGCATTTTCTTCATCCATAACATAGCCCTCAAGCACAACAGGTAATTTATATCTAGGGGGAGAGTCTTCATCATCACTTTCATCAATATTATCAGTTTCAATAATTGCATTCTCTCTAGCCCTAGCAAGTTGTTCATCAAGAAATTCACCAAGTGGCACAGTAGTATCAAGCATATAAGTAGTTTCATCATAAGTATCATGCATAGCAGAAGTGGCATCATCAATAACATGTGACATATCAGAATTAATAGCAGAAACAGGTTTAGGTGTCGCAAGCTTACTCAGAATAGAAGGTGAATCAAGTGTACAGCTAGATGGCAGCTCCTTACCTCCCCTCGTAGTTGAGGGATAAATTTTTGTTTTCACGTCTTCCAAGTTCTTCATAATGATAAGCAGATATAAATCCCAAGTGACTCAAAGAATAGAGCTATGCTCCCCGGCAACGGCGCCAGAAAATAGGCTTGATAACCCACAAATATAGGGGATCGTAACAGTTTTCGAGGGTAGAGTATTCAACCCAAATTTATTGATTCGACACAAGGGGAGCCAAAGAATATTCTCAAGTATTAGCAGCTGAGTTGTCAATTCAACCACACCTGGAAACTTAATATCTGCAGCAAAGTGTTTAGTAGCAAAGTAGTATGATAGTAGTGATTAGTGATAACGATAGCAAAAGGTAACGGTAGCAAAAGTAATATTTTTGGTGTTTTGTAGTGATGATAACAATAGCAACGGAAAAGTAAATAAGCGAAGAACAATATATGGAAAGCTCGTAGGCAATGGATCGGTGATAGGGAATTATGTCGGACGCGGTTCATCATGTAACAGTCATAACCTAGGGTGACACAAAACTATCTCCAGTTCATCAATGTAATGTAGGCATGTATTCTGAATATAGTCATACGTGCTTATGGAAAAGAACTTGCATGACATCTTTTGTCCTACCCTCCCGTGGCAGCGGGGTCCTAATGGAAACTAAGGGATATTAAGGCCTCCTTTTAATAGAGTACCGGAACAAAGCATTAACACATAGTGAATACATGAACTCCTCAAACTACGGTCATCACCGGTAAGTATCCCGATTATTGTCACTTCGGGGTTAACGGATCATAACATATAATAGGTGACTATAGACTTGCAATATAGGATCAAGAACTCTCATATATTGATGAAAACATAATAGGTTCAGATCTGAAATCATGGCACTCGGGCCCTAGTGACAAGCATTAAGCATAGCAAAGTCATAGCAACATCAATCTCAGAACTTAGTGGATACTAGGGATCAAACCCTAACAAAACTAACTCGATTACATGATAAATATTATCCAACCCATCACCGTCCAGCAAGCCTACGATGGAATTACTCACACACGGCGGTGAGCATCATGAAATGGGTGATGGAGGATGGTTGATGATGACGATGGTGACGGATTCCCCTCTCCGGAGCCCCGAACAGACTCCAGATCAGCCCTCCTGAGAGAGTTTAGGGCTTGGCGGCGGCTCCATATCGTAAAACGTGATGAATCCTTCTCCCTCGTTTTTTCTCCCCGGAAGTGAATATATGGAGTCCAGGTTGAGGTCGGTGGAGCGTCAGGGGGCCCACGAGGTAGGGGGCGCGCCCAAGGGGGCAGACGCGCCCCCACCCTCGTGGACAGGTGGAGGCCCCTGACATGGATCTTCCTTCCAATATTTATTATATATTCAAAAATAATGCTCCGTTGATTTTTAGGCCATTCCGAGAAATTTTATTTCTGCACAAAAATAACACCATGGCAATTCTGCTGAAAACAGCGTCAGTCCGGGTTAGTTCCATTCAAATCATGCAAGTTAGAGTCCAAAACAAGGGCAAAAGTGTTTGGAAAAGTAGATACGACGGAGACGTATCAGTTACACCGCTGCATAGAGGGGGGAAGAGTTGGTGATGACGGTGGTGAAGTTGTTGGTGTAGATCGTTGTCGCGATGATGGCCCCGGTGGCGTTCCGGTGCCACCGGGAGAGAGGGGGAGAGAGCCCCCCTTCTTCTTCTTCTTCCTTGACCTTCCCCCTAGATGGGAGAAGGGTTTCCCCTC
>NC_041382.1:122342631-122350711 GCF_002162155.2 Triticum dicoccoides
GGATCTGTCTCTCTGTCTCTCTTTGTTTCTGCGTTCCTAGATTCTTCCCTTTCACCGTTTATATTGTCGGAGATCCGTAACTCTGATTGGGCTGAAATTTGGACACGATTTTTATCTGTATATTAGCTTTCTTGCGGCGAAAGAAGGGCAGCAACCGCCTTACGGGGTGGCCGCAAGGGCCCAGGGTGCGCCTGACCCCCTAGGGCGCACCCCTTGCCTCATGGCCCCCTCGGGCATCGTCTCGCGTTGATTCTTCTTCCCAAAAATCACATATATTCCAAAAAAAATCTCCGTCAGTTTTTATCCCGTTTGGACTCCGTTTGATATGGATTTTCTGTGAAACAAAAAACTTGCAACAAACAGGAACTGACACTGGGCACTAGATCAATATGTTAGTCCCAAAAAATAGTATAAAAAGTTGCCAAAAGTATATGAAAGTTGTATAATATTAGCATGGAACAATAAACAATTATAGATACGACGGAGACGTATCAGCATTCCCAAGCTTAATTCCTGCTCGTCCTCGAGTAGGTAAATGATAAAAAAGATAATTTTTGATGTGGAATGCTACCTAGCATAATCTTCATCACGTAATCTAATCATGGCATGAATATTAAGAAATAGTCTATCATTTGACATTAAGACAATAGTACTTCAAGCATACTAATAAAGCAATCATGTCTTTTTAAAATAACATGGCCAAAGAAAGTTATCCCTACAAAATCATATGATCTGGCTATGCTCCATCTTCACCACACAAAATATTCAAATCATGCACAACCCCGATGAAAAGCCAAGCAATTGTTTCATACTTGTGATGTTCTCAAACCTTTTCAACTTTCACGCAATACATGAGCGTGAGCCATGGACATAGCACTATAGGTGGAATAGAATATGATGGTGGAGGTTGTGTGGAGAAGACAAAAAGGAGAAAATCTCACATTGACGCGACTAATCAACGGGCTATGGAGATGCCCATCAATTGATGTCAATGGGAGGAGTTGGGATTGCCATGCAACGGATGCACTAAGAGCTATAAGTGTATGAAAGCTCAAACTGAAACTAAGTGGGTGTGCATCCAACTTGCTTGCTCATGAAGACCTAGGGCATTTGAGGAAGCCCATCCTTGGAATATACAAGCCAAGTTCTATAATGAAAATTCCCACCAGTATATGAAAGTGATAACTCAAGAGACTCTCTACATGAAGAACATGGTGATACTCTGAAGCACAAGTGTGGTAAAAGGATAGTAACATTGTCCCTTCTCTCTTTTCTCTCGTTTTTTTTTTCATTTTTTCTCCTTTTTTTGGTGGGATTCTTTGGCCTTTTTTATTATTTGGGATTCTTTGGCCTCTTTTATTTTGATAACCTCACATGGGACAATGTTATAATAATGATGATCATCACACTTTTATTTACTTACAACTCAATACTAGAACAAAGATATGACTCTATATGAATGCCTCCGGCGGTGTACCGGGATGTGCAATGATCTAGCGTACAAAAGATATAAAAAAACGGACAAGCCATGAAAATATCATGCTAGCTATCTTACAATCATGCAAAGCAATATGATAATGAATGCTCAAGTCATATATATGAAGATGATGGAAGTTGCATGGCAATATATCTCGGAATGGTTATGGAAATGCCATGATAGGTAGGTATGGTGGCTGTTTTGAGGAAGATATAAGGATGCTTATGTGTGATAGAGCGTATCGTATCACGGGGTTTTGATGCACCGACGAAGTTTGCACCAATTCTCGAGGTGAGAAAGGGAAATGCACGGTACCGAAGAGGCTAGCAATGATGGAAGGGTGAGAGTGCGTATAATCCATGGACTCAACATTATTCATAAAGAACTCACATACTTATTGTAAAAGTCTATTAGCCATCGAAACAAAGTACTATGTGCATGCTCCTAGGGGGATAGATTGGTAGGAAAAGACCATCGCTCGTCCCCGACTGCCACTCATAAGGAAGACAATCAATAAATAAATCATGCTCCGACTTCATCACATAACGGTTCACCATACGTGCATACTACGGGAATCACAAACTTCAACACAAGTATTTCTACAATCCACAACTATCCACTAGCATGACTCTAATATCACCATCTTTATATCGCAAAACTATTGCAAGGAATCAAACATATCATATTCAGTGATCTACAAGTTTTATGTAGGATTTTATGACTAACCATGTGAATGACCAATTCCTGTCATCTCTCTAAATAGATATAAGTGAAGCAAGAGTGTTTAATTCTTTCTACAAAAGATATGCCCACGCTCTAACAAATATAAGTGAAGCAAAAGAGCATTCTACAAATAGCAGTTTCTTATGTGAAGAGAACCAGGCAATCCAAACTTCAAATGATATAAGTGAAGCACATGAAGCATTCTATAAAGCCATACTCAAAAGATATAAGTGAAGTGCAAAGATCATTCTATAAATCAACCATGGACTATCTCATACCAGCATTGTTCATAAAAGAAAAGTGAAAACTAAATGCAAAAGATGCTCCAAGATTTGCACATATCGCATGAACGAAATGAATCCGAAAACATACCGATACTTGTTGAAGAAAGATGGGATGCCTTCCGGGGCATCCCCAAGCTTAGATGCTTGAGTCTCCTTGAATATTTACTTGGGGTGCCTTGGGCATCCCCAAGCTTGAGCTCTTGCCTCTCCTCCTTCTACTCACATCGAGGCCTCCTCGATCTTCGAACACTTCATCACACAAAACTCAACAGAAAACTCGGTAAGATCCGTTAGTATAATAAAGAAAATCACTACTCTAAGTACTGTTGCAAACCAATTCATACTTTATTTTTGCATTGTAGCTACTGTAATATAACTTTCCAATGGCTTAATCCACTGATAGAAATTTATAGTTTCATCAAAACAAGCAAACTATGCATCAAAAACAGAATCTGTCTTAAACAGGACATTCTGTAGTAATTTGAACATTCACCATACTTATGATACTCCAAAAATTATGAAATAATTAGGAAAAACAAAAAAATTGTATAGAAAGACAGTGTAAAAAGTTTCAGATCCGTTTGACGTTTCAGTAAAAAATGTAAAATCACGCACTACAGACAAAGTTTCTGTTCTGCACCGCACAAACCAACAAGCAACGTAAACGTCCTAAAGGCAAATCTTGGCACATTATTTTTGTTTTTTAACTTTATAAAAGCACACAACAGAAATAAATGACTCTCTAAAACTTCCGGGTTGTCTCCCTGGCAGCGCTTTCTTTAAAGCCATTAAGCTAGGCATATAGTGCTCAAGTAATGAATCCACCAGGATCCCAAGGTATATCAAAGACAATTTGAATCAACAATGATTTGTAATTTAGTAGTGAGCACAAAGTAATATATATCAAGCAATGACGAATTCTAACTCTCTTCCTAGGCATTGGCATGTCATACAAGAACAATTCATGCACATCAAGTAAATGCCAATACATAGCATAAGCAGTTTCTTGCAATTCTATCGTGTTGGAAACATAAAGAGACGGAGATGTAGTTCCTCTGTCATAATAATTGCAAGTAGGAGCAGCAAGCACATGCATATTATAGTCATCAAAATTATCATCTGCAACGGTAAAAGGCAACCCATAAATATAGTCCTTAATAAGTGCAAACTTCTCCGATATAGTGTAGTCGGGAGAATTTAAAAAGATAATGTAACTATCATGCATGGGTGCAATAGCAACAATTTCATGTTTAACATAAGGAACTATAGCGAGTTCATCTCCATAAGCATAATTCATATTGGCATCTTGGCCACAAGCATAGCAAGCATCATCAAAAAGGGATATTTCAAAAGAATCAACGGGATCATAACAATCATCATAGCATTCATCCTTTGGTAGATTCGAAGGGAAATTAAACAATGTATGGGATAAAGAGTTACTCTCATTAGATGGTGGGAACGGGCGATCAATCTGCTCTTCCTCCTTTTGTTCTTCGCTCTCCTCCTCATCTTTTTCATCCAATGAGCTCACAATGTCATTAATTTCTTCTTCCATAGACTCCTGCAAAATATTAGTCTCTTCTTGGACAGCGGAGGATTCCTCAATATATGGTTTAATATAAGGATTAGAAGCATAATTATCATAGCAATATTTAAGTATGGCCAAATTTTCAGATTTGTAGAGAGTAGTATCACACTCTTCAATAAAATAAGCAATTTCACAAGTACGCCTAAAAACAACAAATTCTTCAATTTTTTGAACATCATAGTAATTATAAACACCCTTAGTATACGAAGATATGATTCCATTATCACTAAACCCACATTGGTAAGGAAGGTGTTTCTTAGGGTCTTTAGAACAATAAGTACAATCATATATTTCACATAAATTCCAAGCATAGCACTGCAAATGATGAATTTGACCCAGTAAAAGTTTCCCTTTTTCCGATATGCGGTGTCGCACATAACAAGCATGCTCATCTAAAGATTTGCCCTCAACTAAGCTAGTTGGGGTTTCAGCCCGAGCACATAGGGATCGAAGATTATCCAAGTAAAAAGTTTCAGTAGTGTGATCGATTTTGAGTGGTTCTTCAACCATTGGTTCAGTAGGTACCACTATTTTTTTGGTATTTTGTGTTTCCTACCCATAACTAAAGATAGAAAACAAGAGCACAAAATAAAAACTACTTAATGATAAAGCTAACAAGCACACACGAGAATATTCACCCCACGCTATAACTCCCCGGCAACGGCGCCAGAAAAAGGTCTTGATAACCCACAAGTATAAGGGATCAATTGTAGCCTCTTTTGATAAGTAAGAGTGTCGAACCCAACGAGGAGCTAAAGGTAGAACAAATATTCCCTCAAGTTCTATTGACCACCGATACAACTCTACGCACGCTTAACGTTCGCCTTACCTAGAACAAGTATGAAACTAGAAGTACTTTGTAGGTGTTGTAGGATAGGTTTGCAAGATAATAAAGAGCATGTAAATAAAAGCTAGGGGCTGTTTAGATAAAGACACAACTAAGTTAGTTTTAGTAGAGAGCTTTTTGTCACGAGAAAGTTATTTGTCCCTTGGCAATCGATAACTAGATCGGTAATCATTATTGCAATTTTATTTGAGGGAGATGCATAAGCTAACATACTTTCTCTTCTTGGATCATATGCACTTATGATTGGAACTCTAGCAAGCATCTGCAACTACTAAAGATCATTAAGGTAAAACCCTACCATAGCATTATAAGGCATCAAGTCCTCTTTACTCCCATACGCAAACAACCTACTTACTCAGGCCGGCGCTTCTGTCACTCACGCCACCCACCATAAGAATGAACATATTGCAAACCCTACAGCAGGGATCCCTCACGCTTGCGCGACATGGAGAGCACCATAGGACAGCATCAATAATAAAACATGCAACTCAAACCAATCATGATCATCAATTAACCCATAGGACAAAACGGATCTACTCAAACATCATAGGATAGCCATACATCATTGGGAAATAATATATAGCGTTGAGCACCATGTTTAAGTAGAGATTACAGCGGGTAAAAGAGGGGTTACACTGTTGCATAGAGGGGGAAAGAGTTGGTGATGACGGTGGTGAAGTTGTTGGTGTAGATCGTTGTCGCGATGATGGCCCCGGCGGCGTTCCGGCGCCACCGGGAGAGAGGGGGAGAGAGCCCCCCTTCTTCTTATTAGTCTTCCTTGACCTTCCCCCTAGATGGGAGAAGGGTTTCCCCTCTGGTCCATGGCCTCCATGGCGGCGGAGGGGCGAGAGCCCCTCCGAGATTGGATCTGTCTCTCTGTCTCTCTCTGTTTCTGCGTTCCCAGATTCTGCCCTTTCACCGTTTCTTATATTCCCGGAGATCCGTAACTCCGATTGGGCTGAAATTTGGACACGATTTTTATCTGGATATTAGCTTTTTTGTGGCGAAAGAAGGGCACAAACCGCCTTACGGGGTGGCCACGAGGGCCCAGGGCGCGCCTGACCCCCTGGGGCGCGCCCCCCTGCCTCATGGCCCCCTCGGGCATCGTCTCGCGTTGATTCTTCTTCCCAAAAATCACATATATTCCAAAAAAATCTCTGTCAGTTTTTATCCCGTTTGGACTCCATTTGATATGGATTTTCTGCGAAACAAAAAACATGCAACAAACAGGAACTGGCACTGGTCACTGGATCAATATGTTAGTCCCCAAAAATAGTATAAAAAGTTGCCAAAAGTATATGAAAGTTGTATAATATTGGCATGGAACAATCAAAATTATAGATACAACGGAGACGTATCAATCCTGAACCTTATCTGCATTACTTCCGTTATCATTGCTTAATAAGGCACTCTTCTCCAATATTCTGTCAGCATTCTAAAAGAAGAAACAAGTAGACACATAACAGGTTTAGCATGTACTAGTATATGAAACTCATTTCGGTGAACCAGTTCATTAGTAAGGTGGACAAGATTAAACTACCAAGTCTTCTATTGCCAAGTAGTACATTATAAAAGCATCAAGCAAACATATATCTATGTCCTATGGTCACTGCATTGTCTTGCCAAATCAAAATAGAGACATTGTTCAAATCATATCAGTTCAAGAGAAAGCAGCACTAAAAGAATACAAAGTGTGGGAAACTAAACGGCGCAACAAGATTTCAGATGGGTACCACGGGTCTACATGTACAACAACACTATTGGCCCTGTTATGATGCTAGTAATGTGCATGATATGAGAAGTTAATGATGTCTACTACACAACCTTCTTCTTGTAGACGTTGTTGGGCCTCCAAGTGCAGAGGTTTGTAGGACAGTGGCAAATTTCCCTCAAGTGGATGACCTAAGGTTTATCAATCCGTGGGAGGCGTAGGATGAAGATGGTCTCTCTCAAACAACCCTGCAACCAAATAGCAAAGAGTCTCTTGTGTCCCCAACACACCCAATACAATGGTAAATCGTATAGGTGCACTAGTTCAGCGAAGAGATGGTGATGCAAGTGCAATATGGATGGTAGATATATGTTTTTGTTATCTGAAAATATAAAAACAGCAAGGTAACTAATGAGAAAAGTGAGCAAAGACGGTATTGCAATGCGTTGAAACAAGGCCTAGGGTCCATACTTTCACTAGTGCAAGTTCTCTCAACAATAATAACATAATTAGATCATATAGTTATCCCTCAACATGCAACAAAGAGTCACTCCAAAGTTACTAATAGCGGAGAACAAATGAAGAGATTATTGTAGGGTACGAAACCACCTCAAAGTTATTCTTTCTGATCGATCTATTCAAGAGTCCATAGTAAAATAACACGAAGCTATTCTTTCCATTCAATCTATCCTAGAGTTCGTACTAGAATAACACCTTAAGACACAAATCAACCAAAACCCTGATTTCACCTAGATACTCCAATATCACCTCAAGTATCCGTGGGTATGATTACACGATATGCATCACACAATCTCAGATTCATCTATTCAACCAACACAAAGAACTTCAAAGAGTGCCCCAAAGTTTCTACCGGAGAGTCAAGATGAAAACATGTGCCAACCCCTATGCATAGGTTCACAAGGTCACGGAACTCGCAAGTTGATCACCAAAACATACATCAAGTAGATCACGTGAATATCCCATTGTCACCACATATAAGCACGTGCAAGACATACATCAAGTGTTCTCAAATCCTTAAAGACTCAATCCAATAAGATAACTTCAAAGGGAAAACTCAATCCATTACAAGAGAGTAGAGGGGGAGAAACATCATAAGATCCAACTATAATAGTAAAGCTCACGATACATCAAGATCATGCCAAATCAAGAACACGAGAGAGAGATCAAACACATAGCTACTGGTACATACCCTCAGCCCCGAGGGTGAACTACTCCCTCCTTGTCATGGAGAGTGTCGGGATGATGAAGATGGCCACTAGAGAGGGATTCCCCCCTCCGACAGGGTGCCGGAATGGGTCTAGATTGGTTTTCTATGGCTACAGAGGCTTGCGGCGGCGGAACTCCTCATCTAGGTTATTTTCTGGAGGTTTCTGTATTTATAGGAATTTTTGGCATCGGGAACAAGTCAGGGGGTCCCCGAGTCGTCCAC
>NC_041382.1:122351121-122378307 GCF_002162155.2 Triticum dicoccoides
CACCCACCCTCGTGGACGGCCCGGGACTCTTCTGGCCCAACTCTTTCACTCTGGGGGCTTCTTTTGGTCCATAAAATTGATAAAAAAATTGGCACGTCAATTGGACTCCGTTTGGTATTCCTTTTCTGTAAAACTCAAAAACAAGGAAAAACAGAAACTGGCACTGGGCTCTAGGTTAATAGGTTAGTCCCAAAAATCATATAAAATACCATATAAATGCATATAAAACATCTTAGATGGATAATATAATAGCATGGAACAATAAAAAATTATAGATATGTTGGAGACGTATCAGTCAACTGTATACACAATTGAAATTGAAATCAAGAGAGCTATTTGTAAGAGCAAACCTGTTAAAGAAACATGCGTAAACATACCTGTTGTGCCATTGGAGTTTCCATTGGATAGTTTAATTTAAAAATAAGTTTGTATGAGTAAATACAGTGATACAAGAGCAAAGCTGTATGCACGATAGCAATTGGATCTTAAATGAGAACAATTGTTCTTCAGGATTAAGCACTTGTTCTACATGAATAGAGCACAGCAAGACACAAGAATATAGTACTTAAAATAAAATGAGCTCATAGACCTTACCACATTCTTGGTTCGGGACCAGTAAAGAACACGTCGTTCCTAGTCATTGTCCAGTAAATGTGTCTCAGGAGAACGTAAGGGAATTTGATGAGTTTCTTTGCCAGTGAAGTATGTTTTCTTCAGGTAATTCCGATACTGCCACCAAGCATTCTTGAAGATAGCAGAGGTATTAGCACAGGTTACCTCATCCTGAGTTTCCAAATCGGTCCTTCTCTATAGAGGAAAATGGGAAATTTTGTTGTATAATAACCATCATGGAGTAGAATGTGTGGGACAAAGCAAAGTAATTGCCATGAATAACATTACTTACACATAACTCCTGGACAAACACCTATAGCTGGCATTTGCCTTCATCTTCAGTATGATATTTCCATGATGGGAAGATACACACATAGGATTTAACAACATCAAATGCGATAGATGCTAAACTATGAATGGCTGGTTGTGCTACCTCCACATGAATAGGTGTACTAACTGGTGGAGTTGGGGTTCGCCGTGGTAGTACTGGCGCTTTGGGCATTGGAGCTGCCTTACTAACTGCTCTTGTTTGGGAGCTCTATGGTGGAGATGGTGTTGTGTCAATAGGAACTGGGTTACTATCTGCTAGGTTTGGGGTTAGATTGGGTGAACCTGGTTCTTTGTCCATTGCAGTAGGGGTAAAATCTGGGAGAGTCTGGGTTATGTGTGGTAGGGTTGGTTCTCATGCATGTACAACCAGGGTGCTATCTCCACCAAGAGGTAGCACTGTTTTATTTGAAGACTGTGTTTTTACTCCGCTAGATACTGCCATCACCCACTCCAATTCAAAGGGCTGATAAACAGGAAACATAGCTGAATGTACAGACATTGTATGAGAGACAGATGCAATAGATAGTGTGGGAAAAGAGGGCATTAAATAATTGACATGTATATTGTTTAACTAAAATGAACAGCATGACATAATTTCACATATATGATGTCTATCTAAACTGGATAGCATAGCATAACATAATTCAAAGATATGATGACTAACTAAACAGGATCGCATGACATAATTCACATACATGTTATCTAAGTAACCAGGATCGCATGATTTAATTCACATATGTGATTTATATGCTAAGCAGAGGGCATTCACATATATGATGTCTGGACTAAGAACATGGTGTTGAATATTATGTATATGATGTCTAAACTATGTAATGCAAGACATCATATGCATGATATGAGCAGTAGAACCATGCCATGTTAGAGCATACACCTCGATGGGGGAATAGGACTGGTCATCTGTCTCTGAATCCATCTCTGAGGAGCTATCGGGACCCAGCAAGAGATCTGCTTCGACAAGTAGCACTGTCTGCTCTGAAGGCCTTGTTTCACTCCAGATTTTTCCATCACCCACTCAAATGGCTGATACATAGGAAGAGTAGTTTAATGTAGAAACATTGTCGACAAATGGAAATTTAATGAAGAAAAGGATGGGCTAGATATCATTCAAATATATGATGTCTAGTTAAATATGATGACATTGCCCATTTCACATATATTATGGCTGGCTAAAAGACATGAGACTACATAATTCCCATATATGATATTGAAACTAAACAGGTGGCATTACAGAACATGTCTAAACTAAGCAGATAATATATATATAATGTCGAAAGTAGGCACTGCAAGGCAACATATGCATGATATGACTAACATCATCATGCCAAGTTAGAGCAAACACCTTGGGGGTAAATAGGAGTGGTCAGCTGCGTCTGAATCCGCCTCAGGACAGATATCTTCCTCTGGATTACAATCTGGAGAGGGGGGAGGGTTTGCCATTGAACCCACCATGGTGCAATGTCTGCATGAAATTGTATTTCCACACAAAACTCTTTTCTTTTTCTCTACATGTTCAGCATGACTGTGTACAATATCTGACATGCATACAAAAAAATATAGTGAGATTATGTAAGGAGAGCATGCAGAAATCTAGAGTAATGGTAACAACTAGTGGATGGATCCAAAAATAATGATAGCGGGCTGATGATTGCTTTAATTTAATTAAAAAACTGATGATGATTGCTTTACTATTTGTTTCCCACCCAAGATGAACAATATAGGCATACCCTAGGTGAACCAGATATTAGACAGAGATACTATTCATTGATGCCTCGATATGTGCCCCACAACTAATTTAGAACTCAAGTTTGAACATCAATTTGGACCTGACTTGGAGTCTAAGAGGTGAGCAGGACAATAAAGTAGCAGGTAATATTAAGCAATGCATAACATAAGCAGAAACAAAAGAGTGCGACCTCTCCTGTGGACCCGTGTACTCCTCAGGTTCATTTGCTGAGTCGATGATGGTGATGTTGTTGCGGTGGGTGCCGGCGGCAGGGAAGGAGATTTGAGGCGGCGAAAGACGGTCAGGAGTCGTGATGTCTGGTTTGGTGGATGCTTCTGTCGATGGAGCACCTCAGGTGAGGTTGACGATGCCGCGGCAGGAGCAGGACAAACCACACAAAGTTTTCTTCGACACCTACTTGTAACTAAACTAATTTTGTAAGGGCTCATTTGGCTTGCATGATTCTAAAAATGCAGGGATAGGAGGGAAAACACCGGAATAGGATATGAATGCACATGGGAAACCGAGCATTTGTGAAGACATGATTTCTGTCAACTTGGGTGTTTGGTTCACGGGAATTGGAGGAGTAGAGGAATGCAAAGAAACATGGCCAAAATAAAGTGAAACCATATGAAAGCGTGTACAGTTAGAATGTTTTCATGCAGAGGATTGATCGCTGAAGAAGTTGAGGCGGGGGTGGCTCTGAACTTGACATGAATGTAGAGTAATAAGTGATGCAACAAGTCTTTGCCGTAGCCGTGTCAACCTCAGCATCATTGGGTTGGTCGCTAAAGAAGTTTAGGCAGAGGTGGCTGTCGGAGGTGTGGAGGAAGATCTGAGGAATCTATAGACGGTGTCTAGGCCACTGCTCTGTTGTGATGGATCGTTCCGTCATTGGAGCAGCTCCGGTGAGCCGTCAGACGTCAAGGCTGAAGCAGCAAAAGACAGACATCATTAATCTCAAGTGGGATTCTAATAGCATCTCCAATAGATGATGTAAAATGCATTACCAAAAAGTGATAGATGTAAAATTTACATCACCAAAAACCAACTGACTACAACAGATGTGGTAAAAAATGTTGACTCTGAACTTAACTGTCGAAACTGAAATTTACTGTGGAATCTGAATGTTATTGTCGAAACTGAACGCAATGGTAGCAGAGAGGCACTTCACATGGGATAGTTTAGGGAGGGCCTGTAGTTCATCTTCAACCTGCACCTCCCTGAGCCGCCAGCCACCACCGGCTGAACCCCGCGCCGCCTCGCCGCCGCAAAATAACTCCCCACCGCCGGTCCGCCGCCGCCTTGCCGCCCCGAAATAACTCCCCACCACTGGCCCACCACCGCCCTGGACAGCCCTCTAGCCCCCCCCACCCCCGCGCCAAGCCTTTTCTCCGGTGATCCCCACGCCATCGCCCCACCATCGCCCCCCACCGCCGGCGAGCAGCACCCCACCCAGAATCCTAAGATAGATAGTGGGGTACCTCTATGGCTAGCCCCCTCCCCGCTGTGGGTGGTTTTTCCTTAACTCCGGCGAGACCACCCACCCCCTAAAAATTGACTGACCCAAAAGTTGATTCAGTCGACTGAAGTGTAGCTAAATCGGAGCAGAGCAGCAACATGAGCGAGGGGGAGAGCAGCAGCAGTAGCGCGAGTGAGAGCCGGAGCAGCAGCAGCTGGGCGAGCGAGCAAGTGAGAGCCCGAGCAGCAGCAGCACCAGCAGCGCGAGCGACCTAGCGACAACCGGAGCAACAACAACACATCCGACTGGTATGGCTGTCGCCGCCGAAGGGGCCTCACACTAGGGAGAGCCGCCATGGAGATGTCGCCTGCGGCACCGGCTTCGAGGTAGCCGCTCCATGGGGGTGCGGGATAGAGCACCGTCGGCGCCGGTAGGTCAAGTTAAGGAGAAGGTGCTATGCGATGAGTGTACAACCTCTTTGGTGGCGCCGAGTAGGCCTCGGCTTCGTCCGAGGAGTCGGTGAGGATGTTGTGGTTCCGGTGGAGCAGGTTAAGGCGGCGCTGTGGGGATGGAGCAGCCGCGATAGACAAGGCAATCGTCGGAGCAGCTCCTTGGAGGTGGAGGACGGGGTGGCTGAACTGGCGAGACAACGAGATGGACGACGAATCCTCATCCTAGGAGGCATATGAGGGACCTCGACCTATTGCGGTGGACGATGTCGTCGGGGAAGAGGCTCCGGCTGGGCAGCAATGAGGTGGCGGACGGAGGAGGGTGGGGTTTCCGACTAGAGCGGAGAGGTTATGACGGCTTGGGATTTCGAATGGCGAAAAGGAGGCGATGGGAGGGGGCAACCATGGCTTAGCGACGCGCTTGTCCGAAATGTGGGGTAAGTTACGAAAGTACCCCCACCAATTTGAGCTAGGTGGTTCTTTCGGTTCAGGGGTATCACATGCATTTCGCGTGTCGGGATTTCGCAGGAGGTGGGAGTTTTCGCGCGTGTTGTAATTTTGGGATAGCAAGGCACGGGTTGAGATGGAGGGAGTCTTTGCTGGCTGTATAAATGGAAGGAGGGAGTATGGATCCATGTTATGTCCAATTAAATTTTTTTGCTAGCTGTATAATGCATGTAACCTACTCATGCCAACATTTTAGTGCATTCCAAATGTCTATACTACTGCTGCAATTTGAACTGAATTTGAATTCATTTCTCTATTTCAATAAGAATCTACAATCATGATTGTTGCCAACTTCAACTGTCATTCGTGTATTACCTTAACAACACACCACATGATTACTATAGAGATAGATATGAACTATGTGTACTATATGAACTCGAATTCAATTTTTTGAATACACTTGATGTTGATTTCAAATAATAGTACATTTGATGTACTAACTGTCGGATTACGGGTTCTGGCAAAACCCTCAAGGTTCGAACACTGGGGTGTGCGCGAAGATCTCCCCCCTACTGATCCACGTCCTAGCTTTACTAAGATCTTATGGGCTGTCTCGACGAACTCACAACACAAAGGACACAAGATTTATACTGGTTCAGGCCACCGTTGTGGTGTAATACCCTACTCCAGTGTGGTGTGGTGGATTGCCTCTTGGGCTAAGGATGAATAGTACAAGGGGAAGAACAGCCTCCTGAGGAGAGGTGTTCTTGTGCTTGGTGAACTTGTGGTTGTTCTGTTCCCTGACGATCTGACCCCCTGGCTATGGTGGTGGCTAGTCCTATTTATAGAGGCCCTGGTCCTCTCCCCAAATATTGAGCGGGAAGGGAGCCAACAACGGCCAATTCGAAAGGGGGCAACGAGTATAGCTTATCCTGACAAAAGCAGTCTTCGCCTGCAAAAGGCTCTGGTGGTGACGCCGTCTTGCGCTCCACGGTGACCTCCGTCTTGTCGTCCTTCTGGTCTTGGTCTCATTGCACCGATATGGAAACCTTTGCTTGACACCTCGGTACTCCACGCCTGCGCTTGCTTCCTTAGCACCAAAGACGAAACAAGGACTCTGTGCACGCTGGCGCCAGCCTGATGCCCGCCTGGTCTGGATCGTCATGGCTCGCGTCATCTGAACCTCGTGAGGTTTGCCTGGCCCTGATCTCTCCGCCCCTCGCGAGCCAACCTGGTGAGGCCGCTCCTGAGGAGGTCTTCTATCGTTCGCCTCGCGAGGCTTAGCCCCTCACGAGGGTCTTGAGTCCTTGCTGGCGAAGATGGGCCATACGGGCCCGCTCGCAGAGCCACGCCGTGGGCCGCAGGCAGGCAAGTATGGGGACCCCCATTCCCAGGATGCCGACAGTAGCCCCCGGGCCCAAGGCGTGCTCGGGCTTGGCTTCGAGGCGAAGCAAAAGGCCAAGTGCGGAGCGTCGCGGGTCCCAATAGCCTGTGGCCTTGGTCGATGCGTGGCGGTTGATTGGACATGGGCGTCTCTGCTTCCCCATGCTACCTCGGCAACTGCCCGACTTGACAAGTCCCTGCTGCATGAAAGGAAAAACCATCATTATTACCTTAGATCATGGAGGCCGGCGGTTGGCCTCCCCTTGGCTATAAATGGGGGGGCGGAGCCCCCGTCGCCCATCTCTTCCCATTCCGCTTGCTTCTTGCTCTTTACTCCATCGCCAGTTGCAACAGCAATGGCACCGTCGAAGAGGTTCTCCGCCGCGGAGAAAGGGAAGGCCCCTCATGAGGGGCCCGGCTCTCCGGCGCCCAAGCGTGGACGCGGTCATCCCCGCAAGCACTCCCCGACCCCTGCCGCGGCCCCACGCAGCCGTGGCAGTGCCGCTTCGCGTGGCAGGGGCCGTTCCAGTCGCGACGGTCCTGTTGATGAAGGGAGACATGTCGTGGTCGCGCGGCCTCCCTGGCCGTGCTTCCACTCAGCGGAGGTGCTACCGGAGTTCGTCACCTGGTCGGAGAACCCGGCCGGCAACTGGGTTCAGCTCCCGCGTTTCTTCGCTAATGAGCTGCCACCCCCATTCAAGATCTCCATTGCGGGCAACATAGCCCTTGCCTGTGGCTGGCAGACGTTTGCCCGCGCGCGCGGCCTGGGCAGGCGGTGCACCCTCCACTTCAATTATGATGGTGACGCGACCCTCTACGTGAGGGTGTTTGGGGAAGATGGTCGCCGCGCCGGGTGCTGCCCCGAGGTCAATGACGGTGAGGAGGTGCTCGGCCTTGGCGATGGTCGCGAAGAGGACGAGGGCGAACCCGCCCTTGTGGCCGACCATGTCTAGTCCAGCTACGGCGGCTCTTCCTCCAGCGACAGCCCCAGCAGCGGCGGTTATGACCAGCCGCCGCACCCGCTTTGAGTGCGGCAGTGGGTCGTCTCATCACCGCGCCTCCGTGAAGCATGAGGAGGGGTCCGGCTGAGCTCAGGAGGACGTCGGGAGCCTGCCCCTGTGAACCGCTATAGGGGCAGACGCCGCTTTTATTTTGTTCTTCCATTCATTCCTGCATCAAAAAGAAACCAGAATGGGCCCAAAGGGGCGTGTATCGAACTATGATCTCAATTACTATGCTATGTTTGTTGCTCCTGTGCTGTGTCGCAACTTTGTCGTTTTGCGTAGGGATAACTTAGCTTGACTTGTTCGGAGTAGCCTCCTCCTCACGAGGCACTTGCTTGCTTCTCGGTGCCTGTCGAAGCTTCCTATACCTAATAGGCGCTTAGGAACTGCAAAAAATTCGTCAAGAGGTTTATCGTTCTCCCAAGGCTTGGTCGAGGGCGCCGCTGGCCTTGACCCAGCGCTTCGTATCACGGTTCCCGAGGGGCACAGATTGAGAGAGAGAGAGAGAGAGAGAGAGAGAGAGAGAGAGAGAGAGAGAGGTGTGCTAGCTTGTGGGCTCGAACGAGGGTACCTCGCGAAAAACAGAAGAAGGAAGCTCAGGAAGGTACCTGTTCAGCCCCCTCGCGAGGAACGCGAGAGAGAGCACATGCTGACCAAAGAAATGAAAGCAGAAAGCGAAAGGGCGAGACCAGCAAGAGACACCAGAAAGAAAATTTCAATTAAAGAGGGGCAAGCCAACTTCGGAAAGCAAATAAAAAGCCACGTCCGACACCTAGTCTAGTCTTCGACGTCTTCTCACCAGCGCGGAGCTAAGTGCTGCCACTAAGACCTGGGAGGGAGCCCTCGAGGCCCAAGTGAGGCACTCCTGAGACTCCGGGGCATGTACATCCCCACTCGTTATTACGTGAGAGTGTCACAGGTGGTGATCTTCATAGGCGTTGGGCCTTCTTCACAGGCGTTGGGCCTTTCTTCAATAGGCGCCGAGCCTTCTTCACAGGCGCTGGGCCTTTCTTCACAAGCGACAGGCCTTCTTCACAGGCGTTGGGCCTTCCTTCAGGGGTAGAACTTCCGGAGGTGCTGAATGTTCTAGGCGTTCTGGATGGGTACCCCGTCCTATGTTTCCAAGCGTGCGGTGCCAGGCCTGGAGACATGGACGACCTTGAACGGGCCCTCCCACATGGGCGACAGCTTATGCAGCCCTTCCCTGAAGAGGACCCACCTCAGGACGAGGTCACCCACCTCGAGCATCCTGGAGCGGACATTGCGACAGTGGTACCGCCGCAGCGCTTGCTGGTATCTTGCCGTCCATAGTGCTGCTTCGCGGTGATGTTCCTCCTCTAGCACGAGGTCCATCCCCTGCCTGGCATCCTGTTGTGTTTCATCAAATGCCAGGACCCGTGCAGAGCGATGCCTGGCCTCGTGAGGGAGGACTGCTTCCGCTCCGTAGACAAGGAAGAACAGGGTCTCTCCCGTTGGCTTGGTGGCGGTGGTGCGGATGGACCACAGCACGGACTGGAGCTCATCGTGCCAGCCCCTGCCACTAGCCTCAAGCTTCTTCTTGAAGGTCCTGGTCTTTGAGGCCCTTCAGGACCTCCATGTTGGCACGTTCGGCCTGGCCATTTCTCCTGGGGTGCGCTACCGAAGCGTAGCAGATCTGCGTTCCAAGGTTAGCATAATATGACTTGAAGTGATTACTAGTGAACTGCGAGCCATTATCAGTGATGATGCGGTTGGGGACCCCAAAACGGCTCACGAGGCCCTTGATGAACTTGACCGCAGAGCCAGCTAGGATGGTGTGGACGACGTAGAGGTATCGATAGCCCCCAGGCGCCCAAGGGAACGGGCCCGGGATGTCTAGCCCCCACACTGCAAACGACCACGAGAGTGGAATGGTCTGGAGGCCTTGAGCTGGCTGATGGATCTGCTTAGCATGGAATTGGCAGGCCTCGCAGGACTTCACTAGCTCAGCTGCGTCACTGAGTGTCGTAGGCCAGTAGAATTCGCTGCGAAATGCCTTGCCGACGAGGGTTCGCGATGACGAATGGTGCCCGCAGTCCCCGCCGTGTATGTCGGCTATCAGCTCTTTCCCCTGCTCCCTAGAGATACAACACAGTGAAATGTCATTCGGTCGCTTCCTGTATAACTCACCGTCTCGGATGCAGTATGTTGTGGCCTGTCGGGCCACGCGCTCCGCATCCTCCTCCTTCTCCGGCAACATCCCTTGCATCAGGTATTCCTTGAATTCCTTGGTCCAGCATCCCTCCTGGGGCCCAAGCGCCAAGAGTAGGCTCGCTCCCAAGGTCGAGCCATAGGCTGGGGCTCCTGTGGCAGGCGGCTGCGGGAGTTCCTCCCGAGGCTGAGCTGTTCTTGAAAGCGGTAGCATTGCTGATGGCTTGAAGAGCCGCTCCTCGAAGATGCTAGGCTCCTGGGGCTGTCGCTTGGATGCCCTTCTGGCGATGTCGTCAACTTCCTTGTTGGTGCCATGGGGCACGTGCTGCAACTCCAGGCCCTGGAATTGTTTCTCCATCTTGCGCACCTCCGCGAGGTATGCTTCCATGTGTTTGTCCCTTGGCTCGTATATCTTGTTGGAGAAGTTGACGAGGAGCTGCGAGTCGCCCTTGACGGTGAGGCACTTTATCCCCAGTGCCACTACAGCCTTCAGGCCGGCTATGAGGCCTTCGTATTCTGCAATGTTGTTGGAGACCTTCTCGCCCTGCTGGAAGCAGAGCTGCACGACGTAGTAGATCTTCTCCTGAGTGGGCGAGATAAGCACTGCTCTAGCCCCCGCGCCCTGGCGCGCGAAGGCACCATAAAAATACATGACCTAGCCGTCGGGCACCTCGCTTCCCGACGAGAGGGACCAGTCTTCGCCTACTTCAAGCGCCGGGGCGTCTGTCCATTCTGCCATGAAATCTGTGAGCGCGGCTCCCTTGATGACCCTGGTAGTGCTGAACTCCAACTGGAATGCTTGCAACTCGATGTTCCACTCAGCGACCCTTCCAGCAGAGTTGGGGATCCTGAGCACTCTCTCCAATGGGTAGGCTGAGACGACCTTGATGGGGTGGCCTTGAAAGTAGTGCCACAACTTTCGTGAGGCCACCAGGAGCGCGAGCAGGAGCTTCTGAGGCATGGGGTACCATGCTCTTGCGTCCCGTAACACCGTGCTGACGAAGTATACCAGGTGCTCGACGAGGGTAGGCGTGCTGATGAGGCTTGCGTCTTCTGGAAGCTGGGGTGCCTCCTGAGGTGGTGGAGCCCCCGATGCTTGATCGCTTGCCGAGGCCTTTGGGGGTTTGAGAGCGTCGTCTTGCTGAGCTTGCTCTTCTACTGCTGCGGCGACGACCCTTATGGCGCCCTCCCGGCCTCGCGTCACCTCTGCTGGGGGGTGTGGCTCGGCGCGACGCGCCCTTGGCTTGGTGTTCTTCCCGAACCGCTACTAGGGCCGCGCTGGCGGAGTAGGGAGTGGCGGAAAGATAGATCACTGGGGGCTTGAGAGGCCGCGGCGCCACCATCACTGGGGGGCTAGTCAGGTATCTCTTGAGGTCTTGAAATGCTCGATCTTCCTCCGGGGTCCACTCAAACGGGCCCTTCTTCTTCATCAACCTGAAGAAGGGTAGGGCTCGCTCTCCCAGCTTGGAAATAAAGCGTCCCAATGCAGTCACCTGTCCAGCAAGCTTCTGTATTTCCTTGAGGGTTTGCCGTGGACTCATGTCTTCAATGGCCTTGACGTTCTCTCGGTTGGCCTCGATCCCCCTGTGGGACACAAGGAAGCCCGGTAGTTTGCCGGAAGGGACGCCAAACACACACTTCTTCGGGTTGAGCCGCAAGTCCACCTGGCGGAGGCTTTCAAAGGTCTCCTCCAGGTCATGGATCAAGGTCCTTGCCTCCCGACACTTCACCATGATGTCATCGACGTAGGCTTCAGCGTTCCTCCCGAGCTGCCGACCCAAGGCGATGTGCATGAGCCGCTGGGAAGGTTGCGCTTGTGTTGCGTAGTCCGAAAGGCATGCAAGTGTAGCAGTACACCCCACGCGGGGTTAGGAAGGCCGTCTTCTCCACATCTTCTGTTGGAAATATGCCCTAGAGGCAATAATAAATTGATTATTGTTATGTTTCCTTGTTCATGATAATCGTTTATTATCCATGCTATAATTGTATTGATAGGAAACTCAGATACATGTGTGGATACATAGACAACACCATGTCCCTAGTAAGCCTCTAGTTGACTAGCTCGTTGATCAATAGATGGTTACAGTTTCCTGACCATGGACATTGGATGTCATTGATAACGGGATCACATCATTAGGAGAATGATGTGATGGACAAGACCCAATCCTAAGCCTAGCACAAAGATCGTGTAGTTCGTTCGCTAAAGCTTTTCTAATGTCAAGTATCATTTCCTTAGACCATGAGATTGTGCAACTCCCGGATACCGTAGG
Source organism: Triticum dicoccoides (assembly GCF_002162155.2). NCBI lineage: Eukaryota > Viridiplantae > Streptophyta > Magnoliopsida > Poales > Poaceae > Triticum > Triticum dicoccoides. Next base: position 122,362,992 of record NC_041382.1, read on the forward strand.
AATACTTTGGGTGTGCCAAACGTCACAACGTAACTGGGTGACTATAAAGGTGCACTACGGGTATCTCCGAAAGTGTCTGTTGGGTTGGCGCGAATCGAGACTGGGATTTGTCACTCCGTGTAAACGGAGAGGTATCTCTGGGCCCACTCGGTAGGACATCATCATAATGTGCACAATGTGATCAAGGAGTTGATCACGGGATGATGTGTTACGGAACAATTAAAGAGACTTGCCGGTAACGAGATTGAACAAGGTATCGGGATACCGACGATCGAATCTCGGGCAAGTGTCGTACCGATAGACAAAGGGAATTGTATACGGGATTGATTAAGTCCTTGACATCGTGGTTCATCCGATGAGATCATCGTGGAACATGTGGGAGCCAACATGGGTATCCAGATCCCGCTTTTGGTTATTGACCGAAGAGTCATCTCGGTCATGTCTGCATGTCTCCCGAACCCGTAGGGTCTACACACTTAAGGTTCGGTGATGCTAGGGTTAGAGAGATATTAGTATGCGGTAACCCAAAAGTTGTTTGGAGTCCCGGATGAGATCCCGGACATCATGAGGAGTTCCGGAATGGTCCGGAGGTAAAGAATTATATATAGGAAGTGCTATTTCGGCCATCGGGACAAGTTTCGGGGTCATCGGTATTGTACAGGGACCACCGGAAGGGTCCCGAGGGTCCACCGGGTGGGGCCACCTGCCCCGGGGGGCCACATGGGCTATAGGGGGTGCGCCTTGGCCTACATGGGCCAAGGGCACCAGCCCCTAGAGGCCCATGCGCCAAAGGGACAAGAGGAGGGGAGAGTCCTAAAAGGGGAAGGCACCTCCGAGGTGCCTTGGGGAGGATGGACTCCTCCCCCCCTTGGCCGCACCCTTCCTTGGAGGAAGGGGCAAGGCTGCGCCCTCCCCCTCTCCCTTGGCCCTATATATAGTGGGGGGAAGGGAGGGCAACCAAACCTGAGCCCTGGCGCCTCCCTCTCCCTCCCATGACACATCTCCCTCCTCCCGCAGCGCTTGGCGAAGCCCTGTTGGAATCCCGCTACTTCCACCACCACGCCGTCATGCTGCTGGATCTCCATCAACCTCTCCTTCCCCCTTGCTGGATCAAGAAGGAGGAGACGTCGCTGCTCCGTACGTGTGTTGAACGCGGAGGTGCCGTCCGTTCGGCGCTAGGATCATCGGTGATTTGGATCACGACGAGTACGACTCCATCAACCCCATTCTCTTGAACGCTTCCGCGCGCGATCTACAAGGGTATGTAGATCCACTCCTCCCTCGTTGCTAGATGACTCCATAGATAGATCTTGGTGACATGTAGGAAAATTTTGAATTTATGCTACGTTCCCCAACAGTGGCATCATGAGCTAGGTCTATGCGTAGTTTCTATGCACGAGTAGAACACAAAGTAGTTGTGGGCGTTGATTTTGTTCAATATGCTTGCCGTTACTAGTCTTATCTTGATTCGGCGGCATCGTGGGATGAAGCGGCCCGGACCAACCTTACACGTACGCTTACGTGAGACCGGTTCCACCAACTGACATGCACTAGTTGCATTAGGTGGCTGGCGGGTGTCTGTCTCTCCCACTTTAGTCGGATCGGATTCGATGAAAAGGGTCCTTATGAAGGGTAAATAGCAATTGGCATATCATGTTGTGGTTTTTGCGTAGGTAAGAAACGTTCTTGCTAGAAACCCATAGCAGCCACGTAAAACATGCAAACAACAATTAGAGGACGTCTAACTTGTTTTTGCAGGGTATGCTATGTGATGTGATATGGCCAAAAGGATGTGATGAATGATATATGTGATGTATGAGATTGATCATGTTCTTGTAATAGGAATCACGACTTGCATGTCGATGAGTATGACAACCGGCAGGAGCCATAGGAGTTGTCTTAATTTATTTATGACCTGCGTGTCAACATAAACGTCATGTAATTACTTTACTTTATTGCTAACCGTTAGCTGTAGTAGTAGAAGTAATAGTTGGCGAGACAACTTCATGAAGACACGATGATGGAGATCATGATGATGGAGATCATGGTGTCATGCCGGTGACGATGATGATCATGGAGCCCCGAAGATGGAGATCAAAAGGAGCAATATGAAATTGGCCATATCATGTCACTATTTGATTGCATGTGATGTTTATCATGTTTATACATCTTATTTGCTTAGAACGACGGTAGTAAATAAGATGATCCCTCATTAAAATTTCAAGAAAGTGTTCCCCCTAACTGTGCACCGTTGCGAAAGTTCGTCGTTTCGAAGCACCACGTGATGATCGGGTGTGATAGATTCTTATGTTCGAATACAACGGGTGTTGATGAGCCTAGCATGTACAGACATGGCCTCGGAACACATGCAAAACACTTAGGTTGACTTGACGAGCCTAGCATGTACAGACATGGCCTCGGAACACAAGAGACCGAAAGGTCGAGCATGAGTCGTATGGTAGATACGATCAACATGAAGATGTTCATCGATGTTGACTAGTCCGTCTCACGTGATGATCAGACACGGCCTAGTTGACTCGGATCATGTAATCACTTAGATGACTAGAGGGATGTCTATCTGAGTGGGAGTTCATAAGATGAACTTAATTATCCTGAACATAGTCAAAAGGTCTTCGCAAATTATGTCGTAGCTCGCGCTTCAGTTCTACTGTTTAGTTTTGTTCCTAGAGAAAATTTAGTTGAAAGTTGATAGTAGCAATTATGCGGACTAGGTCCATAAACTGAGGATTGTCCTCATTGCTTCATAGAAGGCTTATGTCCTTAATGCACCGCTCAGTGTGCTGAACCTCGAACGTTGTCTATGGATGTTGCGAACATCTGACATACACATTTTGATAACTACGTGATAGTTCAGTTACACGGCTTGGAGTTGAGGCACCGAAGACGTTTTGAAACGTCGTGAAACATATGAGATGTTTCGAGGGCTGAAATTGGGATTTCAGGCTCGTGCCCACGTCAAGAGGTATAAGACCTCCGACGATTTTCTTAGCCTACAAACTAAGGAGAAAAGCTCAATTGTTGAGCTTGTGCTCAGATTGTCTGAGTACAACAATCATTTGAATCGAGTGGGAGTTGATCTTCCAGATAAGAAAGTGTTGTTTCTCCGAAGTCATTACCACCAAGCTGCTTGAGCTTCGTGATGAACTATAATATATCAGGGACATATATGATGATCCTTGAGATATTCGCGTTGTTTGACACCACAAAAGTAGAGATCAAGAAGGAGCATCAATTGTTGATGGTTGGTGAAACCACTAGTTTCAAGAAGGGCAAGGGCACGAAGGGATACTTCATGAAACGGCAATTCAACTACTGCTCTAGTGAAGAAACCCAAGGTTGAACCCAAACCCGAGACTAAGTGCTTCTGTAATAAGGGGAACAGCCACTGGAGCAGAATTACCCTAGATACTTGGTAGATGAGAAGGCTGGCAAGGTCGATAGAAGTATATTGGATATACATTGTGTTGATGTGTACTTTACTAGTACTCCTAGTAGCACCAGGGTATTAGATACCGGTTCGGTTGCTAAGTGTTAGTAACTCGAAATAAAAGCTACGGAATAAACGGAGACTAGCTAAAGGTGAGATGACGATATGTGTTGGAAGTATTTCCAAGGTTGATCAAATATCGTATGCTCCCTCTACCATCGAGATTGGTGTTTGCGTTGAGCATAGACATGATTGGATTATGTCTATCGCAACACAGTTATTCATTTAAAGAGAATAATGGTTACTCTGTTTATTTGAATAATACCTTCAATTGTCTTACACCTAAAATGAATGGTTTATTGAATCTCGATCGTAGTGATACACATGTTCATGCCAAAAGATATAAGATAGTAATGATAGTACCACCTACTTGTGGCACTGCCACGTAAGTCATATCGGTATAAAACGCATGAAGAAGCTCCATGTTGATGGATCTTTGGGCTCACTTCTTTTGAAAGGTTTGAGACATGCGAACCATGTCTATTGGTGTATATGCATGAAGAAACTCCATGCAAATGGACCGTTTGGACTCACTTGAGACATGCAAATCATACCACATGGGCAAGATGACTGAAAGCCTTGTTTTCAGTAAAATGGAACTAGAAAGCAACTTGTTGGAAGTAATACATTTTGATGTGTGCAATCCAATGAGTGCTGAGGCATGTAGTGGATATCGTTATGTTCTTACTTCACAGATGATTTGAGTAGATGTTGAGTATATTTGCTTGATGAATCATGAGTCTGAATTATTGAAAGGTTCAAGTAATTTCAGGGTGAAGTTGAAAGATCGTCGTGACAAGAGGATAAAAGATCTATGATATGATCATAGAGATGAACATCTGAATTACGAGTTTGGCACAGAATTAAGACATTGTGGAAATTGTTTCACAACTAATACAGCCTGGAACACCATAGTGTGATGGTGTGTCCGAACATCATAACTGCACCCTATTGGATATGATGCATACCATGATGTCTCTTATCGAATTACCACGATAGTTTATGGGTTAGGCATTAAAGACAACCACATTCACTTTAAATAGGGCACCACGTAATTCTGATGAGATGACACGATATGAACTATGGTTTAGAGAAACCTAAGCTATCATTTCTTAGAAGTTTGGGGCTGCGACGCTTATGTGAAAAGTTTCAGGCTGATAAGCTCGAACCCAAAGCGGATAAATGCATCTTCATAGGACACCCAAAATAGTTGGGTATACCTCCTGTCTCAGATCCGAAAGCAATAAGGGATTGTTTCTAGAATCGGGTCCTTTCTCGAGGAAAAGTTTCTCTCGAAAGAATTGAGTGGGAGGATGGTGGAGACTTGATGAGGTTATTGAACTGTCTCTTCAACTAGTGTGTGGCAGGGCACAGGAGTTGTTCCTGTGGCACCTACACCAATTGAAGTGGAAGCTTATGATAGTGATCATGAAACTTCAGATCAAGTCACTACCAAACCTCGTGGGATGACAAGGATGCATACTACTTCAGAATGGTACGTAATCCTGTCTTGGAAGTCATGTTGCTAGACAACAATGAACCTACGAGCTATGGAGAAGCGATGGTGGGCCTGGATTCCAAAATGGCTCGAGACCATATAATCCGAGAGAGGATCCATATATGAAAACAAAGTGTAGACTTTGGGAGAACTACTTGATGGTCGTAAGGCTGTTAGGTACATATGGATTTTAAAATGAAGACAGACAATGATGGTAGGTATCACCATTAAGAAAGCTCGACTTGTCGTTAAGATGTTTTCCGACAAGTTCAAGGAGTTGACTGCGATGAGACTTTCTCACTCGTAGCGATGCTAAGAGTCTGTTGGAATTATATTAGCAATTACTGCATTATTTGTGAAATCTTGCAGATAGTATGCCAAAAACCATTGTTTCCTCGATGATTTTTGAGGAAAGGTTGTATGTGATACAACCGGAAGGTTTTGTTTATCCTGAAAGATGCTAATAAGTATGCAAAGCTCCAGCAATCCTTCTAAGGACTGGAGTAAGCATCTCGGAGATGGAATGTATGCTTTGATAAGATGATCAAAGTTTTGGGTGTATACAAAGTTTATGAGAAACTTGTATTTCCAAAGAAGTGAGTGGGAGCACTATACAATTTCTGATAAATATATGTTGACATATTGTTGATCAGAAATGACGTAGAATTTCTGGAAAGCATATAGGGTTATTTGGAAAGTATTTTTCAATGGAAAGCCTGGATTAAGGTACTTGAACATTGAGCATCAAGATCTATAAGGATAGATCAAAATTCTTAATGGTACTTTCAAATGAGCACATACCTTGACATGATCTTGAAGGTGTTCAAGATGGACCAGTCAAAGAAGGAGTTCTTGCCTGAGTTGTATGGTATGAAGTTAAGACTTAAAGCTCAACCACGGCAGAAGAAAGAGGAAGGACGAAGGTCGTCCCCTATGCTTTTATCATAGGCTCTCTACAGTATGCTATGATGTGTACCGCACCTGAAGTGTGCCTTGCCATGAGTCAGTCAAGGGGTACAAGAGTGATCCAAGAATGGATCACAAGACAACGGTCAAAGTTATCCTTAGTAACTAGTGGACTAAGGAATTTTCTCGATTATGGAGGTGGTAAAAGAGTTCGCCGTAAAGGGTTACGCCGATGCAAACCTTGACACTAATCCAGATTATTCTGAGTAGTAAACTGGATTCGTATAGTAGAACAGTTATTTGGAATAGCTCCAAATGTAGCGTAGTAGTTGCATCTACAAGATGACATAGAGATTTGCGAAGTACATACGGATCTGAAAGATTCAAACCCGTTGACTATAACATCTTTCACAAGCATAACATGATCAAACCCAAAACTCATCGAGTGTTAATCACATGGTAATGTGAACTAGATTATTGACTCTAGTAAACTCTTTGGGTGTTAGTCACATGGGGATGTGACCTTGAGTGTTAATCACATGGCGATGTGAACTAGATTATCGACTCTAGTGCAAGTGGGAGACTGTTGGAAATATGCCCTAGAGGCAATAATAAATTGATTATTATTATATTTCCTTGTTCATGATAATCATTTATTATCCATGCTATAATTGTATTGATAGGAAACTCAGATACATGTGTGGATACATAGACAACACCATGTCCCTAGTAAGCCTCTAGTTGACTAGCTCGTTGATCAATAGATGGTTACGGTTTCCTGACCATGGACATTGGATGTCATTGATAACGGGATCACATCATTAGGAGAATGATGTGATGGACAAGACCCAATCCTAAGCCTAGCACAAAGATCGTGTAGTTCGTTCGCTAAAGCTTTTCTAATGTCAAGTATCATTTCCTTAGACCATGAGATTGTGCAACTCCCGGATACCGTAGGAATACTTTGGGTGTGCCAAACGTCACAACGTAACTGGGTGACTATAAAGGTGCACTACGGGTATCTTCGAAAGTGTCTGTTGGGTTGGCGCGAATCGAGACTGGGATTTGTCACTCCGTGTAAACGGAGAGGTATCTTTGGGCCCACTCGGTAGGACATCATCATAATGTGCACAATGTGATCAAGGAGTTGATCACGGGATGATGTGTTACGGAACGAGTAAAGAGACTTGTCGGTAACGAGATTGAACAAGGTATCGGGATACCGACGATCGAATCTCGGGCAAGTGTCATACCGATAGACAAAGGGAATTGTATACGGGATTGATTAAGTCCTTGACATCGTGGTTCATCCGATGAGATCATCGTGGAACATGTGGGAGCCAACATGGGTATCCAGATCCCGCTGTTGGTTATTGACCGAAGAGTCATCTCGGTCATGTCTGCATGTCTCCCGAACCCGTAGGGTCTACACACTTAAGGTTCGGTGACGCTAGGGTTAGAGAGATATTAGTATGCGGTAACCCAAAAGTTGTTCGGAGTCCCGGATGAGATCCCGTACGTCACGAGGAGTTCCGGAATGGTCCGGAGGTAAAGAATTATATATAGGAAGTGCTATTTCGGCCATCGGGACAAGTTTCGGGGTCATCGGTATTGTACCGGGACCGCCGGAAGGGTCCCGGGGGTCCACCGGGTGGGGCCACCTGCCCCGGGGGGCCACATGGGCTGTAGGGGGTGCGCCTTGGCCTACATGGGCCAAGGGCACCAGCCCCTAGAGGCCCATGCGCCAAAGGGACAAGAGGAGGGGAGAGTCCTAAAAGGGGAAGGCACCTCCGAGGTGCCTTGGGGAGGATGGACTCCTCCCCCCTTGGCCGCACCCTTCCTTGGAGGAAGGGGCAAGGCTGTGCCCTCCCCCTCTCCCTTGGCCCTATATATAGTGGGGGGAAGGGAGGGCAACCAAACCTGAGCCCTGGCACCTCCCTCTCCCTCCCATGACACATCTCCCTCCTCCCGCAGCGCTTGGCGAAGCCCTGTTGGAATCCCGCTACTTCCACCACCACGCCGTCGTGCTGCTGGATCTCCATCAACCTATCCTTCCCCCTTGCTGGATCAAGAAGGAGGAGACGTCGCTGCTCCGTACGTGTGTTGAACACGGAGTTGCCGTACGTTCGGCGCTAGGATCATCGGTGATTTGGATCACGACGAGTACGACTCCATCAACCCCGTTCTCTTGAACGCTTCCGCGCGCGGTCTACAAGGGTATGTAGATCCACTCCTCCCTCATTGCTAGATGACTCCATAGATAGATCTTGGTGACACGTAGGAAAATTTTGAATTTATGCTACGTTCCCCAACATCTTCTACCGCCATCTTGATCTGGTGATATCCTGAGAATGCATCTAGGAAGCACAGCAAGTCGCACTCGGCAGTGGAGTCGACGATCTGGTCGATGCGCGGAAGCGGGAACGGATCTTGGGGCAGGCCTTGTTGAGGTTGGTGAAGTTAACACACATCCTCTGCTTCCCGCCTTTCTTGGGGACGACGACGGGGTTCGCCAGCCACTCTAGGTACCGAACCTCGCGAATGACACCCGCAACCTCCAGCTTGCGGGTTTCTTGGGCGATGAAAGCTTGCTTCTCCGTGGACTGCCGCCTCGCCTTCTGCTTCACGGGGCGTACGTTGGGGCACACCTTCAGGTGGTGCTCTATCACCTCTCCTGGGACACCCACCAGTTGATCGGGCTCCCAGGCGAACACTTCCTTATTTGCGCGCAAGAACCTCACCAACGCCTGCTCGTGTTCAGGCTCGAGGTTGGCGCCTATGGTAAAGGTCGCCCCTGAGGACCCGTCCTCCTCGACCAGCACTCGCTTGGTTTCTGCCTTGTCCTGAGTGAAAAACTGTTTCTTCTTGGTTGGTGCGACTCCCTTGGCCTTGGAGGTGTCCCAGTCGGAGGGCTGCGCTAATGCGGCGGTCATGAGGGCGAGCTTGAGCGTCATCAAGGCTTCCTTGGCATCCCCCTTGATGGTGAGGACACCCTCGCTCCCCGGCATCTTCATGAGGTTGTAAGTCGGATGGGTCACTGCCATGAACTGGGCTAGAGCTGGGTACCTGAGGATGGTGTTGTACGGGAGGCCGATGTGGGCGATGTCGAAGTCGATGAGCTCGGTGCGGTAGTTGTCGCGTGTGCCGAAGGTCACGGGGAGGCGGATCTGCCCCAGGGAGCGGGCGGAGCCTCCACCGACCCCCGAGAAAGGCCTGCTAGGGCGGAGCCGCTTGAGCGGTACGTGAAGGAGGCTGAAGGCCTCGATGGAGAGCACATTGAGGCCGGCGCCGCCGTCGACGAGCGTTTTGGTGATGGATACGTGGCAGATGGTGGGCGTTGTTACGTCTCCAACGTATCTATAATTTTTGATTGCTCCATGCTATATTATCTACTGTTTTGGACATTATTGGGCTTTATTATCCACTTTTATATTATTTTGTGGACTAACCTATTAACCGGAGGCCCAACCCAGAATTGCTGTTTTTTGCCTGTTTAGGGTTTCGAAGAAAAGGAATATCAAACGGAGTCCAAACGGAATGAAACCTTCGGGAACGTGATTTTCTCATCGAATACAACTCAGGAGACTTGGACCCTACGTCAAGCCACGTAATAGGAGGCCACGAGGTAGGGTGCGTGCCTACCCCCCAGGCACGCCCTCCACTCTCGTGGGCCCCCTATTGCTCCACCGACGTACTTCTTCCTCCTATATATACCCACGTACCCCCAAACGATCATATACGGATCCAAAACCCTAATTCCACCGCCGCAACTTTCTGTATCCATGAGATCCCATCCTGGGGCCTGTTCTGGAGCTCCGCCGAAGGGGGCATCGATCACGGAGGGCTTCTACATCAACACCATAGCTTCTCCGATGAAGTGTGAGTAGTTTACTTCAAACCTACGGGTCCATAGTTAGTAGCTAGATGGCTTCTTCTCTCTTTTTGGATCTCAATACAATGTTCTCCCCCTCTCTTGTGGAGATCTATTCGATGTAATCTTCTTTTTGCGGTGTGTTTGTTGAGAACGATGAATTGTGGGTTTATGATCAAGTCTATCTATGAATAATATTTGAATCTTCTCTGAATTCTTTTATGTATGATTGGTTATCTTTGCAAGTCTCTTTGAATTATCAGTTTGGTTTGGCCTACTAGATTGATCTTTCTTGCAATGGGAGAAGTGCTTAGCTTTGGGTTCAATCTTGCGGTGTCCTTTCCCGGTGACAGGAAGGGCAACAAGGCACGTATTGTATTGTTGCCATCGAGGATAACAAGATGGGGTTTTCTTCATATTGCATGAGTCTATCCCTCTACATCATGTCATCTTGCTTAAGGCGTTACTCTTTTTTTAACTTAATACTCAAGATGCATGCTGGATAGCAGTCGATGAGTGGAGTAATAGTAGTAGATGCAGGCAGGAGTCGGTCTACCTGTCTCAGACGTGATGCCTATAAACATGATCATACCTAGATATTCTCATAACTATGCTCAATTCTGTCAATTGCTCAACAGTAATTTGTTCACCCATCGTAGAATACTTATGCTCTCGAGAGAATCCACTAGTGAAACCTATGGCCCCCGGGTCTATCTTTATCATATCAATCTCCTACTACTTAGTTATTTACTTTGCTATTTACTTTGCCTTTATTTTACTTTGCATCTTTATCATAAAAATACCAAAAATATTTTCTTGTCATATCTGTCAGATCTCACTCTCGTAAGTGCCCCTATAGGGATTGACAACCCCTATTTTCATTGGTTGCGTGGATTTATTAGTTTTGTGCAGGTGCAAGGAACTCGCGCGTAGCCTCCTACTGGATTGATACCTTGGTTCTCAAAAACTGAGGGAAATACTTACGCTACTTTGCTGCATCATCCCTTCCTCTTCAGGGAAAACCAACGCAGTGCTAAAAGAGGTAGCAAGAAGGATCTCTGGCGCCGTTGCCGGGGAGGTCTACGCAAATGTCAACATACCAAGTACCCATCACATACCCTTATCTCCCGCATTACATTATTTGCCATTTGCCTCTCGTTTTCCTCTCCCCCACTTCACCCTTGCTGTTTTATTCGCCCTCTCTCTCTATCCTCCCTCTATTTGCCTCTTTTTGCCCGCTTGCTTTTTGTTTGCTTGTGTGTTAGTTTGCTTGCTTGTCGCGATGACTCAACCTAAATTTGGTGACCTTCACCTGAAAAGGTTAGAAGAAATCGAAAATAATGTTAGGAGTTTCATGGTTTTGCAATTTGAACATAATAGTTTCTTTAGAAACAAGCTTAAAGAACAGAAAAGTTTTATGAGTTTTATGAATAAAGAGCTTGATGATATGTCTAAAGAATTCGATGGTTTAAGATCCCAACTTGCTCATCTTGAGAAATTAACTGCTGAAATTTCGGATAAGCAGGCTACCCTAGTTAATAAGATGGCCGCTAAACCGAGTTGCTATGAAAATAATGATGAAGATCTAAAAGTTATTGATGTGTCCCCTATTAAATCTTTGTTTTGCAATATGAATCTTGATAATGATGGGACTGGATATGATCCACCTTTACCTAGTAGGTGTACCAAGAATTCTGAATCTTTTGATCTTGATGGTAAATTTGATAAAAGTGGGATTGAAGAAATTAAAACCCTAGATGTTGCTAAACCCACTATTATGTATTTCAAGGAATTTAACTATGAAAATTGCTCTTTGATTGATTGTATTTCCTTGTTGCAATCCGTGCTAAATTCTCCTCATGCTTATAGTCAAAATAAAGTGTTTACTAAACATATCGTTGACGCCTTGATGCAATCTTATGAAGAAAACCTTGAATTGGAAGTTTCTATCCCTAGAAAACTTTATGATGAGTGGGAACCAACTATTAAAATTAAAATTAAAGATCATGAATGCTATGCTTTATGTGATTTGGGTGCTAGTGTTTCCACGATTCCAAAGACTTTGTGTGATTTGTTAGGTTTCCGTGATTTGATTGCTCTCTAAACTTACACCTTGCAGATTCCACTATTAAGAAACCTATGGGAAGAATTAATGATGTTCTTATTGTTGCAAATAGGAATTATGTGCCCGTAGATTTTATCGTTCTTGACATAGATTGCAATCCTTCATGTCCTATTATTCTTGGTAGACCTTTCCTTAGAACGATTGGTGCAATTATTGATATGAAGGAAGGAAATATTAGATTCCAATTTCCATTAAGGAAAGGCATGGAAAACTTTCCTATAAATTAAATTAAATTACCATATGAATCTATTATGTGAGCCACTTATGGATTGCCTACCAAAGATGGCAATACCTATATCCATTCTTGCTTGTAATGCCTAGCTAAGGGTGTTAAACGATAGCGCTTGTTGGGAGGCAACCCAATTTTATTTTTATTCCTTGATATTTTCTCCTGTTTAGTAATAAATAAATTATCTAGCCTCTGTTTTGGTTGTGTTTTTTGTGTTTAATTAGTGTTTGTGCCAAGTAGAACCGTTGGAAAGACTTGGGGAAAGTCTTGTTGAACTTGCTGTAAAAAACAGAAACTTTAGCGCTCATGAGAACTGCTGTCATTTTTATTTGAAAAGTGATATTTAGTTAATTCTTTTTGAAGATGATTAATAGATAAATTACTCACGTCCATCAATTTATTTTAGAAGTTTTGGGGTTCCAGATCTTGCGCTAGATACATATTACTACATACTGTTCTGTTTTTTGACAGATTCTGTTTTTTCGTGTGTTGTTTGCTTATTTTGATGAATCTATGGCTAGTAAAATGGTTTATAAACCATATAGAAGTTGTAATACAGTAGGTGTAACACCCATATAAATAAAGAATGAGTTCATTACAGTACCTTGAAGTGGTCTTTTGTTTTCTTTCGCTAAAGGAGCTCACGAGATTTTCTACTTTAAGTTTTGTGTTGTGAAGTTTTCAAGTTTTGGGTAAAGATTTGATGGATTATGGAACAAGGAGTGGCAAGAGCCTAAGCTTGGGGATGCCCATGGCACCCCCAATATAATCTAAGGACACCTAAAAGCCAAAGCTTGGGGATGCCCCGGAAGGCATCCCCTCTTTCGTCTACTTCTATCGGTAACTTTACTTGGAGCTATATTTTTATTTACCACATGATATGTGTTTTGCTTGGAGCATATTGTATGATTTGAGTCTTTGCTTGTTAGTTTACCACAATCATCCTTGATGTACACACCTTTTGAGAGAGCCAGACATGATTTGGAATTTGTTAGAATACTCTATGTGCTTCGCTTATATCTTTTGAGTTATATAATTTTGCTCTAGTGCTTCACTTATATCTTTTAGAGCACAGTGGTGGATTTGTTTTATAGAAACTATTGATATCTCATGCTTCACTTAGATTAATTTGAGAGTCTTAATAGCATGGTAATTTTCTTAAAATCCTAATATGGTTGGTATGCAAGATTAATAATAAAACTTTCTTATGAGTGTGTTGAATACTATGATAAGTTTGATACTTGATAATTGTTTTGAGATATGGAGATGGTGATATTAAAGTCATGCTAGTTGAGTAGTTGTGAATTTGAGAAATACTTGTGTTGAAGTTTTTGATTCCCGTAGCATGCACGTATGGTGAACCGTTATGTGATGAAGTCGGAGCATGATTTATTTATTGATTGTCTTCCTTATGAGTGGCGGTCGGGGATGAGCGATGGTCTTTTCCTACCAATCTATCCCCCTAGGAGCATGCGCGTAATAGTTTGCTTTGATAACTTGTAGATTTTTGCAATAAGTATATGAGTTCTTTATGACTAATGTTGAGTCCATGGATTATACGCACTCCCACCCTTCCACCTTTGCTAGCCTCTCTAATACTGCGCACCTTTCGCCGGTATCATACACCCACCATATACCTTCCTCAAAACAGCCACCATACCTACCTATTATGGCATTTCCATGGCCATTCCGAGATATATTGCCATGCAACATTCCACCATTCCGTTTATTATGACACACTCGATCATTGTCATATTACTTAGCATGATCATGTAGTTGCCATTATATTTGTGGCAAAGCCACCATTCATAATTCTTTCATACATGTCACTCATGCGTCATTGCATATCCCGGTACACCGCCGGAGGCATTCACATAGAGTCATCTTTTGTTCTAAGTATCGAGTTGTAATTGTTGAGTTGTAAGAAAAATAAAAGTGTGATGATCATCATTATTAGAGCATTGTCCCAGTGAGGAAAGGATGATGGAGACTATGATTCCCCCACAAGTCGGGATGAGACTCCGGACAAAAAAAAAGAGGCCATAAAAAAGAGAAAATTCCCAAATAAAAAAAGAAAAAAATGAGAGAAAAAGAGACAAGGGACAATGTTACTATCCTTTTACCACACTTGTGCTTCAAAGTAGCACCATGATCTTCATAGTAGAGAGTCTCTCATGTTATCACTTTCATATACTAGTGGGAATCTTTCATTATAGAACGTGGCTTGTATATTCTAGTGATGGGCTTCCTCAAATTGCCCTAGGTCTTCATGAGCATGCAAGTTGGATGCACACCCACTTAGTTTCTTTTTGAGCTTTCATATACTTATAGCTCTAGTGCATCCGTTGCATGGCAATCCCTACTCACTCACATTGATATCTATTGATGGGCATCTCCATAGCCCGTTGATACGCCTAGTTGACGTGAGACTATCTTCTCCCTTTTTGTCTTCTCCACAACCACCACTCTATTCCACCTATAGTGCTATATCCATGGCTCACGCTCATGTATTGCATGAAAATTGAAAAAGTTTTGAGAATGTCAAAAGTATGAAACAATTGTTTGGCTTGTCATCGGGGTTGTGCATGATTTAAATATTTTATGTGGTGAAGATAGAGCATAGCCAGACTATATGATTTTGTAGGGATAACTTTCTTTAGCCATGTTATTTTGAGAACACATAATTGCTTTGTTAGTATGCTTGAAGTATTATTATTTTCTATGTCAATATGAACTTTTGTCTTGAATCTTTCGGATCTGAATATTCATACCACAATTAAGAAGAATTACATTAAAATTATGCCAAGTAGCACTCCGCATCAAAAATTCTGTTTTTATTATTTACCTACTCGAGGACGAGCAGGAATTAAGCTTGGGGATGCTTGATACGTCTCCAACATATCTATAATTTTTGATCGTTCCATGCTATATTATCTACTGTTTTGGACATTATTGGGCTTTATTATCCACTTTTATATTATTTTTGGGACTAACCTATTAACTGGAAGCCCAGCCCAGAATTGTTGTTTTTTGCCTGTTTTAGGGTTTCGAAGAAAAAGAATATCAAACGGAGTCCAAACAGAATGAAACCTTTGGGAATGTGATTTTCTCATCGAATACAACTCAGGAGACTTGGACCCTACGTCAAGCCAATTAACAGGAGGCCACGAGGTAGGGGC
>NC_041382.1:122378736-122399718 GCF_002162155.2 Triticum dicoccoides
GTTGCTCCACCGACGTACTTATTCCTCCTATATATACCCACGTACCCCCAAACGATCAGATGTGGAGCCAAAACCCTAATTCCATCGCCACAACTTTCTGTATCCACGAGATCCCATCTTGGGGCCTGTTCCGGAGCTCCGCCCGGAGGGGGCATCGATCGCGGAGGGCTTCTACATCAACACCATAGCTTCTCCGATGAAGTGTGAGTAGTTTACTTTAGACCTACGGGTCCATAGTTAGTAGCTAGATGGCTTCTTCTCTCTTTTTGGATCTCAATACAATGTTCTCCCCCTCTCTTGTGGAGATCTATTCGATGTAATCTTCTTTTTGTGGTGTGTTTGTTGAGACCGATGAATTGTCGGTTTATGATCAAGTCTATCTATGAATAATATTTGAATCTTCTCTGAATTCTTTTATGTATGATTGGTTATCTCTGCAAGTCTCTTCGAATTATCAGTTTGGTTTGGCCTACTAGATTGATCTTTCTTGCAATGGGAGAAGTGCTTAGCTTTGGGTTCAATCTTGCGGTGTCCTTTCCCGGTGACAGTAAGGGCAGCAAGGCACGTATTGTATTGTTGCCATCGAGGATAACAAGATGGGGTTTTCTTCATATTGCATGAGTCTATCCCTCTACATCATGTCATCTTGCTTAAGGCATTACTCTATTTTTAACTTCATACTCTAGATGCATGCTGGATAGCGGTCGATGAGTGGAGTAATAGTAGTAGATGCAGGCAGGAGTCGGTCTACTTGTCTCGGACGTGATGCCTATATACATGATCATACCTAGATATTCTCATAACTATGCTCAATTCTGTCAATTGCTCAACAGTAATTTGTTCACCCATCGTAGAATACTTATGCTCTCGAGAGAATCCACTAGTGAAACCTATGGCCCCCGGGTCTATCTTTATCATATCAATCTCCTACTACTTAGTTATTTACTTTGCTACTTACTTTGCCTTTATTTTACTTTGGATCTTTACCATAAAAATACCAAAAATATTATCTTATCATATCTGTCAGATCTCACTCTCGTATGTGACCCTATAGGGATTGACAACCCCTATTTGCGTTAGTTGCGAGGATTTATTAGTTTTGTGCAGGTGCGAGGGACTCGCGCGTCACCTCCTACTGGATTGATACCTTGGTTCTCAAAAACTGAGGGAAATACTTACGCTACTTTGCTGCATCATCCCTTCCTCTTCGAGGAAAACCAACGCAGTGCTAAAAGAGGTAGCAGGCGTGCAAAGCATTGGGAGCGCACCCGAGCCGACGGTGGAGGCGGGATGATCCCCTGAGTCGAAAGTGAGGTCGGCCTCGGCCGCGGCCCAGCCTGGTGGAGCCCCCGGGCGCTTGGAAGTGGCGCCGATCTGGCAAAAGGACAGTTTGACGTGACAGTCTGAGGGTGGTGCTTGCGAGCCGCCGAGGAGGGCCGCAACCGCATGGTGCACCGGTGCCCCGTAGAGCGCATCGAAGAGGCCGCACAACTCCTCCCAGGATGACACCATGGATCCGGGGAGGTTGAGCAGCCAGGCGCGTGGTGCACTAGTGAGGGCCATGGGAAGCCAGTTCGCCATGACCTTGTCATCGCCGCCGACCTTAAGGACGGCTTCCTCATACGCCAGCAGGAAAGCCGATGGGTCCGCCGCGCCGTCGTAGCGCGGCGGCATCTCCGGCTTGAACTTGGGTGGCCACTTCACCTGCCGCAGGGCGGGATCAAGGGCTCGGAGCCCCCGAGCGCCACTGTGAGCACCCGTAGATCCGGCCAGCGGGGCGGCGCCAGCCATGGAGAATGGGCACGAAGATGGTGGAGCACGAATTGACGGAAGAAAACTCCGGCGCACCCCCTACCTAGCGCGCCAAATGTCGGATCATGGGTTCCGGTTAAACCCTCAAGGTTCAAACACTAAGGTGCGCGTGGAGATCTCCCCCCTATCGATCCACGTCCTAGCTTTACTAAGATCTTATGGGCTGACACGACGAACTCGCAACACAAAGGACACAAGATTTATACTGGTTCGGGCCACCGTTGTGGTGTAATACCCTACTCCAGTGTGGTGTGGTGGATTGCCTCTTGGGCTGAGGATGAATAGTACAAGGGGAAGAATAGCCTCCTGAGGAAAGGTGTTCTTGTGCTTGGTGAACTTGTGGTTGTTCTGGTCCCTGACGATCTGACCCCCCTGGCTATGGTGGTGGCTAGTCCTATTTATAGAGGCCCTGGTCCTCTCCCCAAATATTGAGCGGGAAGAGAGCCAACAATGGACAATTCGAAAGGGGACAACGAGTACAGCTTATCCTGACAAAAGCAGTCTTCGCCCGCAAAAGGCTCTGGTGGTGATGCCGTCTTGGGCTCCACGGTGACCTCCGTCTTGCCGTCCTTCTGGTCTTGGTCTCGTTGCACCGATATGGAAACCTTTGCTTGACGCCTCGGTACTCCGCGCCTGCGCTTGCTTCCTTAGCACCAAAGAGGAAACAAGGACTCTGTGCGCGCTGGCGCCCGCCTGACGCCCGCCTGGTCTCGATCGTCATGGCTCGCGTCATCGGAACCTCGCGAGGTTTGCCTGGCCCTATTCTCTCCACCCCTCGTGAGCCAGCCTGGTGAGGCCGCTCCTGAGGAGGTCTTGTGTCGTTCGCCTCGCGAGGGTCTTGAGTCCTTGCTGGCGAAGATGGGCTGTACGGGCCCGCTCGCAGAGCCACGCCGTGGGCCGCAGGCAGGCAAGTCTGGGGACCCCCGTTCCCAGGATGCCGACACTAACTATATATTCATAATCTAAACCATGTTCCATACGTACACCATGTTTATCACACAACATATAGTGCCCCGCCCCCTACATTATGACAAGTATTTAGCCCTGAGCTGCAAAAGCCACACATTAGCCCAAATTATAATCAATGTTCTATATTATGATATCTTATTTAAGTATCTGTATCCACTTTTTTATAATGAATATGATCTATGTTCGTATTTAACACCTTCATGATCCTCTTCTCTTTGTAGCTAGCTAGCGCTAATTTTCTATCGTGCATGCACACGCCCGCCCCCCTCTCACCCTCCCTCAGCGTCCCCTCCATCGCGCACATTCGTTATTTCCCTTTAGGTCATTCACCCGCGGTGTGTGTAGGCCCCCCGACTCCTTCTTTTAGGCACACACCGGTCGATATACCTCTCTAGCCAAGTGTGCCTACCAAAAACACATACTTCCCCTCTTCTCTTCTCACCGTCCATGCCCCCCTATGTCCAATACGGTTCCACACAGGTGCACACTCCTGCCCCTCTTTTCATCGATCTCATACTCTCACACTCCTCCCCCCTCGACATAGTAGGCCTCCCGCACCACCTCCTAGCCGCACCCTCTCCCCCTGTCTGTCTCGCCAGACCTTATTTGCTTCTAACACATGCATGCATGTATACGTACTGATCTCCCTAAATATGGCTATGGAAATGCCATAATAGGTAGGTATGGTGGTTGTTTTGAGGAGGGTAAATGGTGGGTGTATGGTACCGGCGAAAGTTGCGTGGCACAAGAGAGGCTAGCAATGGTGGAAGGGTGAGAGTGCGTATAATCCATGGACTCAACATTAGTCATAAAGAACTCACATACTTATTGCAAAAAACTATTAGTCATCAAAACAAAGTACTACGCACATGCCCCTAGGGGATAGATTGGTAGGAAAAGACCATCGCTCATCCCCGACCGCCATTCATAAGGAAGACAATCAATAAATAAATCATGCTCCAACTTCATCACATAACGGTTCACCATACGCATGCTACGGGAATCACAAACTTTAACAAGTATCTCTCAAATTCACAAATACTCCACTAGCATGACTCTAATATCACCATCTTCATATCTCAAAACAATCATAAGGAATAAAACTTCTCATGGTATTCAATGCACTTCATATGAAAGTGTTTATTATATCCCTCTTGGATTCCTATCATATTAGGACTAAATTTATGACCAAAGCAAATTAACATGTTGTTTAAGACTCTCAAAATAATATAAGTGAAGCATGAGAGAAAATGACAAACTACTCCAAAAGATATAAGTGAAGATCAATGAGTAGTTGAATAATTATGTGACTATGTGAAGACTCCTTCTCATAAATAAAATTTCATATCTTAAGTATTTTATTCAAACATCAAGCAAAACAAAATAAAATGACATTGCAAGGATAGCACATATCATGTGAAGAAGCAAAAAGTTAGGCCCAACGAAAATTGACCGATAGTTGTTGAAGAAGAAAGGTGGGATGCCTACCAGGACATCCCCAAGCTTAGATGCTTGAAAGTTCTTGAAATATTAGCTAGGGATACCTTGGGCATCCCCAAGCTTGAGCTTTTGTGTCTCCTTAATTCCCTTCATATTGCGGTTTCCCTAAAGCTCAAGAACTTCATCCACACAAAACTCAACAAGAACTTGTGAGATAAGTTAGTATAAATCCATGCATAAAACTTATCATTCTCTACTATAGCAAATCACTAAAATTATAATTTGATATTTCCTACTAAATGCCTCTGCATGTTTAAGAGTCCTATATTCAAATAGAATCATTAAACAAGCAAACATATGCAAACATAACAACAATCTGTCTACACAGGATAGTCTGTAAAGAATGCAGGAGGAATCATACTTATTTAACTCCAAAAATTCTGGAAAATTTACCACACAGTAGATAATTTGTTGTTACTCATTGTCTAAATTTTTTAAGATTTATCATATTCTGACTATTCACTAATATTCAAAACATAACAGCAAACTTTCTGTTTTTAAAATAGCAACATATGGACTTGCAAAATAAGCATGGTAAAGGTTATACTTGACATTTTTATTGAACTAAAAGATGCAAAACATTACTCTAAATAACAGCAAGAAAATTCTAATAAAAGAAAATGACGCTCCAAGCAAAACTCATATCATGTGGTGAATAAAAATATAGCCCCAAGTAAAGTTACCGATGAACGTAGACGAAAGAGGGGATGCCATCCGGGGCATCCCCAAGCTTAGGCTCTTGGTTGTCCTTGAATATTACCTTGGGGTGCCTTGGTCATCCCCGAGCTTAGGCTCTTGCCACTCCTTATTCCATAGCCCATCAAAACTTTACCAAAAACTTGAAAACTTCCCAACACAAAACTTAGAAACTCGTAAGCTCCGTTAGTATAATAAAGCAAATCACCACTTAGGTACTGTCAAGACAAGATTCATAATTTTTATCACATGATGCCTACTGGACCGTATCATTTCTACAATTTATATTAAGAAATATAAGCCATAGAAACTAGAAAACAAGTAAACTATGAATCGAAAATAGAATCTGTAAAAAACAGAACAGTCTGTAGTAATCTGTAACTCTCGAATACTTTTGTAACTCCAATACTCCTGATAAATTAGGAATTCTTAGGCAATTTGTTTATTAGTCTTCTTCAAAAAGAATCAGTATTTTATCATGCTTCTGTTAAAAATTAGAATTGTTTTCCTGAGCGCAAAAGTTTCTATTTTTTAGCAAGATCAAATCAACTATTACCATAGATCATCCCAAAGGTCTTACTTGGCACTTTTTGAAACAAAAGCTATAAAACATGATTACTACAGTAGCATAATCATGTGAACACACAAAAAAAGTAGGTATAAATGTTGGGTTGTGATACGTCTCCAACGTATCTATAATTTTTTATTGTTCCATGCTATATTATATTCTGTTTTGGACATTATTGGGATTTATCATACACTTTTATATTATTTTTGGGACTAACCTATTAGCCGGAGGCCCAGCCCAGAATTGCTGTTTTTTGCCTATTTTAGGGTTTCGCAGAAAAAGAATATCAAATGGAGTCCAGATGGAATGAAACCTTCGGGAACGTGATTTTCGGAACAAACATGATCCAGAGGACTTGGACCCTACGTCAAGACATCAACCAGGAGGCCACGAGGTAGGGGGCGCGCCTACCCCCCTGGGCGCGCCCTCCACCCTCGTGGGCCCCCTATTGCTCCACCGACGTACTCCTTCCTCCTATATATACCTACATACCCCCAAACTACCAGATACGGAGCCAAAACCCCAATTCCACTGCCGTAACTTTCTGTATCCATGAGATCCCATCTTGGGGCCTGTTCCGGAGCTTCGCTGGAGGGGGCATAGATCACGGACGGCTTCTACATCAACACCATAGCCCTTCCGATGAAGTGTGAGTAGTTTACCTCACACCTACGGGTCCATGGTTATTAGCTCGATGGCTTCTTCTCTCTTTTTGGATCTCAATACAAAGTTCTCACCCTCTCTTGTGGAGATCTATTCGATGTAATCTTCTTTGGCGGTGTGTTTGTTGAGATCGATGAATTGTGGGTTTATGATCAAGTTTATCTATGAGCAATATTTGAATCTTCTCTGAATTATTTTATGTATGATTGGTTATCTTTGCAAGTCTCTTCGAATTATCAGTTTGGTTTGGCCTACTAGATTGATCTTTCTTGCAATGGGAGAAGTGCTTAGCTTTGGGTTCAATCTTGCGGTGTCCTTTCCCAGTGATAGTAGGGGCAGCAAGGCACGTATTGTATTGTTGCCATCGAGGATAACAAGATGGGGTTTATTTCATATTGCATGAGTTTATCCCTCTACATCATGTCATCTTACTTAAAGCGTTACTCTGTTCTCTTGAACTTGATACTCTAGATGCATGCTGGATAGCGGTCGATGTGTGGAGTAATAGTAGTAGATGCAGGCAGGAGTCGCTCTACTTGTCTCGGATGTGATGCCTATATACATGATCATACCTAGATATTCTCATAAATATGCTCAATTCTGTCAATTGCTCAACGGTAATTTTTTTACCCGCCGTTAATACTTATGCTCTCGAGAGAAGCCACTAGTGAAACCTATGGCCCCCGGGTCTATCTCCCATCATATTAATCTTCCAATAATTAGTTATTTCCTTTGGCTTTTATTTTACTTTGCATCTTTATCATAAAAATAACAAAAATGTTATCTTATCATATCTATCAGATCTCACTCTCGGAAGTGACCTTGTAGGGATTGACAACCCCTTATCGCGTTGGTTGCGAGGATTTATTTGTTTGTGTAGGTACGAGGGACTCGTGCGTGGCCTCCTACTGGATTGATACCTTGGTTCTCAAAAACTGAGGGAAATACTTATGCTACTCTGCTGCATCACCCTTTCCTCTTCAAGGGAAAACCAACGCAAGTGCTCAAGAGGTAGCAGGTTGTCTCCCAACAAGCGCTTTTCTTTAATGCCTTTCTAGCTAGGCATGATGATTTCAATGATGCTCACATAAAAGATAAGAATTGAAACATAAAGAGAGCATCATGAAGAATATGACTAGCAAATTTAAGTCTAACCCACTTCCTATGCATAGGGATTTTGTGAGCTAACAATTGATGGGAACAAGAATCAACTAGCAGAGGATAGCAAAACAAGCATAACTTCAAGATTTTAAGCACATAGAGAGGAAACTTGATATTATTGCAATTCCTACAAGCATATATTCCTACCTCATAATAATTTTCAGTAGCATCATGAATGAATTCAACAATATAACCATCACATAAAGCATTATTTTCATGATCCCCAAGCATAGAAAATTTACTAATCTCCACATAAGCAAAATTCTTCTCATTCAGAATAGTGGGAGTATCATAAGAAACTCAAATACTATAAATTGTTTCCACATTAAAAGAGTAATATTTAGAAAAAGGCTTATCATAACCATGACAAGTTTTGTAAATATAATCATCACTACTTTTTATGACATAAGTAGCATCACAATAATCATCATAACTAGCAACTTTGTTCTCATCATAATCAATTGAAACCTCTTCCAAGATAGTGGAATCATTACTAAATAAAGTCATGACCTCTCCAAATCAACTTTTATAATTATCACAATAAGATTCAACATCCTCCAAAATAGTGGGATCATTACTTCCTAAAGTTGACACTCTTCCAAACCCACTTTCATCAGTATAATCATCATAAATAGGAGGCATGCTATCATCATAATAAATTTGCATATCAAAACTTGGGAGGTTAAAAATATCATCTTCATAAAACATAGCATCCCCAAGCTTGGGAAAAACATTAATTGCGGCAAATAAATTCTCAAACATGTCATTCTCATCAAACATAGCATCCCCAAGCTTGGGCCTTTGCATATCATAAGCATAATCACTCTCATCATTAATAGTATGGATAGCACCAATAGTATAGCAATTATGATCATCACAATGAGTAATAGGAGCAACATCATTTGGGAGGAATACCTTTTTACCTTTGCTTCTCCGTCTTTTCTTTTTCTTCTTCACATTATGTGCGGGTTTAATCCTCTTTTTGGAGCTCCTTATTGAGGGTGGGAGCTTGGCACTATCGTCGTCCGCCTTTCTTTTTCAAGACCCTCCCCGTTGATGTCTACTACACAACCTTCTTCTTGTAGATGTTGTTGGGCCTTCAAGTGCAGAGGTTTGTAGGACAGTAGAAAATTTCCCTCAAGTGGATGACCTAAGGTTTATCAACCCGTGGGAGGCGTAGGATGAAGATGGTCTCTCTCAAACAACCCTGCAACCAAATAGCAAAGAGTCTCTTGTGTCCCCAACACACCCAATACAATGGTAAATTGTATAGGTGCACTAGTTCGGCGAAGAGATGGTGATACAAGTGCAATATGGATGGTAGATATATGTTTTTGTAATCTGAAAATATAAAACAGCATGGTAACTAATGATAAAAGTGAGCACAAACAGTATTGCAATGCTTCGAAACAAGGCCTAGGGTTCATACTTTCACTAGTGCAAGTTCTCTCAACAAGGATAACATAATTAGATCATATAACTATCCCTCAACATGCAACAAAGAGTCACTCCAAAGTCACTAATAGTGGAGAACAAACGAAGAGATTATTGTAGGGTACGAAACCACCTCAAAGTTATTCTTTCCGATCAATCCATTGGGCTATTCCTATAAGTGTCACAAATAGCCACTACAAAAAAGACACATCCGTGACATTTTGGGTTGAACGAAATTTTTTTCCGTCATACTTATGACACTTCTATGACAATAATTGTGACAAAACCCGATATCATCATAGATGTGGTGGGGTCCTACTTCTATGACAAAAAATCATGACAGAAAATGGGCTTTTCATCCTGGGCGGGCCGGAGACGCAGCTGCATGACATTCTTTGGGCCTTCCATGACGGAAAAAACTATGGTAGAAACGAGGGCGAGGAAAATATCGGGAAGTTCCCGGTTACGGTGGCTGGTCAGGGCCGAGCGATGTGTGTCTCTCTTACATACGCGCGTGTGTGTGATGCGTTGCACTCTAAATGAACCCGAGCGAGGCATTGGGCTCTAACTGAACCCAAGCGATTGCACTACAGGCTATGCGTTACTGAACCTGAGCGATCGATCGATGGTAACTGAACCCGATCAAGCGATTCCTTCGCCACTGTTGCTAACTAAAGCCGATCGATGCTGCCTCTAGATGAGTAGTGCGCGTTGTTGGGGGGTTTGGATGAACAGTTCCTGGTGGGGATTGGATGAATAGGAACCCGTGGTAGTAGAGGCTGTTGCCGCTGGATGAACAGTACCCCGATCGATCAACTCGGTGGATGAACAGGACCCCGTGGAGGGCTGGATGAACAGGACCCCGTGGAGGGCTGGATGAACAGGACCCCGTGGAGGGCTGGTTGAACAGTAGCCGATGGAGGGTTGGTTGAATAGTAGCCCGTGGAGGGGTGGTTGAATAGGACCCCGTGGAGAGGGCTGATTGAACAGTAGCCGGTGGAGGTTGGATGAACAAGAGCCCGTGGATGAACAGTCGCAGGTGGAGGCTGGAGGAGGTCGATGGTGGATGAACAGTAGCCCGTGGAGGCTGGAGGAGGTCAACGGTGGAGATGAACAGTATCCCGTGGAGTCCCATTTTGCGGTACGCCACACCCCTCCCGATGAACATGACCCTCGTTTTGACCGTAGCGCTCCAACACAAGTTTGTTTCCTCCGTTTTGCGGTACGCCACACCCTCCCGGTCAATAGGACCCCGTTTCGGCCATAGGAGGTCCGTTTCCTCTGTTTTGCGGTACGCCAGACCCCTCCCGATGAACAGGATCCTGTTTCCACCGTGGCCGGTCGAACACAAGGTCGTTTCCTCTGTTCTGCAGTACGCTAGGCCTCGTTTCCATCGCCTGTTTCGTCCAAGCCGGATGGCTCCCGATGAACAACACATGTCCCGTTCTCCCGATGAACACGACGCATTCCGTTGCCTCCCCATCAACACGACGACGACACAGTTTCTCCGTTCCGACCCAGCCACAGCCATGTACATGAGTTGTGGCCGTATGTATGCGTGAGTAGGCATTCGAGACCCCGCCTATATATACCTACGCAGACGTATTTAGTTTCTTGCACCATGGTCGTTGTACGTACGTGTACATGCTACGTGCGCGCCTCTACTACGGCACGTGCGCGCCTCTACTACGACACGTGCACGCCTCTAGATCGACCAGTATGTACGTACACGTTCGCGACCAGAATGACAACACTACGTATGCTTCGACCAGGTGGGTCCCGACTGTCAGGCACTTCCTTGCATGTGAAGATGTAGCTGGTGGGTCCCAGCAGTCAGGGGGAATGTTTTTTCATGAAATACGGTGGCCTGTCCGATGGGTCCATGTTGTCAGGTGGAGGAATAATTATTTTGCGCGTAATAAGGAGGCACTTCCTTGCTGCGGCCATGGACCCAACTGTCAGCCTCTCCACATACAGTACTCTTCCGATGGAAGTCGTTCCTTGACCACGCCGACCACGCCGTGCCGAGAGCACCATGGCGGTGGACGACGGCGAGGCCTAGGAAGGGGACGACGTGGAGCCAGGGAAGACGCGGAAGTGGAAGCCCACGCGGAGAGGAGTACAAGGGTTCACTGGTTCGGCTGCGGTGTGAGGCTGCCGTCGCCGCAGAATAACAAGGGGTGTGGGTGAGTAGAGGCGGATGGCCTGGCCAGCGGTGGGAGTAGTAGGGGCGGTGAGGCCTCCGCGGAATCACAACCGGCCACGGGAGGCAGGAGCACGCGGCACGACCAGCGCTAGTTTGGGCGGCTGGAGCAAGAAGACCAGAGGTTGAAGAAGCACTACGGCCGTTGGATGGACATCGTGCGGTCATTGGAGCTAGAATCGTTCATATTGACTAGGTTGACAAAGCCCTCCGTCCCCGTCAACTTAGTAGGCCCACAAGTCAGCCTCCCATGCAGGGGGTATTCATTTTTTCTGCGTAATAAGGAGGCACTTCCTTGCGTGAAAAGATATAGCTGGTGGGTCCGAGCTGTTAGCTAGGGAACGTTTTTTTCGCGAAATATAGAGGCCCTTCCGGTGGTTCCCAGATGTCAGGTGGACGAATCATTATTTTGCACGTAATAAGGAGGCATTTCCTTGTGTGCGGCCATGAACCCAGCTGTTAGCCTCTCCACGCACAGTCCACTTCTGATGGATGTCGTTCGTTGACCATGTTGACCACGCCGCGCCGAGAGCACCAGGGCGGTGGACGACGGTGAGGCCTACGAAGGGAACGACACGGAGCCGGGGAAGACACGGCAGTGGCTGCCCACGCGGTGGGGAGTACGAGGGTTGACTGGTTCGGCTGCCGTCACCGGAAAATAACTGGAGGTGTGGGTGAGTGGATGGATAGATAGGCCAGGGATGCGAGTATGGTGGGGCCGTGAGGCCTGCCCGGCAGCACAGCCGGCCACGGGAGGCGGGAGCAGGCGGTTCTGCCGACGCTGGTTTGGGCGGCTGGAGCAGGAAGATCAGAGACTGAAGTAGCACGATTGCCGTTAGATTGACATCTAACGGTCTAACGCTGGTAGAGTCGATTGTTGACTAAGTTTCTTTTTTTCAGAAACCTTGTGTACGCATGAACTTAGTAGGCCCACAAGTCAGCCTCCAAATCTATGGCAGACGACATATAGCCCATTTGCTAAAAAAATTATAATTTGCAGCCCATTTGCTAATTCTTAAGTAATTTATTACAGCCCATTTTCTGCCCAGGACCACGGTCAAAAAGTTTGACCTTATTTTGCATATTTCGGTGGAGTCCGAACTGTTGTAATCCTGAAATGATAAACATTTTTTGAGAACTTATTGATTTTCCAAAAAAATCATTTTGTTTTTGTAAGCAAATAAGATGTGGGACAATTGAGTTGGTTTAAGGGAAAACCAGTGGTAAAAAGTCAGTGCTGGGAGGGAAAATAACAACCAAAATAAGGATGTAAATATGAAAAGGGAACTTTATGTATTTTCAATATAATGATATGTGTATATGAACTAGTAAAACTATAGGTAGAGATTAGAAAACGGATGTAGGACATGGCGTTTCAAGAGGAAAACAGAACTGGGCTGTGTGTTTGATTCAGTAAAAAACTACCTGCGGATGTTGTAAGACAAAATATAACTAACATGGCGGGCGAGAGGCTGGCAGATACCTGCTGGATCTTTGTCCCTCGTTGTCGTTATGGGTTGGGCCTGTTAAAAACAAAACCAAGCCTGGGCAGTCTACAGCCCAGTTGAAACTTGCTCGACCTAAAAAAACAATATACTTGCTCAACAAACGAGAGAATTCTACAAGTACAGACTGATAACTGGGGTGTAGCAGGTATATTATTTTTTCATCGGGATAATAAGTGCATGCACTTGTTTCGAAAAATTTGGAGAACTGGGAATTCGAACGGCAGGTGCTTATGCTACCCATCAAATAAAAATCAGGTGCTTGAAAATTCGTTTCGAAACAAATGATTCAGCTTTATATCCATGTTGACCCTAGGCATGATGGTTGGAAGCAAATGCCAAGTTCATACCAAAAGATCGTTAACAACAATACCAACTTGCGGACGACAAGGTAGTACAAGTACCAATACCAAACTAACTTATAATCTTTTTACTCCTGCCCCTAGTGTTCGTCTGGTAGAAAATCTTGCAGAGGACCAGCTCCCGCTCCTTCTCTTGCTCTAGGTCCCGAGGTGGTACTGGTGCATCACCCAGTTGGTCCTCTGCTGGTCGAAGTTCTTGTTGGTGTGCAGCACCAGAACCTTTTTGTCGTCCGTCTGCCGGCCGTTGACCACCACCGGCAAGGTATTGCCGGTCTTGTGCCACATCACGTGCGTGCCGCACTCCGATTGAATCTTGCGACACGTCCATGTGCCCCTTTTGAACGCCCTGGAATTGCGCTGGAAGAAATGCTTGCTTAGGCCACTCAGTGTGATACCTACAGTATTGTCGAATACAGGTTTTAGTGTATGTGGTTGGCATTTTCATAACATCTTTGGCATGTTGCAGTCACTTGTTTCACTTTTTATTAACTGCCAAATTGTAATTGCTTCACTAGGTCTGCATCTAAAAATAAAAATAGAGCTATAAACAAAGGAATATATTTGTGCAAGTAGAGGCCGATTGGTGTCTTACCTGGAAGTTTCTCAGGATGGGTGTAGCATATGCCGTGCTCGCTGTCGATGGTTGGTATGAACAAATCGATGAGAGGGTGAGATCTCGCGTTGTAGGCAGTCACTTTGGCCTCAAGGTGCTCGATCAGCTCTTGATCCGTGGGATCGAACTTGACGCCAGCCGGCAGCACCGGCCAATCCATCTTGGACTTGCATCGGTTAATTCCAGTTATATGATATTCAATGTATGATCAATCGATTGTTTTAAGTGAATGATGAAAGATTTTGACAGATAAGTGGTACTCCAAATCTGAAGTCCACAATACCCTAAGATGCCGCCGTGATTCTTGTGTCACCTCACGTGGAGCTTGTTGTGACGTTAATTCATTGTGTGGACATGATGAATAATTTGACCGACGTATACTAGTACTGCTACTATACTACTTACTAGTCGTATTTAGTGTCACATTTTAACCATAGGTTTAACTAACAAAATGTCAATGCATGTCACCAAAAATTATTCCATTGGAAACTATGTTCAAATACAAATAAAACAATATAATTTTTTGTGACATGCATTAACATTTAGTTAGTGACATTTATGGTCAAAATTTGACACAAATTACGAAGGGGACCGGTAAACCAGGAGGGAGGTAGTAGTACGAGTAGCGCAATATACGGTATAGAGGACTAGTACAAATTTAGAAATGGGGTAAGAAGTTACAAGGCTGTGCGAAAGACTTTGTAGGCTACATGAGTAATACAAAATATAATTCCCATTGGACAACACTTTCACCAACAAGTACACACTTGAAGCCTAATTGATATATATATATATAGCATCTCCATCATCATTATCAGTACATCCTACGTAGGTGAGTTAGGATGCACTTGCTCCCAGAAAGTTGTCTATCCTTCTAACCAGAGGAGTGCTTCAAACTAACAACAGTACATAATATCCAACAAAAAGAGGGTCATGCTACAACAGCAGGACACATTGCTCAGTCTAGATATCAGTACGAATCAAGTTGTGCATATTTGCTGCTGGCATGAACCACATCACCGCATGTCGGGTTTGCAAAAGCCATCCATCGCATGGAAGCTTGATGCCTTTCACACACTGAAGATTATCTGGAAACAAGCTGTGTCAACGAATCTCTGGATATGGTGATTCATGAAACCCATGGTATGATGTGTAAACATAGTTCCCCCTAGCAAATGGAAGTTGCATAGCACGGTAATCATCGCCGATGATATGATCGATGATTGGTTGGATGATTGGATAATTGAGCCCGAGGAACATGGAGTGGTTGCCGAGGCTGTAAACCCACCTCCAGTTGAATACGCCTGGCCCAACGTTGCTGGGATCTTTATCGAACACGAAGCAGCCATAGCCATCAATGTCACGAACGCCCCAGGCATTGTACTACATGTGGTTTGATCAATTTGCTACGTGCAAATGAGCATCAAATGACCGCCGTCAGTTGAATGAGCGATAAACCACCACCCATCGGCTGGTATGATCCCAGGTCCTAGAATCATGAAGGCCAGCGCATTTGCGTCTGCTGCAACAATTCAAATTGGAGATCAAAAGGACAAAAATAAACAATCATGTTCAGAGTATGTGTGGAATTAAGATTATTATAACAATGACACATATCATAGACATAGAATTGCAATGTCGTGGTCATAATCATACCCCAAGTTAAAAAATAGGCCAATGGCTTTCATATTTTGGCAATATATCATGGTTTAAACATCATGTAACAATGAGAGGAAAACATATATGACAGGGCCTACTCATATTCTACCATAGCACTTACTACAGTTATCATATCAACTCTAAGCAATAACATGCATTGTTATAAAAATCCTGGAAATGATAGTAACATATAGCAATCATGAGGTTATACTCATAATATCTATTCTAACAATCATTAGATGCCAATTGTTCTCATATCAACTCTAACAATAACATGTGTGGTCATAAAAATCTAGGAAATGAGAGGAACATATAGCAATGATGTGGTTATAGACATACTATATATTCTAAATTTGTAACAATGAACAGGCATTCGTATTCTTAAGGTAAAGATGAGATGAGATAGAATAATTAGACGAAGATAGATTCCACCAGTATAGGAAGCCAACCTGTGTGTCGACTGCATAAACGATGCCATCATGCACTATAGCATCAGATAGAAATGTTGGGTGAAGAGGATCGACGATGATCCATAACCATGTATGGCGACCAAATTCCAGATAGACTAATCCCATGTTGAACACGGCAATGAGCTTGTAATCCATGTAGTCTTGTGATGGTGTGGGCACTTCGCAGATTACAACCTTCAGCAAACAGAGGTCGAGCCAAAAGCTTGACGCATCTCGTGCGTAGTAGGCAGGAGTGTCCGGCGGGCCGCGAGGCTCGATGGCGGTAGTATCCAATGATGGAAGGGTGATCTCTCGCTGGGTGTAGATATCCACGAGACACCATGGACTGCCGGATTGGTGGATGAGGACGATCCAGTTGGCCTTCATGCCTGCCCAGTAGTGGCCGTGCATGAAGGACACATGGACGGGTAGTGGTAGTATGTAGAGGGGCACCACGACAACCTCCGTAGGATCATCAAGTCGGTGTCCGGGCCACCTGTGAGGATCAGGCATCAGCAAGCAGGGTGTCTTGAAAAGAGCCGGCCGGTTGCAGACGAGTAGACAGTACAAAGACACCAAGCATGCGGCCAAACGGACAGTGATGAGCAGGTCCATATGATTACAGATCTGCTCCAAGAGAACATCGGGGAGGGAATTCCAATCGCGGCTCTGCATGTTAGTCAGTTCTGCCATAGGGTTTTTAGGGCGTTGAGTGACTGGGGTTTTCGGTGCCTGCGAGCCAGCGGGGAAGTGGATTAGGGCGGGTGAGCGAAGAAGATGGCGTGTGTGGCCGAGCAGTGAGCGGGGGGATATGGTACGTGTGAGCTACCAAGGAAGATGGCGCGAACGGGCGAGCAGTGAGCGGGGGGAAATGGTGTGCGGCCGACAATGG
Organism: Triticum dicoccoides; assembly: GCF_002162155.2. Taxonomy (NCBI): domain Eukaryota; kingdom Viridiplantae; phylum Streptophyta; class Magnoliopsida; order Poales; family Poaceae; genus Triticum; species Triticum dicoccoides. The sequence goes on from NC_041382.1 coordinate 122,395,223, forward strand.
GGAAGAGAGGAGGAAGAAGAGTGAAAGACGGGGAAGAAAGTGCATTAAATCTTAATTCTACTAGTACTACTACCAGGATATACCATCCTTCGGAGTGTAAATAGTTATGCCAATGACATGTGGGTCTACCTCAAGAGGGCCCATATGCCAGTTAATGGAGGAGAGAGGTGTGTAGTCGTATTTGCGGAAGCGTGCTCCACTGGCAAACATGATGGCAGTACTGGGTAAGGCTGATTTAGTAACACCAACACGCTGGTTCGGCTTATTAATCAAGTGTCCCATCTGCTAAAGTGTGTATTGTCACTTCACTGTGAAGACTAGTTGAATAGTTCTCTCTGAACGAGATGGAGAATAATGGATCACGAAGACTTCCTATCTACAGTATCCCTATGCATGTACGCTTGGGCCCCTCCCAATGCTCTGCCTTGTACATGTGCTAAGGCTACCATGTAGATGATGAGTGGTGGAATAATTTTTGTAGTTTGCAAAAACACTCAATTAATGGACTCGTTTTCCTCAAAAAATTATGTTTACCAATGCATTAATTTTGTGCCAAACTTTGACCATCTACTCCCTCCATCCAGGTGAGTCATCTTTGGTTGTGCATCGTGACCAAGGAGGGAAAAACAAGAGAACTTAATGTTTATTTGCTACTCCCTCATTCCTAAATATTGTCTTCTTAGGCATTCAAATGGAATACAACATCCGGATGTATGTAGACATATTTTAGTGTGTAGATTCACTCATTTTGCTCCGTACGTAGTCACTTGTTGAAATCTCTAGAGAGACAAATACTCCGTGGGAACAGAGGAGGCTTTTACTCTGCATTTGGGAACAGAGGGAGTATCACAATATGGAGGGAACAGAGGAAGCTTGAAATATGAACATGTCAATGGGAGGGAGTAAAAGCCTCATGCATGCATGCATGCATGCAACATGCAACACTCACACGTACACATGGACACACGCAACACTCACGCACCCATGCCGCACACAGCACATGGCGCAACACACACGCTCACGCTCAAGTGCTCAACCTACTCCCTATGTCCGTGAAATACTGTACATTTAGAGATTTACACATTGACCAGGGCATAATTAACGCCCAAAAGTAGCATATTTATGTGTGCATGCGACCATTGCGAGAAGAAGATTAAATGAAGGTTGTTGCATGCTGTAATTAAGGATAGACATGTAGCCTATAGCTAGAGCACAACTTGGTGCATTAGTCAATCAATATCGATTTTAGATTAAAGGCTAAATGCATTGGAAGTGTAGATGTACACTCTTTGTTTTTTAGCCAATGTACACTCTTTGTTGGAAGACCGAGGGAGTACACGTGCATGCACTCACATACACAGCCAGGGTGGTTCACGCGCAAGGGTTGGACTCTTGTCGCGCCTGCGTAAAGTTTTGTTCAACTGATTTCTTTGCTCTACCAACTGATAGGTGGGACCCAGAAACCAGGTGATAATTTAACCAGTCAACAAAGTGCCACGTCGACTATGTGGCCGGTCAGTAGGGTGCAATACGGTGCTCTACGATGATCTAGTGATCGTATAATCACCGCAAAACTATATATAGTGACCGTAAACAGCGTATTATTACATACGTTGACCGCCAGTGTATTTTTCTCGTTTCAAATTAGCCATATTTAACTGGAAAGGACTAGTACTTGTACTACTTTGATGTGTCCCGTCAACTCGCCAAACGAGGAGAAGCTTGCTTACTACGCCTCTCCCTCGCCCACGCGCGCGGTGGCTCGTGGGACGAGGAGAGGGTTTTGACTACAGCACCCTCTCCCTCTCCCTCTTGCTCGCCCTCGCCCTCGCGGTGGACGTGCAACAGGTCAATCTATGTCAGATTGCCAGAAGCATATTGTACTGTAGTATCATCATTGTTGGACCTTCCGAAGAGGCGAAGAGCCAAGTTCAAGGTTCACACGAGTATGAACTGTTGAACCTCCCGAAGAGGCAAAGATCCAAGCGCAAGGTTTTATAGGAGTTGTCGTCCTAGTAGGAGTATTACAACTATGGAGAACGAAGCTACTATACGATGCCGCCACGTCACCTATATCCAAAGTTGTGCCACCTTTTTTCTCAATGAGCATGTTGGATCCCGTGCAACAACCACACAAGTTGCACATACACATAACACATTTACTAGTAATAAGTTCTAAAGGACAAATGCCAATATGCCACACAAGTTCATCTCCAATTCATGTGATAAATTTGTGCACGACTAGTCTACATATATTCATAGCGCTACCGTTCACAATTTACCATACCCCACTTACACGTTATAGATGGGCTACATGTCCTCCTCCAGGTTCCTGCCCAGGTGTTCTTCATGGATGGCACAATCCATAGCGGTGGGAAACAGGAATCATTGTCACAGCTTTCTAGTCCGGTTCCACACAATGGAGACTCGTCCAAGCTGAAGCAGCATAAATCAGGGATAGCGTGTCCCAGGATGTTGTTCATCCGGCGGTGCGCACTAAAGACATAACCATGCTTCATGAACGGCAGGCCTTTGGTGTCGTGCACGGAAGGTGGCATCCGCTTCACAATGGGGTAGCTGTCCCCAATGAAAAGTGAGTACTCTCCAAGAGTGTTCCTGTAGCGACCAGACCTCAAACAGTCTGATCTCTGTGCTCAGGTGTCATCCCTGGATCAGTAATGCTGACACCACTCAGTACTTGAAGGAGTTATAACAGAGTAGCAATCACACACTTATTACATCGAGTGTCTCAATAGAGAACTTATTACAATAAATATGGCTTAAGGCCATCTAATAACGATAACAGCGGAAGGCTTGGAAGATAAGTGAGTCCATCAACTCCAACGGCATCACGGAGTATAGAACCACGACCTAAAAACTCCTTAATCGTCGTCTGAAAAGTCTGCAACATTAACGTTGCAGCCCGAAAATGGGTCAGCACATGGAATATGCCGGCAATGTAACACATAGAGAGTAATGGAATGAAACAGCTATACTATATGCATATTTGGCTGGTGGAAAGCTCTATGGTTACAGTTTTGCATAAAGCTAATTTTTCCCTACTGCAAAGGAATAAAATTTATTTAACTATCATGGTAGTTGTTAAACATTGAGAATGGTTGACAGCATTCTCAATCCCAATTAAGCATCATCATTAAACAAAACCCAACAAAATTAAATTTTAGAGTAACATGTTGAGATTCACATGATAATCCAAGTACTAGATACTCAAGATGTCCATAACCAGGGACACAGCTAACCATGATTAGTTTATACACTCTGCAGAGGTTTGCGCACTTTTCCCCACAAGACTCGATCGCCTCCGTTTGGTTTTCTCGCACTACACGGTGTTTGAGAAACGGATAACCGAGACATAGTCTTTCAGAAGCGCTAGCACCTTATGATGGATAGACCGTTACACCTACTTTCCCCTACATCTGCTAGTCTACCCTGTAAGAGTTCGCACGACTTAATCAACTATGCTAGAGCCCATAATAGCTTGTGGCTGCACACAGAAGTTTCTAGTATGAAAAATCTCATGATCCCTTTGGGCCTGGGTGGCGGTCCATAAAGAAAAACAGGCAATCCTGAAATACCCAGGTACCTCAATCCACCCAGATGTGTGTTTAAGTTGCCACCTTAGATAAACCATTAATTAACACTCTCACATCTGTCATGGATATCACTCACCCAATCCACGTCTACTAGCATAGCATGGCATAATAGCGAACATAGAAGTAACTTCCAAAGGTTTGATAATACAACAGCTAATAGGTACTACCTCAACTACTTCCCATCCCACAATTTAATTAGATCCTAATCATGCAATATTTGAGGATTGATCTAATGCAATAAAAATGGGTAGTAGGAGGTATGATCAAAGTGTTACTTGCCATGCTGATGATCCGCGAAACCTAGAGATTCGAAATAACAGGCGGCGCACTCCGGGTATTCTATCGCAGACAAACAAACAAGCATACAATAAGTATTCATCTAATGCACAGTTAAAACTCAAATAAGAGATCTAACCAGAAAGCTCAACTTAAGAACTCCGGTTTGCAAAAAGAATCAAATCAAACGAAGCAACGAAAGTCAAACGGCAAAAGAAACAGGCTTCGTTTAGTATTCTGGATCTAGGGTAATTTTTATAGTGGCAAAAACTTGTTTAAGTTGGTTAAACAAATAGAGGGTTTCAAGACGAAACTCCATGCACTTGAATCGCCTGATTCCGATAAACGAGCGAAAAGTTATACTAAAATGAAAATCGGATCAGAAATCGCGATCAGAAAAATCACGGATTTAATTCTGAGAAAAGAAAAACGACGAACGTTCACTAGAACGAACGAACGAACACTCGCTATTTACATAAATCGGAAAAACCGATCTATTTAAAAAAAGAAACTAAAAAAACGAACAAAACCGTCGGAAAAACCGAACGTTTTTTCGGAAAAAAACGGCGTCTAAAAAAAACTACCCGGCAATTCCGGCGAGGTTCC
>NC_041382.1:122400135-122506062 GCF_002162155.2 Triticum dicoccoides
CGGCGGCGGCGCGGGCGGCGCTAGGGTTCGGGGCGGCGAGGCGGCTCGGTGGGCTGCGGGGTCGGGCGCCCCGGCTTTAAAGGCCCTGGACGAGTCCGGGCCTAACACGGCCCGTAGGTCGATTTTGTTTTTTTAATTATTTGGCGAAGAAAAACAGATAAAAGAAATACTAAACGGACTCCAAAAATCCCAAAATAAATTTTCCCGGGCTTCTAAAATCAAGCCGCACAAGGTGAACATTTATTTGGGGCCTAAATGCAACTTTGAAAAATGCACATTTTTCCTAAATTCAAATAAAATAACAAAAAATTCCGAAATAAAATCTTATTTGATTTTATTATGAAATCCTCAATATTTCTTTATTTTGGGAAATTCATTTTATTCCCTCTCTCATATTTTTGTAATATAAATAATTGATGATAAAATAATTAAAATCAAATGATCCTATTCTCAAAATTTGAGAAAATTCAAATATGAAAATAACAAAATCCCCAACTCTCTCCGTGGGTCCTTGAGTTGCGTAGAATTTCTAGGATCAAAACCAAAAGCAAATAAATTATATTATGCAATGATGATCTAATGTATAACATTCCAAATTGAAAATTTGGGATGTTACAAACCTACCCCCCTTAAGATGAATCTCGCCCTCGAGATTCGGGTTGGCTAGAAAATAGGTGAGGGTGGTCCTTGAGAAAATCTTCCTCTCGCTCCCAGGTGGCTTCATCCTCCATGTGGTGGCTCCACTGAACCTTACAAAACTTGATAACCTTGCTGCAGGTGACTCGGCTGGCATATTCTAGGATCTTAACTGGTTTCTCCTCATAGGTCAAATCACTATCCAACTGAATTGCTTCCAATGACACTGTGTCTCTCAAGGGTATGTCAGCCATCTCCGCGTGGCACTTCTTCAGCTGAGAAACGTGGAACACACCATGAACTCCTAACAATCCTTCAGGCAATTCCAACTTGTAGGCCACTTCTCCCATACGTTCCAATACTCGGTATGGTCCTACAAATCGTGGCGCTAACTTTCCCTTAACACCAAAGCGCTTTGTTCCCCGAAGTGGGGATACTCGAAGATAAGCTCTATCTCCAACTTTGTAAACTATCTCCTTGCATTTAGAATCTGCATAGCTCTTCTGCCTGGATTGAGCTACCTTGAGTCTATCGCGAATAAATTTCACCTTCTGTTCAGACTCTTTAATCAAATCAGGTCCAAACAACTGGCCGTCTCCAACTTCATCCCATGACAACGGTGTCCTGCACCTTCTTCCATACAAGGCTTCGAAAGGGGCCATCTTTAAACTGGATTGATAGCTGTTGTTGTAAGAGAATTATGCATATGGCAAATTGTCGTCCCAACTAGATCCATAATCTAGCGCACAAGCTCTCAGCATGTCCTCCAAAATCTGATTGACTCTCTTGGTCTGTCCATCTGTCTGTGGATGAAAAGCTGTGCTGAACTCTAGCCTGGTACCCAAAGTTTCGTGCAACTGATTCCAGAACTTTGAGGTAAACTGGGTTCCTCTATCTGATACTATACTCCTCGGAACTCCATGTAAGCATACAATCCTGGTCATGTATATCTTTGCCAACTTAGCACTGGTGTAAGTGGTCTTTACCGGGATGAAATGAGCTACTTTCGTCAACCGATCAACTACAACCCAAATCGAGTCATAGCCTGAACGAGTCCTGGGTAATCCTATGATAAAATTCATGCCTAGCTTATCCCACTTCCATTCAGGTATGGGCAATGGTTGTAGCAATCCTGCTGGCTTCTGATGCTCTGCCTTTACTCTCTGACATACGTCACAAACTGCTACATACTCCGCAATATCTTTCTTCATTCCGGTCCACCAGAAAGTATCCTTCAGATCCAAATACATCTTGGTATTTCCTGGGTGAATCGAATATGGTGAGTCGTGCGCCTCTTGTAGAATCAACTTCCTGATCTCAGGGTCATTGGGCACATAAACACGGTCTTCAAACCATAGGGTGTCGTGCTCATCCTCATGAAATCCTTTAGCCTTTCCTTCGCTCATTTTCTCCTTTATAGAGGCAATCTCCTTGTCCGTCTTCTGAGCTTCTCTGATTCTATACATCAAAGTTGACTGAATCTCCAATGCTGCTACATAGCCTCTCAGAACTATTTCCAAACATAGCCCATGAAGATCCTCGGCTAACTTCTTTGGTATTTCTCCCGTCATTAGTGTATTGACATGGCTCTTACGGCTCAATGCGTCAGCTACTACATTAGCCTTTCCGGGATGGTAATGCAATCTCATATCATAATCCTTGATGAGCTCCAACCATCTCCTTTGTCTGAGGTTTAACTCCTTCTGCGTGAAAATGTATTTCAAACTCTTGTGATCCGTGTACACCTCATAATGATTTCCAATGAGGAAATGTCTCCATGTTTTCAATGCATGCACTACGACTGCTAACTCCAAATCATGCGTGGCATAATTCAATTCGTGGGGTTTCAGTTGTCGTGAGGCATATGAAACAACTCTTCCTTCCTGCATAAGTACTGCTCCAAGTCCTCGTCGTGAAGCGTCGCAATACACCTCATAATCCTTGGTCTGGTCTAGCAAAATCAACACTGGTGAAGTAACCAAGCGTTTCTTCAACTCCTGGAAACTAGCCTCACACTCCTCAGTCCATATGAACTTGGTATCCTTCTTTAATAACTACATCATAGGTTTTGCAATCTTGGAGAAATTCTCAATAAATCTTTGGTAGTATCCTGCGACTCCAAGAAAACTCTGGATCTCTCCAACGGTGGTTGGTGCTTCCCACTTGGTCACGGTATCAACTTTAGTGGGATCTACGGATATACCTTCTCCGGATATAACGTGTCCGAGGAATCCTACTTCCTTCAACCAAAACTCACATTTGCTGAACTTGGCATACAACTGATGTTCTCTGAGCTTCTCAAGTACCAAAAGCAAATGTTCCTTATGCTCCTCTTCATTCTTCAAGTAAACCAGGATATCATCAATGAACACCACGATGAACTTATCCAAGAACTCCATAAACACTTTGTTCATCATGTTCATAAAATAAGCAGGTGTGTTAGTCAGACCAAATGACATAACGGTATACTCGTACAGCCCATACCTGGTGGTAAAAGCCGTCTTAGGTATATCCTGTTCTCGAATCTTCAACTGGTGGTATCCTGATCGCAGATCGATCTTGGAAAATACCTTAGCTCCTTGCAATCGGTCAAATAGATCATTGATCATTGGTAGTGGGTACTTGTTTTTGATCGTTACTTCATTCAACCCACGATAATCAACAACCATCCTTAACGATCCATTCTTTTTCTCCACTAGAAGTACCGGTGATCCCCAAGGCGACGAACTTGGGTGAATGTAACCTTTATCCAGTAACTCCTTAATCTGCTTCTTAATCTCCACCAAATCCTTTGCGGGCATCCTGTATGGTCTCTTTGATATTGGCTCTGTGCCTGGCAATAGCTCAATCAAAAACTCAATATCTCTATCCAGTGGCATGCCTGGCAACTCCTCTGGAAATACTTCAGGGAAATCCCTTACCACTGGTACTTCCTCCTGCACAACTCCTGTTAAACAATTTACTTGAGTCCCTTTTGGCACATGCCGGGATACATACTTGATCTTTCTCCCTTCTGGGGTGGTAAGCAAAATTATCTTACTGGCGCAATCGATGTTTCCCCCATACATCGATAGCCAATCCATACCCAGAATTGCATCCAATCGTTGTGATTCCAAAATGATTAAATCCGAGGGAAACACATGCCTACCTATACTCAATGGCACTTGAAAACATCCTTGACTGGCCATATACTCCGCTCCTGGTGAGCTTACTAGCATAGGTGTTCTAAGAACCTTAGTGGGCAGGTTATACTTATCCACAAATCCCCTTGATATGTATGAATGTGATGCACCAGTATCAAAAAGAACAAGTGCAGTAAATGACTTAACCAAAAACTTACCGATTACTGCATCCGGCTACTCTTCAACCTCCTCCACGTTAACGTGGTTCACATGTCCCCTGTTGAAATGGTTCGGCTTCTTCCCAGAGCTTCCATTACCATTCTGGCCTTCAGGACATTCATTGGCATAATGTCTAGTCTTCTGACACTTAAAGCAAGTGACTTGGCCGTTGGTACAGTTCTGGCCGTTGCTTCCTCCATTACCATTACCATTCTTGGTTCCATTGTGATTGTTCGAGGTACCTCCTCCATGGGTATGCTGAAAATGTCCTCCCGGTCTAGGGGTAAAACGTGGCTTCTGCTGAGCTCCAGAATTGTACTTCCCTTGTCCATACTTCCTCTTGCGGTTCTCAATTTGCTGCTGCTTGCCTTCAATCATAAGAGCACGGTCTACCAACTCCTGGTAGTTGTTGAAGGTTGCTACCATCAACTGCATGCTCAACTCATCATTTAGTCCTTCCAAAAACTTCTCCTGCTTAGCTGCATCCGTAGCAATGTCATCTGGGCCATAACGTGCTAATTTACTAAAGTCCTCCACATACTGGCCAACTGTCTGTCCTCCTTGGCGCAAGTTGCGAAACTCACGCTTCTTCATGGCCATAGCTCCTGCTGAAACTTGGGCAGTTCGAAAAGCCTGCTGAAACTGGTCCCATGTGACAGTGTCAACAGGGAAAGTGGCAGTGAAATTCTCCCACCATGATGCTGCGGGTCCTTCAAGCTGATGTGCGGCAAACTTCACCTTCTCCACATCTGTGCATCCTGCTGTGGTCAACTCCCTAGCTGTCTTGCGGAGCCAATCATCTGCTACTATCGTCCCGGTGCTACTGGAAAACACCGGTGGATTCAGCCTAAGAAAACAGGCTAAGTGATCAACAGGTGGTGGTGGTGGATTGTTGTTCCCCTGATTCTGATTCTAGACTAGCAACTGCATCAATGTGTTCTGCTGCTGGATCAACTGGGTGAGCTCCGGTGGAAAGGTAAATCCGGGGTCACGTCTCGGAGGCATCTGAGGGTTTAGAAAAGATGACATTTAAGAATAGAGGGGGTCTAAAGAGAAAACACTACCCATATGCACATGAGGCAAAAGCAAACAATTCACTTCATTCAATCAAACAAGGGCATACAATCGATATAACTATCGCAAAAGTGCTCGGACTACTGTATTTACATGGTGGACTACTACTACTGATGAGGTGGTCTACTAGAAACATTCTTCGGTTGCAGACTCCATGATATCTGCTCCAACTTCATCAACATAGTCATCATCGCTATCATCTGGATCCGAGTCGGTGTCGTCAATGATGATGTAGTCTTCTGGGTGAATCTCCTTGGCTTCTTCGTCTTCATCTACTGGCGTAGGGCCTCCCATAAATATTCCGATCTTCTTGATCAGATCGTCATTCTTCTTCACCAATACTTCTATTTCTTCTTCATAATCTTCACGTGTAGCCTTGAGTTCTTCCTCCAGTTCCTTGATTCTTGTCCTTGCCTTCTTTAGGTCTATCAAGTCGGCGCACATCTGATTCTCCTGTCGTCGAATGTGCTGGTTAATTCCTGGATAAAAGCTGCAATTGATCTATCCTTTCTGGTGCTGATCATCTCCCAGTGCTAATCTCTGCACCCACAAATCTGGTAGATAATATCCTTGAGATCATTGCGGTAGACTTCTCCAATGCGTCCCATGGCGATGTGAGCAGCCATGCTCTTTCCTAGACTCCAAATTGGTGCATCAAAAGAAAACTCTATGGGCTCAGTGACTGGCATGAACGTCCTTCCTGGAACTTGAACTTGAATCATCCAGCGCTCCTCTTCAGGTAAAGTGGCGTTGTAGATTCTGGTGAAGCTTGGTACTCCTATGTTCAGGTATCTAGTGACTTCCTTCAAGTGACGTCCAAAGGTTGTATCTTCATCTGGTTGCATGAACTTGTTCCATGCATCCGCCATCCTAAAGAGTAGAAAAGATGAGAGGTCAGAAGAGAAGAGAGTGAATAGTGATCTAGGTCTTTAGCTTAGTGGTCGTGTCCTACAGTCAACGTGTGCTCTGATACCATCTTTGTAGCGACCGGACCTCAAACAGTCTGATCTCTGTGCTCAGGTGTCATCCCTGGATCAGTAATGCTGACACCACACAATACTTGAAGGATTTATAACAGAGTAGTAATCACACACTTATTACATCGAGTGTCTCAATAGAGAACTTATTACAATAAATATGGCTTAAGGCCATCTAATAATGATAACAGCGGAAGGCTCGGAAGATAAGTGAGTCCATCAACTCCAATGGCATCACTGAGTATAGAACCATGACCTAAAAACTCCTTAATCGTCGTCTGAAAAGTCTGCAACATTAACGTTGCGGCCCGAAAACGGGTCAGCACATGGAATATGCCGGCAATGTAACACATAGAGAGTAATGGAATGAAACAGCTATACTATATGCATATTTGGCTGGTGGAAAGCTCTATGGTTACAGTTTTGCGTAAAGCTAATTTTCCCTACTGCAAAGGAATAAAATTTATTTAACTATCATGGTAGTTGTTAAACATTGATAATGGTTGACAGCATTCTCAATCCCAATTAAGCATCATCATTAAACAAAACCCAACAAAATTAAATTTTAGAGTAACATGTTGAGATTCACATGATAATTCAAGTACTAGATACTCAAGATGTCCATAACCAGGGACACGGCTAACCATGATTAGTTTATACACTCTGCAGAGGTTTGCGCACTTTTCCCCACAAGACTCGATCGCCTCCGTTTGGTTTTCTCGCACTACACGGTGTTTGAGAAACGGATGACCGAGACATAGTCTTTCAGAAGCGCTAGCACCTTACGATGGATAGACCGTTACACCTACTTTCCCCTACATCTGCTAGTCTACCCTGTAAGAGTTCGCACGACTTAATCAACTATGCTAGAGCCCATAATAGCTTGTGGCTGCACACGGAAGTTTCTAGTATGAAAAATCTCATGATCCCTTTGGGCCTGGGTGGCGGTCCATAAAGAAAAACAGGCAATCCTGGAATACCCAGGTACCTCAATCCACCCAGATGTGTGTTTAAGTTGCCACTTTAGATAAACCATTAATTAACACTCTCACATCTGTCATGGGTATCACTCACCCAATCCACGTCTACTAGCATAGCATGGCATAATGGCAAACGTAGAAGTAACTCCCAAAGGTTTGATAATACAACAGGTAATAGGTACTATCTCAACTACTTCCCATCCCACAATTTAATTAGATCCTAATCATGCAATGTTTGAGGATTGATCTAATGCAATAAAAATGGGTAGTAGGAGGTATGATCAAAGTGTTACTTGCCTTGCGGATGATCCGCGAAACCTAGAGATTCGAAGTAACAGGTGGCGCACTCCGGGTATTCTATCACAGACAAACAAACAAGCATACAATAAGTATTCATCTAATGCACAGTTAAAACTAAAATAAGAGATATAACCAGAAAGCTCAACTTAGGAACTCCGGTTTGCAAAAAGAATCAGATCAAACGAAGCAACGAAAGTCAAACGGCAAAAGAAACAGGCTTCATTTACTATTCTGGATCTAGAGCAATTTTTACAGTGGCAAAAACTTGTTTAAGTTGGTTGAACGAATAGAGGGTTTCGAGACGAAACTCCAAGCGCTTGAATCGCCTGATTCCGATAAACGAGCGAAAAGTTATACTAAAACGAAAATTGGATCAGAAATCGCGATCAGAAAAATCACGGATTTAATTCCGAGAAAAGAAAAACAACGAACGTTCGCTAGAACGAACGAACGAACGCTCGCTATTTAAATAAATCGGAAAAACCGATCTATTTAAAAAAACCGAAACTAAAAAAACAAACAAAACCGTCGGAAAAACCGAACGTTTTTTCGGAAAAAACCGGCATCTAAAAAAAACTACCCGGCAATTCCGGCGAGGTTCTCGCGGCGGCGGCAGGGCGGCGCGGCGCTGGCGGGAGGCGGCGGCGGCGGGATCCGGCGGCGAGGCGGCGGGGCGGCGGGGCGGCTCGGTGGGCTGCGAGGTCGGGCGCCCCGGCTTTAAAGGCCGGCCCCGGAGGAGTCCGGGCCTAACACGACCCGTAGGTCGGTTTCATTTTTTTTAAATTATTTCGTGCAGGAAAACAGATAAAAGAAATACTAAACGGACTCCAAAAATCCTGAAATAAATTTTCCCGGGCTTCTAAAATCAAGACGCACAAGGTGAACATTTATTTGGGGCCTCAATGCAATTTTGAAAAACGCATATTTTTCCTAAATTCAAATAAAATAACGAAAAACTCCGAAATAAAATCTTATTTGATTTTATTATTAAATCCTCAATATTTCTTTATTTTGGGAAAGTCATTTTATTCCCTCTCTCATATTTTTGTAATAGAAATAATTGATGATAAAATAATTAAAATCAAATGATCCTATTATCAAAATTTGAGAAAATTCAAATATGAAAATAACGAAATCCCCAACTCTCTCCGTGGGTCCTTGAGTTGCGTAGAATTTCTAGGATCAAAACCAAAAGCAAATAAATTACGATATGCAATGATGATCTAATGTATAACATTCCAAATTGAAAATTTAGGATGTTATAGTTCCTCGGCACCCACGTAGCATCATGGCAGTCGAACTCGGCACCGTTCATCTGGTACACGTGGCATCTCAGATCTGGACACATGGTGACGTACACAGTCAAGGTCCATGCATAATAATATTGTGCTCAAATATGGCGGTTAGTAATACTGTACAGCAAATAGTACTACTCCGGTATAGAGGAAGTAAAATAACCGGCTTATTATATATAGCCACTCTTGGCTACATGGATGAGATAGTAAGACATGGAAAAACAAAAATGGTGGCAGCTAGTGGGTTCAAGTCTTCAAGGGCCTAGCTAGCTATACGCGTCCTCCAAGGTAAAAAGTACTCCTACTAGTACTAGTAAGTAGTACAACAACGAAAGAGAAGGCAAGAGGGTTAAAAAATATAATACTAAATGGAATACCTGGGTAGATGGTGACCGTCCGGTCGTGGTAGATTGTGTGACCATGTTGCACATCAGTGGTACCATAGGTAACGACTGCTAAGATAGTTGATCCCAATATGCCAAAGTCAGCTATAAGGTTCCAGGTGGGACCAAATCACGGATGCAAATGCACATCCAGGATCGGCGATCTTATTTGATCGAGGGATGACTGGTCCCTACAAAATTGTGGAGTACCGTTAGGGATGCAAATGATGGTTTGTGCATTCCGTTTGTAATCTCCCGTACCGTAGGATGGCAACCAGATGAAACAAGTCCACTGGCTTGTCACCGCGAAGATGCGGCCTAGATGGCACACAGCGTCTTCGAACATGTAGGGGTACAAATCTGTCACGGCCAACATGCGCCAGCCTCTGCCGTTACTGCCTCTTGCATTGATGGCAATCCTTATGTCGAGCACCGCGATGAGATAGTAATCATCGTAGCCGCGTTGCTTTGTCGGCGGGTCCGCAATTGCTATCTTCTTCAATCTCATGTAGGCATCATCATACGTATTCAAGACCAGCCAGTCCGAAAGGTCGATCCCAATGGTTAAGAAGGGGTTTACGGGAATGGTCGCACAGTTGTGGATGTTGTGCAAAATGATGGCCGTATCCGGCCAGAGGTATGCAAGCCAATCTTCGTTGGCACCGACCCAGGCCTATATATAAGACGGTGGGCAGCAGAGAAATTACGGGATGGAAATGGAATAACTAAGTACTACGTGATCAAACTCCATGACTGACCTGCTCATCAGACAAAATCCGACTACCTCTCAACATCGGCAACTCTAGCGGAGTCAACGTGCAACCATGGCTAGGGAGCAGTGGACTGTTCGAAGGATTGTCCCATAGAAGAACCTTCTCCTCGAGGTCGCATGGAAGACCAACAAGAATGGCCTTTTCCCAAGCATGTTTAAGCACCATCTTGAAAAATTTGGTGCAGGAAGCACCGAGTCTTGCGGCAGTGAGGACGTCGGAGCGGTGTGCGATTTCTCCCAGAGGATCGTCGTCCAAGGTCTCCCAGCCCCGACGAGGAGGAGAACCACCTGGCGAATCCATGGGACCAGCGATGAACTGCCTTCTCTTCGGGGGGAGGGGAAGTGGGAGGAGGAGATAAGAGCATAGTAACCGCATGGCCTCATCCCTTCCAACTGTAGCTCCTCGATGTTCCTTAGCGAAGGGGTGAGGCTATTATTTACTACGTACTTGTACGGTAGCAGTACTAATACTACTTTCTCAACTAGTAGTGCGATATACTGTGCTTCTAGTATAGTGCACCAGTTTTGAACTCTTGAATCTCAGGGCCAAGGAGCTACAGTTGGAAGTGGAGGGTAGTACTGTTCTCTAGAACCATCGATGTACTATCAATGCAGGGAAAGTACACTTGTGTAGTGGGTACTCTTGATGCTCTATTCAAGCGCGTAACTGGCCTACTCAGCCGCTCCTCTCACGCACACACTAGCAGCCTGTTTATCAGCGACGGTTACTGTGGGGGCAAAACATTTGAGTTATTTGATACAGCGAGACTAGGCTTTTCACTTCCATTTGTGGAGGTGTAATGGTTCTCGTTAAACTTTGTTAGTAGTTCCTTCTTTATGAATGAGATGAGGCAAAGCTTTTGCCTCCGTTTCAAAAAAAATCACGTCAAGAGGAATTTCTTTTATAGAGCCGATAATGGAGTGAAGTTCATGCGTGCAACGCCACAAGCTACAGAGTACTAGTAGAGTACTAGCACTTTACGTATAGAGCCATATTGCACAGCTCCCAATGCCACGCCAGGCTTTTCTGGCTCCTCGGGCTTAATTGGGAGGCGCTAGCTTAAATATGCTACTAGCTGACGAGGAAGCTGCAAGCGAGGTGTGGCTAGGGTGAGCACGCGAGCCATGAGATGATGGGAAGGAAAACCCGTTCACGTGGTTGGGCTATCCAGTTTACCCAGATTGTGGTGCGACACGTATGTTCGACTTCAAAACTCAAACTACCCATGTACAATATTGGCTCGCAGCGAAGTTACTACTTAAAAAAGGCAGACGTGCGTTCGACTGGGATCGAACCCACAAAACAAGGTATACACTCCTGCGACCACTAGTAGTACTCATTGGAGTACAAGCAACCTAGAATCGCCTTTTGTCGCTAGTAGTACATTGTTCCTTACAAGAAACCCCTAATAATGCCAAGAAACTACTACCACTTGCATACGTGGCAGACTTAAGATAAGACTACCTTATCAACCATTGTACATGCCCTTACCAACCAGCCCTACCAAGAAACGACTACTCTAAAAGTGTCGCTATAGGCATGTTTCAACCCATGTCGCCCCTTAAGTCAACGCCTTCTATTCGACCGGCAAGTTTGGCGTTATGACTTGTGGGACCTACATGTCAGTCTGCACAAAAATCCCCGAGTGACCTCCTACCTTTGGCCCATCCACCTAGTCATCCTCGACCATGGGACGCAGCTACCGCCGCCGGCAGAAGGCAAGGTCAAAACCGCTAGCTGTGTGGAGCCCATCTTGCGGCAACCAGGATGCCAGCTCCGTCCGGCGCTCGCGACCGCTAGCTAGCCAAGATAGCTCCGTCCAGCAGCTTATCTCCAAGGTTTGCTAGCTAGATTGGCACACTGGCATGATGGCTTGCTCACGCGCGCCGCGCTAAGGCCAGCCATCTGGCCCGAGCGAAGGCCAGCGCGGCGGCTTGCTCGCTCATGAGTCACGCTCGAGTCACGCTCGCTCACCGACGAACACACATCAATACTGTTTGAAGTAATGTTCAGGAAAAATAATGATTTGAGGGGGAATAACAGGATAGAAGGTCAGATGTGGGTCCCTCGTGTCAACGGTCAAACAAAATGTGTTGGTTTAAGCTGCCTCGTCAGCACGGACGTGTGGGCCAACCCTGTCATAAACGGGTTTAAACGAGCCTAATCGGCACTAGGTAGTAGTTTTTGGCATGGATTAAGAAATTTTGGGTATGTTTTTGCTATTTTTTGTACAATAGTTTCTTCCTGGGGCTGGTTGAAAGTGGTAGTTTTTTGTTAAATATTCTACATATTGTAAGTAGGAGTGAAAGTTAAGCTTTGGAAGCAAACAAGCAAGGCTAGTTACATAGTGCATATGTGTACGTGATTGAAAGTAAATATCAACCATGAGTGACTAATATCTTGATGGAAAACTCGAAACTATGGAAATACTAGCATTTTTTGCATGGTTGGAAATACTAGCAATGTTCACGTGCATTGCCACGGATCATAATTAGAATAATACTTATTCACAAACTTGATACAAAACACTCTAATTTTGATATACATATATCACTAGAGATATATTATGTTTCAATCAGAATATATTCCTTGGGTTGTTTTTGTGAGGTGAGAGAGGGATGTGGTTGATTTTAAGATACTACTTATGGGTTTTTCTGCAAATTGGTAGAGAAGTGGGATGTTGGTGAGAAAAGGCAACACCTTACCTCACAGTCGTTAGATGTAGATCTAATGGTCAGAAATGACGGATGGCAGACACACCATCATCACCAACTTAGTCTTCTATAGGAGTACCAGCAAGATGTCCGTGCATTGCACGGAACATCAAGATGCATTTTTTATAAAACACTTGTTGTGATTGACCCATGCGGGAGTAATCCCATGTGTAAAAACTAATGATATCTCGGGAAATAGAGATAAGGTGAAGAGGAGTGGGGCGTGGTGGTGATTGGTGGTCGGACTGAGCGGAGGCATGGGGATGGATGACGCCGACAGCGGCCACCAGGCCAGTTTGTTCCAAAGGCTTCCTTTTTTAATTGCTCAACAATGAGGTTGTTGGAGATAAGGATGAACGAGGGAAGGCCTTGTCTGCAAGTGTGGAGAGAGGTGTGGTATCTTTTAGTTTAATTTCCCTCCGTCAGATATAGATCAGATGGTCTATATTGTAAGATGGCACGCGTACCATCATCACCAACTCGGTTTTTTATAAGAGAAGAAATATAAGTATGGAGATACAAATGTATTATCGATACTTGTTTCCGTAAACTAGGATCTACATTCTACTCAATGCCTCAGCATATGGGGCCTTAGCGCAATGACTTCTCGACTGTGTAAAACAAAGGTTTTCCCGTCGCCGATAAGGAGGGGGTGATGGCAACGCGTTTTCGGCTTGCTCTAGTCCTAGTAGTTATACTAGGTGGTCTATGCACATGTAGATTTATTATTTTTCACGTCTCATGTTCGCTGTAATGCCACGACTATTGATGAATAGACGGTAAGTTATTCACGGGGAAACCCTTGTTGGGCGTGTTTGCGAGAGAGAGAGAGAGAGAGAGAGAGAGAGAGAGAGAGAGACCGTGTGCGATATGTCTAGAGATTGAGGCAATGATAAGAGATTATTTGTGTCTATGTGTGTGGAGGATAGAGAGAGACATGTACATGGGGCTTTGTGTTGTGTAACATGGACACACATAGACATAATCAGAGGGTGAGTGTGTGAGATACACATGCGTACATGGGGAGAGATGAGGATCCAGATAAATGGGTGTTTGTGCGTGTTTGTGTGTGTTTGTGTGTGCGTTTGTGTGTGAGAGGGAGTGTCTGTATGTGGAGTAGAGAGACCACTAATGATCTAAACCTAGTATAAGGGAAGGGGGAATGGTGTGACATGTGTGTCAGAGAGAGACAAAGGCATGTGTAGTAGCGGGATAGCATGGGTGCGGCCGGGGAGCAGACTATTTGGAAGAGACATCGAGTGTGTGTGGTAGAGGGGGTGTGAGAGCAAGAGAGAGAGAGAGAGAGAGAGAGAGAGATAGAGAGCGACGGAGAGAGAGAGGAAGAGAGGGGGAGAGGGGTTGTTTGTGTCCATAAATGGCGTATAGATAGGGAGACAATGTTGATGTTGTTCGAAATTGGCCTATGTACGGAGACGCAAGGGAAGCGAGTCATCGAGTGTGTGATAGGGACTTCATGAGAGATCTAGAATAGATGGTGTAGAGAACAATGTGCGAGATTGAGAACGATGATACATTAGGGAGCTATGGAAAGAGTCACGACATATATGTATACAGGGAAGGAGCTGGGGCGGGTCTGCATGTGGGAGAGATAGAAAGAGGAGAGTGGTGCACATGGAGACAAAGTGTGCTTGTTTGCAGTGGGTGGTGTGTGAGGTGAGTGTCCGAGAACCACATAATTAGGGAGATAGATGTTTGGGGGCGATGTTTTGTGTGTATGGGAAAGATACACTCTACATAGTGTGTGTGCTTGGCAAAGAGAGATGCCGGGAGACCTAGAAAGTGGGGGAAGAGATGTGTGCATGCTCGAGAGACAAAGTGATAGAGACCTGTAATGGGGTCTGGACTTTAGAAGAGAGGGGTGTTAATGTGCTCGTGTGTTCATGTCTGGGGGAGAGAACGACTTGTGTGTGTGGGGGGGGGGGTGGCTTCAGATAAAGAGTGAGGTGTCTATATTTGAGGGACTTTAGCATAATTGAGATATATATGGTCAATAGTGTGTGCACTCATGGTTGATCAATTTGTTTCACAGTTTGGACTATGAGATAACAATAGTTTTGAACATCCATGATATAACTTGATGTACCAGAGTTACAAACCTAAGATTGGAATTGTGGAATTCAAACTCATCATTAGCTTTTGTAATTCATTTAAACGGAGGTACATTTTTTAAGCCAGGATTTCGTGATTTGAAATTCATATATCAAACCTAGAGATATACACATACGGGCGTGTTCAAACTTTATAATCATCCACTTTATTCATACACATACACGTTTTTGCTTTTGTCATCATATTTAGGATAAACACATTTGGAATTTCATTTGAATTGGACCGTATGATGGTATTTGCTTGTACTAGCTCAATGATCCATATTTGAATTGAATGGACAATCTAAGTTTCGAGTTGGAGACATTGATTTTCAA
The DNA here is from genome assembly GCF_002162155.2 of Triticum dicoccoides. Lineage (NCBI taxonomy): Eukaryota > Viridiplantae > Streptophyta > Magnoliopsida > Poales > Poaceae > Triticum > Triticum dicoccoides. The sequence goes on from NC_041382.1 coordinate 122,415,053, forward strand.
AACTTGCACTTTTTTTACGTGCAAAACAAATAAATTCTCGGCCATGATATCATAGTCGGCCGTACAAGAGCAGAACACTTATAATTTCAGGCGCCAAAAGCTTTGAAACTTCCCACTCACATCGAAATATCTCGCGCCCGAAAGTTTAGCCCTATGACATTCCTGTTTTACCCCTGCCACATGAACGGAAAAGGGCGGCTTTGGTGACTCCATTGTTTTCCCCTCTTTGCCCCCAACATTCTTCCCCAGAGCCCCTCCCCTTCCCCTTCCTGACCCCCCAACCACGACAAGCCGCCGAATCTAGTCCTCCGCCGCAGCAGTGGACATCACACCCCGCCGGATCTACCTTCCGCACCTTGGAACCCCCAACTGCCAACTCACCACTTCACCGGAGCCGCTTCAGCGACTGGCTTGTCCACCACTCCAGATCTCCTTGACCGCCATCATGGTCCACCGCATCGGATCTGCTTAACTGGCTCCCTCGTCAACCACAGTGTAGTCCCTTCACTGACTCCCTCGTCCGCCCCATCATTGGCCCTTCATACAAGCCCTCGTCCGCCGCAACAGATCTGCCTCACCGAAAGCACTGTACACAGCGCCCGCCGAAGCCTTCGTCCACTGCACCGGACCCGCTCCACGGACACCATATTCAACTCCACTGGCCCTGCTTTACTAACACCACAGCCTCATCAGGTTATTTAAATTTGTACTCCTTAGGTTTTTCTCTTCTTGATCATGTACCTGTTCACTTACCACAGATGAGCTTTCTTGCATGTCGACAGGCGCCGCAACCGAAGCACCGGAGCCGCTTGAGCGACAGCGACAGCCGGCCCAAACTCAACCTCAACACGAGCACCATCGACGATCCTTAGTTGCTAAGTATGACAATGATACACATACGGCGCCGAGAATCAGGTACTATTATCCAACGGCCGGCGCCTACGTTCACTTTCTTAGCATAAGCACCGCACCTTTGAATTTCTTCACGACATCATTCAATTTTTCATGAGACACATTATTCTGCTTGCCCCTGTAGGGCCATACTTCTGGCAGTGAACATGTTACATGTGCTAAATTACATACCAGTGCACATATAGTTAATATGCTTTAGTTTTGTCCTAAGTATTACTATACTTCCTAGATATCACTACCTACTATTTTACTTTGTGCATGCTATATTTATGATAATGGTGTTGTTCTGATGCCACCTGTTGGTTCCATCAGACTGCTTCATGTTCTCTATTCTTAATTACACATCAGCAAACTAGCATGTGGTTCCGCTGCTTTTTGTTCGTTTTACCCTACATTTTCTGATGCTAGCTATTACATCACTGCTCCGAGCCTCTGTTCATTACTTTTTTGTGTGTTCTTGATCTTCCCAAGTTGCATGACTAATTTGATGCATGTATTAATTATGGAGCTGCCAACCCCATCAAGCAAAATATTTGTTCTTTTTGGGCTGGCACCTCAAACAAGCATAAAAATAGAGGGAAGCAGATATATTGTCATGTATACACACACCCTTCTTTCATTAGTTTAGATGAACCATTGATGATCAATTCGAACCAGTGCATGCGATTAAAATTAATTTACCTAAATAGAGTGTGCAGAATAAACTACAACAACTAGATTTGCAACCACGGGATGCTAATGATATCTTCAAAGAACATTGCAACAACAGCGAGGCTTCACGACAACATATGGTAAGCCAGTGTGTTTTAGTACATGTGAAATGTAATGCGTGTGGGCTTCTTTCTTGGCTTGTGCCCTCAACCTGTAATCCTATAGAATTACAAATAGTTCAGTTGTCTGCTTTGTTGTATTGCTTGATTCGAATGCTTGTTTGTTACTTGTTACGTTATACCTGAGTTGGCCAATATGTCAGCAGTGCCTGTTGTACTATCATAAAGAAATGCATGCCTAGTTCATTTGAGTCCTTCACTTTTCCCCTGAACTTCATCACAAGACTGTCTTCGTAGTTTATATGAGGCCACACTGTTAAGTGCTTTCTCAGATTATTTCAACTGCTTAGATGCCTTGGCAGCTTAAATATAGCAGTGGTACACTCCCTTTCAACTAGGGATGTCAATTGGGTCCCGTTTAATACCGATTAAAGTCCACTAGTGGTATGATAGTTCAAAAGAGTTTTTGTTTTTTGAGGAAAATGAACTAAGGAGCTAGCAAAAACTAACTAGATGGGACTGGCGGATGTCGTTTATTTGCCACTTACATCCCTAGTTTCATCTTATCATTTTAATTTCTTTTCGGATGATGCTGCTTCGAACCATTTAAATATAGCTTGCCATGCTCGGCAATAATTCGTATGTCGTTTACCATGTAAGATTACTGCCTGGATCATGCGATAACCATCTCTTACTTATGTCCAGTGGAAACCTTTTAGGATGCCGTTCACACTAGGACACAATGTACAACCCCAGAATCTATTTGTGGAAGCATTGTGCCATCCATGTTACCAGATGGTAGCAGTTCAGAAGCAACACCACCGAAGAGCAGTCTGAGCACAGATATTTTAGTTCTCTACTAGAGGCAGAAAGATATGGTGTGGCTGCCATGAATGAGGTAATCTCGATCTTGAAGCTGGAAATCATGCAATTAGTTGCACGCATTATGCAAGCAACCCAAGAATTGGAGGAAGTAAGAATGTTGCATATGAAGACAGAGGAGGTCCTGCTGCTTCTGCTATCTGAAGCCCAGGGTAATCCCAGTTCTTCTTTAGATACTAGTTGAAATTGTCATTAGATTATTGCACTTGCATGTTGTGTCATGTCTCTGAATGGATTATGTTGTAAACCCCCCTATGTTGTCCATGAGTTGTAATGATCCGAATTTTTTAGGCGAGGTAATCCTCAGTACTTGTATGATTTACATAAGGTGAACTATTTTTCATGTGAGCATATTGTATTGGATGAAATAACTGTTTGACTCAAAGTGTATCCAACCTACTGAATTCGAAGATCATGGCATTTCTAAATCATAATCATATATAAAGGTGGAATAAATCTTTGTTGTGGTTTTGAAGAAATAGATAATAAAACATAGAATTATTTGTGGATATTCGTAATCGGATAAAAATTGGATTTGGATTTAGTTGCCAGGGCCCAGGGCAAACGTGAATGCTAATTCTCCCAAGTTTTGAACGAATCGGCTAAACACCCACTATCATTTGTGGGCTGCCCGAAGCAAGTGTTTGCGAGATGGAAATTATTGTCTACCCGTGACACTTGACATCCTTATCGACCAGATTTACACCCTTGTCGACAGGGGTAGACTAGTAACTTCAATCAGACGTGACACGACGGCCTCTGAGCCCATTGAGACACGGTGGGCGCCAAACGTGGGCGGCAAAACACATTTGATTCAAGCTCGTCCGAAAGACATGTGTCTCTCCCTCCATTTCCCCATTCATCCACGGTGGGCGGCAAAACAAACTCTCCTCGTCCGAAATCGATGTAGGCTAATATTTTAAATAGGGGCAGATGTGTAACTTCCCTCGGACATGACACAACCGCCTACCTCTCAGCCCCGTTCATACACCGTGGGCGCCAACCGTGGGCGGCAAAACACCCTCTCCCCGCCCAAAATCGTTACCGGCAAATATTTGGGAGATGCGAGATTACCGTCCTATCCCCAACCGACGTGATGTCCGAAATTTTAAACGGGGGATAAGTTCGTAACTTTCCCACATTTCACACAAGCGCGTCCAAAGTTTGAGATCCCCCCTCCCCCTCCATTTACCAATTCATACACCGTCGGCGCCACGACAACCTCCCCACTGCGGCTAGCCTCCTCAGTCTGCCACCCCATCCTCCACCTTGCCAAAGCCGCTACCCCTACCCCGTCGTCCACTGCAAGAGATGGACATCTCTCATCCATGGCGCCAGACCAAGATCCTTTCATCGCGTCGTCTCGCTTCATCAGCGCCGTCGTCCACCTTGTCGTTGCCGCTCCTATGACCGCCTCGTCCATGGAAAAAGGATTTATCCCCTAACCCGGCTGTCTACCGTCTAAAGTCTTCTTCCTCGCCGCCGACAGCCATCGCACCTGCAGCACCCTCAATGAATTAGCAGGGGCCTACACGGCGTCGCAAGAGAGGTGATATGTGTGACGCCGTGTAGGCCCCTGCCTTTGTCACTTGTTGACTGTTGTAACATCCTAAATTTTCAATTTGGAATGTTATACATTAGATCATCATTGCATATCATAATTTATTTGCTTTTGGTTTTAATCCTAGAAATTCTATGCAACTCAAGGACCCACGGAGAGAGTTGGCGATTTCGTTATTTTCATATTTGAGTTTTTTTTCAAATTTTGAGAATAGGATCATTTGATTTTAATTATTTTATCATCAATTATTTCTATTACAAAAATATGAGAGAGGGAATAAAATGACTTTCCCAAAATAAAGAAATATTGAGGATTTAATAATAAAATCAAATAAGATTTTATTTCGGAGTTTTTTGATATTTTATTTGAATTTAGGAAAAATGTGCGTTTTTCAAAAATTGCATTTAGGCCCCAAATAAATGTTCACCTTGTGCGGCTTGATTTTAGAAGTCGGGGAAAATTTATTTCGGGATTTTTGGAGTCCGTTTAGTATTTCTTTTATTTGTTTTTCTGCGCGGAATATTTAAAAAAACGCAACCGACCTACGGGTCGTGACCGACCCGGACACTAGGCCCGTCCAGGCTTTATAAGCTGGGGAGCCCCGCCCGGGGCCTCCAAACCCTAGCGCCCCGACCGCCGCCGCCCCAGCGCCACCGCCGCCGCCGGAGCACCGCCGCCGCCGCCGGACCCGTCGCCGGAGTTGCCGGGGTAGTTTTTTTTTACTCGCCGGTTTTTTTTCTGAAAAACCGTTTGGTTTTTCCAACGGTTTTGTTTGCTTTTTTTAGTTTCGGTTTTTTTAAATAGATCGGTTTTTTGATTATTTAAATAGCGAGCGTTCGTTCATTTGTTCCTTCTAGCGGAGGTTCGTCATTTTTCTTTTCTCGGATTAAATCCCCGATTTTTCTGATCGCGATTCCTGATCCGATTTTTGTTTTAGTATAATTTTTCGCTCGTTTATCGAAATCAGGCGATTCAAGTGCCTGGAGTTTCGTCTCGAAACCCTCTATCTGTTTAACCAACTTAAACAAGTTTTGCCACTGTAAAAGTTGCCCTAGATCCAGAATAGTAAACGAAGCATGTTTCTTTTGCCGTTTGACTTTCGTTGCCTCGTTTGATTTTATTCTTTTTGCAAACCGGAGTTCTTAAATTGAACTTTCTGGTTAGATCTCTTATTTGAGTTTTACCTGTGCTTTAGATGACTACTTATTGTATGCTTGTTTGTTTGTCTGCGGTAGAATACCCGGAGTGCGCCGCCTGTTACTTCGAATCTCTAGGTTTCGCGGATCATCAGCAAGGCAAGTAACACTTTGATCATACCTCCTACTACCCAGTTTTATTGCATTAGATCAATCCTCAAACATTGCATGATTAGGATCTGATTAAATTGTGGGATGGGAAGTAGTTGAGGTAGTATCTATTACCTGTTGTATTTTCAAACCTTTGGGAGTTACTTCTATGTTTGCCTATTATGCCATGCTATGCTAGTAGACGTGGATTGGGTGAGTGATATCCATGACAGATGTGAGTTTGTTAATTAATGGTTTATCTAAGGTGGCAACTTAAATACACATCTGGGTGGATTGAGGTACCTGGGTATTCCAGGATTGCCTGTTTTTCTTTATGGACCGCCACCCAGGCCCAAAGGGATCATGAGATTTTTCATACTAGAAACTTCCGTGTGCAGCCACAAGTTATTATGGGCTCTAGCATAGTTGATTAAGTCGTGCAAACTCTTACAGGGTAGACTAGCAGATGTAGGGGAAAGTAGGTGTAACGGTCTATCCATCATAAGGTGCTAGCGCTTCTGAAAGACTATGTCTCGGTCATCCGTTTCTCCAACACCGTGTAGTGCGAGAAACCAAACGGATGCGACCGAGTCTTGTGGGGAAAAGTGTGCAAACCTCTGCAGAGTGTATAAAATCATGGTTAGCCGTGTCCCCGGTTATGGACATCTTGAGTATCTGTACTTGGACTATCATGTGAATCTCAGCATGTTACTCTAAAATTTAATTTTGATGGGTTTTGTTTAATGATGATGCTTAATTGGGATTGAGAATGCTGTCAACCATTCTCAATGTTTAACAACTACCATGATAGTTAAATAAAATTGATTCCTTTGCAGTAGGGAAAAATCAGCTTTACGCAAAACTGTAACCATAGAGCTTTCCACCAGCCAAATATGCATATAGTATAGCTGTTTCATTCCATTACTCTCTATGTGTTACTTTGCCAGCATATTCCATGTGCTGACCCGTTTCGGGCTGCAACATTAATATTGTAGACTTTTCAAACGATGATTAAGGAGTTTTAGGTCGTGGTTCTATACTCAGTGATGCCGTTGGAGTTGATGGACTCACTTATCTTCTAAGCCTTCCGCTGTTATCGTTATTAGATGGCCTTAAGCCATATTTATTGTAATAAGTTCTCTATTGAGACACTCGATGTAATAAGTGTGTGATTGCTACTCTGTTATAAATCCTCCAAGTACTGTGTGGTGTCAGCATTACTGATCCAGGGATGATACCTGAGCACAGAGATCAGACCGTTTGAGGTCTGGTCGCTACAAAGATGGTATCAGAGCACACGCTGACTGTAGGACACGACCACTAAGCTAAAGACCTAGATCACTATTCACTCTCTTCTCTTCTGACCTCTCATCTTTTCTACTCTTTAGGATGGCGGATGCAAGGAACAAGTTCACGCAACCGGATGAAGATACACCCTTTGGACGTCACCTGAAGGAAGTCACTAGATACCTGAACATAGGAGTACCAAGCTTCACCGGAACCTACAACGCCACCTTACCTGAAGAAGAGCGCTGGATGATTCAAGTTCTAGGAAGGACGTTCATGCCAGTCACTGAGCCCATAGAGTTTTCTTTTGATGCACCAACTTGGAGTCTAGGAAAGAGCATGGCAGCTCACATCGCCATGGGACACATTGGAGAAGTCTACCGCAATGATCTCAAGGATACTATCTACCAGATTTGTGGGTGCCTAGATGAGCACTGGGAGATGATCAGCACCAGAAAGGATAGATCAATTGTAGCATGTATCCAGGAATTAAACCAGCATATTCGACGTCAGGAGAACCAGATGTGCGCCGACATGATAGACCTGAAGAAGGCAAGGACAAGAATCAAGGAACTGGAGGAAGAACTCAAGGCTACACGTGAAGATTATGAAGAAGAAATTGAAGTATTAGTGGATAAGAATGCCGACCAAACAATGAAGATCAGGATATTTATGGGAGGCCCTACACCAGTAGATGAAGACGAAGAACCCAAGGAAATTCGCTCGGAAGACTACATCATCATCGACAACACCAACTCGGACCTAGATGATAGCGATGATGACTATGTTGATGAAGCCAGAGCAGATATCATGGAGTCTGCAACCGAAGAATATATCTAGTAGACCAACTCATCAGTAGTAGTAGTAGTAGTCCACCATGTAAATACAGTAGTCCGAGCACTTTTGTGATAGTTAGATCGATTGTATGCCCTTGTCTGATTGAATGAAGTGAATTGTTTGCTTTTGCCTCATGTGCATATGGGTAGTGTTTCCTCTTTAGACCCCCTCTATTCTTAAATCTCATATTTTCTAAAACCCTTAGATGCCTCTGAGACATGACCCCGGATTTACCTTCCCACCAGAGCTCACCCAATTGATCCAGCAGCAGAACACATTGATGCAGTTGCTAGTCCAGAATCAGAATCAGGGGAACAACAACCCACCACCACCACCACCACCTGTTGATCACTTAGCCCGTTTTCTTAGGCTGAATCCGCCGGTGTTTTCCAGTAGTACCGAGCCAATAGTAGCAGATGATTGGCTCTGCAAGACAGCTAGAGAGTTGATCACAGCAGGATGCACAGATGCGGAGAAGGTGAAGTTTGCCGCACATCAGCTTGAAGGACCCGCAGCATCATGGTGGGAGAATTTCACATCCACTTCCCCTATCGACACTGTCACATGGGACCAGTTTCAGCAGACTTTTCGAACTGCCCATGTTTCAGCAGGAGCTATGGCCTTGAAGAAGCGAGAGTTTCACAACTTGCGCCAAGGAGGACGGACAGTTGGCCAGTATGTGGAGGACTTTAGTAAATTAGCACGTTATGCCCCAGATGACGTTGCTACGGATGCAGCTAAGGAGAAGTTTTTGGAAGGACTGAATGATGAGTTGAGCATGCAGTTGATGGTAGCAACCTTCAACAACTACCAGGAGTTGGTAGATCATGCTCTTTTGATTGAAGGGAAGCAGCAGCAAATTGAAAATCGCAAGAGGAAGTATGCACAAGGAAAGTACAATTCAGGAGCTCAGCAGAAGCCACGATTTACCCCTAGATCGGGAGGACATTTTCAGCATACTCATGGAGGAGGTACCTCGCACAATCACAATGGCACCAAGAATGGTAATGGTAATGGAAGAAGCAACGGCCAGAACCGTACCAACCCATCAACCCCAGCCAAGAAAGACTTGAGCCAAGTCAATTGCTTTAAGTGTCAGAAGACTGGACATTATGCCAATGAATGTCCTGAAGGCCAGAATGGCAATGGAAGCTCTGGGAAGAAGCCGAACCCTTTCAACAGGGGACAGGTGAACCACGTTAATGTGGAGGAGGTTGAAGATCAACCGGATGCAGTAATCGGTAAGTTTTTGGTTAAGTCATTTACTGCACTCGTTCTTTTTGATACTGGTGCATCACATTCATACATATCAAGGGGATTTGTGGATAAGTATAACTTGCCCACTAAGGTTCTTAGAACACCTATGCTAGTAAGCTCACCAGGAGCGGAGTATATGGCCAGTCAAGGATGTTTCCAAGTGCCATTAAGTATAGGAAGGCATATTTTCCCAACGGATTTAATTATTCTAGAATCCCAAGGTTTGGATGTAATTCTCGGTATGGATTGGTTGTCGATGTATGGGGGAAACATCGATTGCGCCAGTAAGAAAATTTTGCTTACGACGCCAGAAGGAAGAAGGATCAAGTATGTATCCCGGCATGCGCCAAATAGGACACAAGTAAATTCCTTATCAGGAGTTGTGCAGGAGGAAGTACCAGTGGTAAGGGATTTCCCCGACGTATTTCCCGAAGAGTTGCTAGGCATGCCACCGGATAGAGATATTGAGTTTTTGATTGAGCTATTGCCAGGCACAGGGCCAATATCAAAGAGACCATATAGGATGCCCGCAAAGGATTTGGTGGAGATTAAGAAGCAGATTAAGGAGTTACTGGATAAAGGTTACATTCGCCCAAGTTCGTCGCCTTGGCGATGACCAGTACTTCTAGTGGAGAAAAAGGATGGATCATTAAGGATGGTTGTTGACTATCGTGGGTGAATGAAGTAACGATCAAGAACAAGTACCCACTACCAATGATCAATGATCTGTTTGATCGATTGCAAGGATCTAAGGTATTTTCCAAGATCGATCTGCGATCAGGATACCACCAGTTGAAGATTCGAGAACAGGATATATCTAAGACAGCTTTTACCACAAGGTATGGGCTATACGAGTATACCGTTATGTCATTTGGTCTGACTAACGCACCTGCCTATTTTATGAACATGATGAACAAAGTGTTTATGGAGTTCTTGGATAAGTTCATCATGGTGTTCATTGATGATTTTCTGGTTTACTCGAAGAATGAAGAGGAGCATAAGGAACATTTGCGTTTGGTTCTTGGAAAGCTCAGGGAACATCAACTATATGCCAAGTTTAGAAAATGTGAGTTTTGGTTGAAGGAAGTAGGATTCCTCGGACACGTTATATCCGGAGAAGGAATAGCAGTTGATCCCACTAAAGTTGATACCGTGACCAAGTGGGAGGCACCAACAACAGTTGGAGAGATCCGGAGTTTCCTTGGACTCGCAGGATACTAGCGGAGATTTATTGAGAATTTCTCCAAAATTGCAAAACCCATGACAGAGTTGTTAAAGAAGGATACCAAGTTCATATGGACCGAGGAGTGTGAGGCTAGCTTCCAGGAGTTGAAGAAACGCTTGGTTACTTCACCAGTGTTGATTTTGCCAGACCAGACCAAAGATTATGAGGTGTATTGCGACGCTTCACGACGAGGACTTGGAGCAATGCTTATGCAGGAAGGGAGAGTTGTTTCATATGCCTCACGACAACTGAAACACCACGAATTGAATTATGCCACGCATGATTTGGAGTTAGCAGCCGTAGTGCATGCATTGAAAACATGGAGACATTTCCTCATTGGAAATCATTGTGAGGTGTACACGAATCACAAAAGTTTGAAATACATTTTCACGCAGAAGGAGTTAAACCTCAGACAAAGGAGATGGTTGGAGCTCATCAAGGATTATGATATGAGATTGCATTACCATCCCGGAAAGGCTAATGTAGTAGCTGACGCATTGAGCCGTAAGAGCCATGTCAATACACTAATTACGGGAGAAATACCAAAGGTGTTAGCCGAGGATCTTCGTGAGCTATGTTTGGAAATAGTTCCGAGAGGCTATGTAGCAGCATTGGAGATTTAGTCAACTTTGATGGATAGCATCAGAGAAGCTCAGAATACTGACAAGGAGATTGCCTCTATAAAGGAGAAAATGAGCGAGGGAAAGGCTAAAGGATTTCGTGAGGATGAGCACGACACCCTATGGTTTGAAGACCGTGTTTATGTGCCCGATGACCCGGAGATCAGGAAGATGATTCTGCAAGAGGCACACGATTCACCATATTCGATTCACCCAGGAAATACCAAGATGTATTTGGATTTGAAGGATACCTTCTGGTGGACCGGAATGAAGAAACATATTCCGGAGTATGTAGCAGTTTGTGATGTATGTCAGAGAGTAAAGGCAGAGCATCAGAAGCCAGCAGGATTGCTACAGCCATTGCCGATACCCGAATGGAAGTGGGATAAGTTAGGCATGGATTAGATCACGGGATTACCCAGGACTCGTTCAGGCTATGACTCGGTTTGGGTTGTAGTTGACCGGTTGACGAAAGTAGCTCATTTCATCCCGGTAAGGACCACTTACACCAGTGCTAAGTTGGCAAAGATATACATGACCAGGATTGTATGCTTATATGGAGTTCCGAGGAGTATAGTATCAGATAGAGGAACCCAGTTTACCTCAAAGTTCTGGAATCAGTTGCACGAAACTTTGGGTACCAGGCTAGACTTTAGCACAGCTTTTCATCCACAGACAGATGGACAGACCGAGAGAGTCAATCAGATTTTGGAGGACATGCTGAGAGCTTGTGCGCTAGATTATGGATCTAGTTGGGACGACAATTTGCCATATGCAGAATTCTCTTACAACAACAGCTATCAATCCAGTTTAAAGATGGCACCTTTCGAAGCCTTGTACGGAAGAAGGTGCAGGACCCCATTGTCCTGGGATGAAGTTGGAGACCGCCAGTTGTTTGGACCTGATTTGATTAAGGAGTCTGAACAGAAGGTGAAATTGATTCGTGATAGGCTCAAGGTAGCTCAATCCAGGCAGAAGAGTTATGCAGATTCTAAAAGCAAGGAGACAGTTTATGAAGTCGGAGACAGAGTTTATCTTTGAGTATCCCCACTGCGGGGAATAAAGTGCTTTGGTGTTAAGGGAAAGTTAGCGCCATGATTTGTAGGACCATACCGAGTATTGGAACGTATGGGAGAAGTGACCTACAAGTTGGAATTGCCCGAAGGATTGTCAGGAGTTCATGATGTGTTCCACGTTTCTCAGCTGAAGAAGTGCCGTGCGGAGAAGGCTGACATACCCTTGAGAGACACAGTGCCATTGGAAGCAATTCAGTTGGATAATAATTTGACCTATGAGGAGAAACCAGTTAAGATTCTCGAGTTTGCCAGCCGAGTCACCCGCAGCAAGGTTATAAAGTTTTGTAAGGTTCAGTGGAACCACCACACGGAGGATGAAGCCACCTGGGAGCGAGAAGAAGATTTGCTCAAGGACCACCCTCACCTATTTTCTAGCCAACCTGAATCTCGAGGGCGAGATTCATCTTAAGGGGGGTAGGTTTGTAACATACCAAATTTTCAATTTGGAATGTTATACATTAGATCGTCATTGCATATCATAATTTATCTGCTTTTGGTTTTGATCCTAGAAATTCTACGCAACTCAAGGACCCACGGAGAGAGTTGGGGATTTCGTTATTTTCATATTTGAGTTTTTTTTTCAAATTTTGAGAATAGGATCATTTGATTTTAATTATTTTATCATCTATTATTTCTATTACAAAAATATGAGAGAGGGAATAAAATGACTTTCACAAAATAAAGAAATATTGAGTATTTAATAATAAAATCAAATAAGATTTTATTTCGGAGTTTTTCGATATTTTACTTGAATTTAGGAAAAATGTGCGTTTTTCAAAAATTGCATTTAGGCCCCAAATAAATGTTCACCTTGTGCTGCTTGATTTTAGAAGCCGGGGAAAATTTATTTCGGGATTTTTGGAATCCGTTTAGTATTTCTTTTATTTGTTTTTCTGCGCGGAATATTTTTAAAAAAAACGCAACCGACCTACGGGCCGTGACCGACCCGGACACTAGGCCCGTCCAGGCTTTAAAAGCCGGGGAGCCCAGCCCGAGGCCTCCAAACCCTAGCGCCCCGACCGCTGCCGCCCCAGCGCCGCCGACCGCCGCCGCCGCCGGACCCGTCGCCGGTGTTGCCGGGGTAGTTTTTTTTAGTCGCCGGTTTTTTTCCCGAAAAACCATTTGGTTTTTCCGACAGTTTTGTTAGTTTTTTAGTTTCGGTTTTTTGAAATAGATCGGTTTTTCCGATTTATTTAAATAGTGAGTGTTTGTTCGTTCGTTCTAGCGAACGTTCGTCGTTTTTCTTTTCTCGGATTAAATCCGCGATTTTTCTGATCGCGATTCCTGGTCCGATTTTCGTTTTAGTATAACTTTTCGCTCGTTTATCGGAATCAGGCGATTCAAGCGCCTGGAGTTTCGTCTCGAAACCCTCTATCCGTTTAACAAACTTAAACAAGTTTTTGCCATTGTAAAAATTGCCCTAGATCCAGAATAGTAAATGAAGCATGTTTCTTTTGCCGTTTGACTTTCGTTGCTTCGTTTGATTTGATTCTTTTTGCAAAGCGGAGTTCTTAAATTGAACTTTCTGGTTAGATCTCTTATTTGAGTTTTACCTGTGCATTAGATGAATACTTATTTTATGCTTGTTTGTTTGTATGCGAATCATCAGCAAGGCAAGTAACACTTTGATCATACCTCCTACTACCCAGTTTTATTGCATTAGATCAATCCTCAAACATTGCATGATTAGGATCTGATTAAATTGTGGGATGGGAAGTAGTTGAGGTAGTATCTATTACCTGTTGTATTTTCAAACCTTTGGGAGTTACTTCTATGTTTGCCTATTATGCCATGCTATGCTAGTAGACGTGGATTGGGTGAGTGATATCCATGACAGATGTGAGTTTGTTAATTAATGGTTTATCTAAGGTGGCAACTTAAATACACATCTGGGTGGATTGAGGTACCTGGGTATTCTAGTATTGCCTGTTTTTCTTTATGGACCGCCACCCAGGCCCAAAGGGATCATGAGATTTTTCATACTAGAAACTTCCGTGTGTAGCCACAAGCTATTATGGGCTCTAGCATAGTTGATTAAGTCATGCGAACTCTTACATGATAGATTAGCAGATGTAGGGGAAAGTAGGTGTAACGGTCTATCCATCGTAAGGTGCTAGCGCTTCTGAAAGACTATGTCTCGATCATCCGTTTCTCCAACACCGTGTAGTGCGAGAAACCAAACGGAGGCGATCGAGTCTTGTGGGGAAAAGCGTGCAAACTTCTGCAGAGTGTATAAACTAATCATGGTTAGCCATGTCCCCGGTTATGGACATCTTGAGTATCTAGTACTTGGACTATCATGTGAATCTCAACATGTTAATCTAAAATTTAATTTTGATGGGTTTTGTTTAATGATGATGCTTAATTGGGATTGAGAATGCTGTCAACCATTCTCAATGTTTAACAACTACCATGATAGTTAAATAAAATTGATTCCTTTGCAGTAGGGAAAAATCAGCTTTACGCAAAATTGTAACCATAGAGCTTTCCACCAGCCAAATATGCATATAGTATAGTTGTTTCATTCCATTACTCTCTATGTGTTACTTTGCCAGCATATTCCATGTGCTGACCCGTTTCGGGCTGCAACGTTAATGATGCAGACTTTTCAACGATGATTAAGGAGTTTTAGGTCGTGGTTCTATACTCAGTGATGCCGTTGGAGTTGATGGACTCACTTATCTTCTAAGCCTTCTGTTGTTATCGTTATTAGATGGCCTTAAGCCATATTTATTGTAATAAGTTCTCTATTGAGACACTCGATGTAATAAGTGTGTGATTGCTACTCTGTTATAAATCCTCCAAGTACTGTGTGGTGTCAGCATTACTGATCCAGGGATGACACCTGAGCACAGAGATCAGACCGTTTGAGGTCTGGTCGCTACAACTGTACTTTCTTGTCCATACCAAATGTTAGTTGTTATTTCAAAGCAAACATCAGTTGCTAACTACCCTTCGCGGTTTGTAGCTTCAGATTTGCCATTCCACTGCCACGGTCAACACTATACTCATCATGCTTACGGTTTCCCCATTTTATGATAACCACATGCCTACGTGGTTCGTGTCGTAATAGCACTGCTCCACCCATCGAGCTAAACAAGCTTAGTTGTACAAATTCAAATCTGATATTATGCTGGTATTAGTAAAATTGAGAGATGTTTAATTGGTCAGCTAAATGTTCCTACTTTAGTTTTGAAATGCATGTGAGCCACATATGGAGAGACCGGAAGGAATGGTATTTCTCTGTGCGCTTTGGTTCATCATGGGTGGCCAACCGACATTGTATAGAAAGACTTGTAATATCTTCAATCTGCTTGCTCTTCTACTCTTCTTTAAGATGATCCTCTTCTCTTGCGGTCGACTGGTCAGGTCAAGTTATTCTCCCTTAGTATATTTTGAATCTGTCAGGTCAGGTCGACTTGTTCTTCTTTACTATATGTTGAAGCTATCATTTGCGAAGTATCATCACTTCTGTAGCTCTCATATTTTCAGTAGTAGGCCACATTATATTAATGCACACACCAAATTACAGCATGCATGTCACCTCTTAGAAGAATTGCAGAGATAGCACAAAGTGGTTTACAGGGAGGAAGTATTGGATTAGAATCACTTCTGCATTACAAAGATAATGTCACTTGTTTTTATGTCTTCATGCATGTCATGTATTGAACATTATGAAAATGAATGTGAGAATGGGCGCACGAGAGGAATATTGCGGAACAATCCACTGGCTAACAAACTTGGCATGGTGGAGGATGGCCTATCTTATTCACTCATCAAGGTGCTTGCTCTAACTTGGCAAGGTTGTATTGGTCGCACATATTTTGCATCTGACCTCTTGCATTACTTCTACTTTGTTACAGCATCTGCTTAGTTTAAGCGTCATATATGAGTATATGACATACCTATCCATTTTCTATACCTATCCCATGTGTCTTCATACTATGTTTTTGCAGTCAAATGTTGTTCTTTCGTAACAGATGTCCAAAAGGAAGAGGGTGAGTGCAGATCCTCAAGGAGTACAAACTAGGTATTTAGAAAAGGTAGTGATACCTGTTTAATCAGATAGATCAGCAGCCACAGAAAACACAGGCCCAACTGTACCACACTTTACCCCTACTTCAGTGGCCAAACCACTATTAGAACTGCTGAGAGCCCAGCGTCGGGTACTGTCTATGATATCAATTCAAAATTTGAACTCCTAAATTTCTGCATGTGCCTTACCTTCTCTCTTGTATGAAAACTAATTTCAGATGAATCTCCTTGCTCAAAGGATCATAGGATCTCACGACAATACTGGGCTCTGAATTTCTCTTGTCAGTACCTCTTGCCCTTTGTCAGCATACTTACACTCATTGTTGTTTGATTATGTAGCATCACTATAAATGTTCGCTTCTTTATCCTCCCTTTGCTTGAAATTATAAGATCTATATTTACTCTTAGATAAATGTAGAATTAACACAATGGTTATGAAGTTTTGGATTGCTCATGTAAGTACCTGTTGTCATGTACTCCCTCTGTATCGAATTAATTGTTGATCAATTGGATGTATTTAGAACATAATAGTGCTAGATACATCCATTTGAGCGACAAGTAATAACGGACGGTGGTGGTATTGCTGTATTTGCATCACGACATAGTTGATTGTCTAGCATTGCTCTGCATCTTATTTTCCCTGCCCTCCACTTTCTCCAAATTATCATATCTACATTTACTCTTACCAAAATGTTGAATAAAGCCAATGCCACTTCACATGTTGATGTCTGCATTCCTCTTGTTAATACCTTTTGCCTTGTAACGATGTACTTAATTAATTGCTATTTGATTACGTATCATCAGTCTGCACCTAAGCTTCATTGTCCTCTGTTTCTTCCAATATTATTTGATCTATATTTACTCTTTGCAAAATGTAGAATAATGGCAAAACTTATAAAGAATTTTCTTTGTGGAATTTATTGAATTATCCTTCCATCAACATGAAGAAGGGATTTGTCCAGCCCGTGTTAACATGTAATGTAAGTTCATCCTTCTCCAGCCTTCAAACTTTGTTCTAGTATAGACTTGGATAGGCATCATTTCCTCCACTTCTGTTTACTTTGTTGTTTACATCTGATTGGATGTTTGCAACAACTACCGGTTTTAAATTGTAGTTGTAAAAACATGTTCCTTATGCAGAACAGATCCATTTATTTGCTTATATAATTGTGAAACTTGTTACGTGTCTCCTTATTTCTCTTTCAGAGTCGTATCTCTTATGCTAGGCAGAACTTTAGGGAAGATAGTGAGCCAAACCATCTTGAGGACAGCGAGATGACCCCAAGGTCCTGTCTTGATGAAGATAGTGAGTTGAAGCTACTCACCAGCAGGTGTGATACAACCTCTATGCAGTCGCTGCCTCAATCAGTTTGACTTCTTCAGTCTCAACTTAAAGCGGAAAGGCTTGCTTCAGCTCAGCTCTGACTTGAAGTCAAAGATATAATGAAGATGCCAGGGACTGCCATGTGCACTATGGTGCCATATAGCTAGGGATGAAGCATCTATCATTGACACAACTGAGGTCTCATCAGCTTGTTCGGCTGCTTGCGGGGCCCGACCTTGCCAGGTCTAGTGCCTTCTGAAGTGCTCTCAATTTTGTATATTCTTTTGTCGACGCGTTTATATGCACTAGTGGCGACCTTTGATGCCCAGTGTATGTAATTCGCGGTCATGTTGTGCTTTATTATCACCGGTAGTGAACTTTGATTCCCAGTGGATGTAATATGTCGTATTTTATTTATTGTATAGTCTAGGTTTATTCTTTGGTCGGTATGCTGTAATTTCCGGAAGGTTCAGTGGATCTCAGTGTTGTCGGTCTTCAGGCCGGCCTGTTACTCATATGGGCCAAAACGTGGGCCTATAAAAATCTTGGGCCATTAGCAGGTCTAAACCTATAGTAGTTTCCCGCCTTTAAAAGGACAAGTAAAGTTTTGGCCAGCTGGGCCAGAGAATACATGGGCTTTTAACAGGCTAAAACCTAAATTGGGCTAGCGTTGAGCCAAAAAATTCATGGGCCAATACAGGCTGAAACTGCCTAAGGCCCATGTTGGGCCCAAATAGGACGAGCAGTTAACAGGCCAAAATATATCTCAGGCATGTTTGGCCCAATAAAATTATGGGCTTTAAGCAGGCCAGTATCCACGCGGGCCATAGGCCCAAAAGTTTCATGGGCCATTATCAGATGGGCTGTAAGAAGGCCGGATTCAACACGGCTATAATTAGGCCCAACTGTTACACGGGCCATTGACAGGCCGATAGGCCAGTTGGGCTGAAATTTATCCACAAAGACTACATGCCATTAAGAGGCCTAAAGTTACTTCGGACAAGAAATAGCCCAGTTTCTGCGTGGGCCGTTAAATGGCCTAAAGTTAAACCGGGCCGACAACGTCCCAAATACTCCACGGGCCGCTAAAAGGCCGAAACTATTATCGGGCCGAACTGGTAAACGGGTATTTAACAAGCTAAAATACAAACCTGTCTTAGAATGGGCCCAAAGGTATAGTGGCCTGTTAACGGGCCTGATCCGATATGGGCCATAATTTGGCCCAAAACTCGGCAGGCTGTGAACGGGCCTGATCTGATATGGGCCTCAATTTGACCCAAAACATGGCAGGTTGTTAACGGGCCAGCCCACTAGTGTCTCAAAAAACATGGTGGGCCTTTAGCTGGGTCGGCCTTTTCACCAGAATGGGCCTCTATTGGGCTGTGCCACATGTCGATGTATCATAGGTGCCTTCTGTACAATGAGTGGATGACATCTGTCCCAACGAGGAGCTGACACGTGGTTCCGTCGGCCAATGAGAATTTTACATGTGGAAAATCCCCATTGGTCCGGGCTGTTAACGGGTTATCGGATCCAAAACTGGACCCGATAGCTTAATGGTGAGCCGTTACGGTCGATGCCACATGTCGGTCACCCTTGACCAAGGCACTTCTATGACGCGCGATTTATTGTCATGGAAGTGGACACTTCTCTGATGATAATTTTGGTAATGTCATGGAACACTTCTACGACAACACAGGTATGACTATCTTGATTCTGTCATAAAATCGTCCTGGATGTACATGCATGACAGAAAACATGACCTACTATGACAAACACGTATCATCATGGAAGTGTCTTTTTTTGTAGTGATCCCTAGAGTTCATAGTAAAATAACACCTTAAGACACATATCAACCAAAGCCCTAATGTCACCTAGATACTCCAATGTCACCTCAAGTATCCGCGGGTATGATTATACGATATGCATCACACAATCTCAGATTCATCTATTCAACCAACACAAAGAACTTGAAAGAGTGCCCCAAAGTTTCTACCGGAGAGTCAAGACGAAAACGTGTGCCAACCCCTATGCATAAGTTCGCAAGGTCACGAACTTGCAAGTTGATCACCAAAACATACATCAAGTGGATCACGTGAATATCCCATTGTCAGCACAGATAAGCACATGCAAGGCATACGTCAAGTGTTCTCAAATCCTTAAAGACTCAATCCGATAAGATAACTTCAAAGGGAAAACCCAATTCATCACAAGGAGATAGAGGGGAGAAACATCATAAGATCCAACTATAATAGCAAAGCTCACGGTACATCACGACCGTGACATATCAAGAACACGAGAGAGAGAGAGAGAGATCAAACACATAGCTACTGGTACATACCCTCAGCCCCGAGGGTGAACTACTCCCTACTCTTCATGGAGAGCGCCGGGATGATGAAGATGACCACCGGTGATGGATCGCCCCTCCGGCAGGGTGCCGAAACAGGGTCCTGATTGGTTTTTGGTGGCTACAGAGGCTTGCGGCGGTGGAACTCTCGATCTAGGTTATTTTCTGGAGGTTTGGGGATTTATAGGAGAGGTTGCATCGAGAAAAAGTCAGGGTGGGTCTCCGAGTCATCCACGAGGCAGGGGGAGCGCCCAGGGGGTAGGGCGCGCCCTCCACCCTCGTGGATGGCTCGGGACTCTTCTGGCCCAACTATTTTACTCCGAGGGCTTCTTTTGGTCAATAAAAAATCATCAAAAATTGGCACGTCAATTGGACTCCGTTTGGTATTCCTTTTCTGTAAAACTCAAAAACAAGGAAAAAACAGAAACTGACACTAGGCTCTAGGTTAATAGGTTAGTCCCAAAAATCATATAAAATAGCATATAAATGCATATAAAACATCCAAGATGGATAATATAATAGCATGGAACAATCAAAAATTATAGATACGTTGGAGACGTATCAAGCATCCCCAAGCTTAATTCCTGCTCGTCCTCGAGTAGGTAAATGATAAAAACAGAATTTTTGATGTGGAATGCTACCTAACATATTTATCAATGTAATCTTCTCTATTGTGGCAAGAATATTCAGATCCATAATATTCAAAACAAAAGTTTAATATTGACATAAAAACAGTAATACTTCAAGCATACGAACAAAGCAATCATGTCTTCTCAAAATAACATGGCCAAAAAAGCTATCCCTACAAAATCATATAGTCTGGCTATGCTCTATCTTCATCACACAAAGTATTTAATCATACTTTTGATGTTCTCAAACTTTTTCAATCTTCACGCAATACATGAGCGTGGGCCATGGATATAGCACTAAAGGTGGAATAGAATGGTGGTTGTGGAGAATAGAAAAAGGAGAAGATAGTCTCACATCAACTAGGCGTATCAACGGGCTATGGAGTTTCCCATCAATAGATATCAATGTGAGTGAGTAGGGATTTCCATGCAACGGACGCACTATAGCTATAAGTGTATAAAAGCTCAAAAACAAACTAAGTGGGTGTGCATCCAACTTGCTTGCTCACGAAGACCTAGGGCATTTTGAGGAAGCCCATCATTGGAATATACAAGCCAAGTTCTTATAATGAAAATTCCCACTAGTAAATGAAAGTGACAACATAGGAGACTCTCTATCATGAAGATCATGGTGCTACTTTGAAGCACAAGTGTGGTAAAAGGATAGTAGCATTGCCCCTTCTCTCTTTTTCTCTCATTTTTTTTTGTTTTTTTTGGGCCTTTATTTTTTTCCTTTTTTATTTTCCGTCCGGAGTCTCATCCCGACTTGTGGGGGAATCATAGTCCCAATCATCCTTTCCTCACTGGGACAATGCTCTAATAATGAAGATCACCACACTTTAATTTACTTACAACTCGATACTTAGAACAAAATATGACTCTATATGAATGCCTCCGACAGTGTACCGGGATGTGCAATGAATCAAGAGTGACATGTAAGAAAGAATTATGAACGGTGGCTTTGCCACAAATACGATGTCAACTATATGATCATGCAAAGCAATATGACAATGATGGAGCGTGTCATAATAAACGAAACAGTGGAAAGTTGCATGACAATATATCTCAGAATGGCTATGGAAATGCCATAATAGGTAGGTATGGTGGCTGTTTTGAGGAGGGTAAATGGTGGGTGTATGGTACCGGCGGAAGTTGCACGGCACAAGAGAGGCTAGCAATGGTGGAAGGGTGAGAGTGTGTATAATCCATGGACTCAACATTAGTCATAAAGAACTCACATACTTATTGCAAAAATCTATTAGTCATCGAAACGAAGTACTATGCGCATGCCCCTAGGGGGATAGATTGGTAGGAAAAGACCATCGCTCGTCCCCGACCACCACTCATAAGGAAGATAATCAATAAATAAATCATGCTCCAACTTCATCACATAATGGTTCACCATACGTGCATGCTATGGGAATCACAAACTTTAACACAAGTATCTCTCGAATTCACAACTACTCCACTAGCATGACTCTAATATCACCATCTTCATATCTCAAAACAATCATAAGGAATCAAACTTCTCATAGTATTCAATGCACTTCATATGAAAGTTTTTATTATATCCCTCTTGGATGCCTATCATATTAGGACTAAATTTATAACCAAAGAGAATTACCATGTTGTTTAAGACTCTCAAAATAATATAAGTGAAGCATGAGAGAAAATGACAAACTACTCCAAAAGATATAAGTGAAGATCAGTGAGTAGTTGAATAATTATGTAACTATGTGAAGACTCCTTCTCATAAATAAAATTTCATATCTTAAGTATTTTATTCAAACATCAAGCAAAACAAAATAAAATTACATTGCAAGGATAGCACATATCATGTGAAGAAGCAAAAACTTAGGCCCAACCAAAACTAACCGATAGTTGTTGAAGAAGAAAGGTGGGATGCCTACTGGGGCATCCCCAAGCTTAGATGCTTGAGAATTCTTGAAATATTAGCTAGGGATGCCTTGGGCATACCCAAGTTTGAGCTTTTGTGTCTCCTTAATTCCCTTCATATCGCGGTTTCCCTAAATCTCAAAAACTTCATCCACACAAAACTCAACAAGAACTCGTGAGATAAGTTAGTATAAATCCATGCATAAACCTTATCATTATCTACTATAGAAAATCACTAAAATTATAATTTGATATTTCCTACTAAATGCCTTTGCATATTTTAGAGTCCTATATTCAAATAGAATCATTAAACAAGCAAACATATGCAAACAATGCAAACATAACAACAATCTGTCTAAACAGGATAGTCTGTAATGCAGGAGGAATCATACTTATTTAACTCCAAAAATTCTGAAAAATTACCACACTGTAGATAATTTGTTTTTACTCATTGTCTAAAAATTTCAAGATTTTATCATGTTCTGACTATTCACCAATATTCAAAACATAACATCAAACTTTCTGTTTTCAAAATAGCAACATATGGACTTGCAAAATAAGCATGGTAAAGGTTATACTTGACATTTTTATTGAACTAAAAGATGCAAAAAATTACTCTAAATAACAGAAAGCAAATTCTAATAAAAGAAAATGACGCTCCAAGCAAAACTCATATCATGTGGTGAATAAAAATATAGCTCCAAGTAAAGTTACCGATGAACGTAGACGAAAGAGGGGATGCCATCCGGGGCATCCCCAAGCTTAGGCTCTTGGTTGTCCTTGAATATTACCTCGGGGTGCCTTGGGAATCCCCAAGCTTAGGCTCTTGCCACTCCTTATTCCATAGCCCATCGAAACTTTACCCAAAACTTGAAAACTTCACAACACAAAACTTAACAGAAAACTCGTAAGCTCGGTTAGTATAATAAAGCAAATCACCACTTAGGTACTGTCAAGACAAGATTCATAATTTTTCTCACATGATGCCTACTATACCCTATCATTTCTACAATTTATATTAAGCAATATAAGCCATAGAAACTAGAAAACAAGTAAACTATGCATCGAAAATAGAATCTGTCAAAAACAGAACAGTCTGTAGTAATCTGTAACTCTCGAATACTTCTGTAACTCCAAAAATCCTGATAAATTAGGAAGTCTTAGGCAATTTGTTTATTAATGTTCTGCAAAAAGAATCAGTATTTTATCACGCTTCTGTTAAAAATTAGAATTATTTTCCTGAGCTCAACAGTTTCTGTTTTTTAGCAAGATCAAATCAACTATTACCATAGATCATCCCAAAGGTCTTACTTGGCACTTTATTGAAACAAAAGCTATAAAAAATGATTACTAAAGTAGCATAATCATGTGAACACACAAAAACAGTAGGTATACATGTTGGGTTGTCTCCCAACAAGCGTTTTTCTTTAATGCCTTTCTAGCTAGGCATGATGATTTCAATGGTGCTCACATAAAAGATAAGAACTAAAACATAAAGAGAGCATCATGAAGAATATGGCTAGCACATTTAAGTCTAACCCACTTCCTATGTATAGGGATTTTGTGATCAAATAATTTATGGGAGCAAGAATCAACTAGCATAGGAAAGCAAAACAAGCATAACTTCAAGATTTTAAGCACCTAGAGAGGAAACTTGGTATTATTGCAATTACTACAAGCATATATTCCTCCCTCATTATAATTTTCAGTAGCATCATGAATGAATTCAACACTATAAACATCACATAAAGCATTATTTTCATGATACCCAAGCATAGAAAATTTAATACTCTCCACATAAGCAAAATTCTTCTCATTCGGAATAGTGGGAGTATCATAAGAAACTCGAATACTATAAATTGTTTCCAAATTAAAAGAGTAATGTTCAGAAAAAGGGTAATTATAATCATGACAAGTTTTGTAAATATAATCATCACTACTTTTTATACCATAAGTATCATCACAATAATCATCATAAGTAGCAACTTTGTTCTCATCATAATCAATTGAAACCTCTTCCAAGATAGTGGAATCATTACTAAATAAAGTCATGACCTCTCCAAATCCACTTTTATAATTATCACAAGAAGATTGAACATCCTCCAAAATAGTGGGATCGTTACTTCCTAAAGTTGACACTCTTCCAAATCCACTTTCATCAGTATAATCATCATAAATAAGAGGCATGATATCATCATAATAAATTTGCATATCAAAACTTGGGAGGTTAAAAATATCATATTCGTAAAATCTAGCATCCCCAAGCTTGGGACAAACATTAATTGCAGCAAATAAATTCTCAAACATGTCATTCTCATCAAACATAGCATCCCCAAGCTTGGGCCTTTGCATATCATAAGCATAATCACTCTCATCATTAATAGTATGGATAGCACCAATAGTATAGCAATTATCATCATCACAATGAGTAATAGGAGCAACATCATTTGGGAGGGATACCTTTTTACCTTTGCTTCACCGTCTTTTATTCTTCTTCTTCACATTATGTGTGGGTTTAATCCTCTTTATGGACCCTTTCTTTGACTGATCCATTTTGAACTTCTTCAAAACTTTATCAAGGTATGTGCTTTGTGAAAGTCCAATTAAGCGTCTTGATCTATCTCTATAGATCTTGATGCCCAATATATAAGCAGCTTCACCGAGATCTTTCATTGAAAAACTCTTATTCAAGTATCCTTTTATGCTATCCAGAAATTCTATATCATTTCCAATCAACAATATGTCATCCACATATAATATTAGAAATGCTATAGAGCTCCCACTCACTTTCTTGTAAATACAAGCTTCTCTAAAAGTCTATATAAAACCATATGCTTTGATCACCTCATCAAAGCGTATATTCCAACTCCGAGATGCTTGCACCAGTCCATAAATGGATCGCTGGAGCTTGCACACTTTGTTAGCACCTTTCTGATCGACAAAACCTTCTGGTTGCATCATATACAACTCTTTTTTAAGAAATCCATTAAGGAATGCAGTCTTGATGTCCATTTGCCAGATTTCATAATCATAAAACGCGGCAATTGCTAACATGGTATGGACAGACTTAAGCATCGCTATGGGTGAGAAAGTCTCATTGTAGTCAACTCCTTGAACTTGTCGAAAACCTTTCACGACAATTTGAGCTTTCTAGATAGTAACATTACCATCAGCATCAGTCTTCTTCTTGAAGATCCATTTATTTTGTATGGCTTGCCGATCATCTGGCAAGTCAACGAAAGTCCATACTTTGTTCTCATACATAGATCCCATCTAAGATTTCATGGCCTCAAGCCATTTTGCGGAATCTGGGCTCATCATCGCTTCCTCATAGTTCGGAGGTTCGTCATGGTCTAGTAACATGACTTCTAGAACAGGATTACTGATGTCTACTACACAACCTTCTTCTTGTAGACGTTGTGGGGCCTCCAAGTGCAGAGGTTTGTAGGACAGTAGCAAATTTCCCTCAAGTGGATGACCTATGGTTTATCAGTCCATGGGAGGCGTAGGATGAAGATGGTCTCTCTCAAACAACCCTGCAACCAAATAGCAAAGAGTCTCTTGTGTCCCCAACACACCCAATACAATGGTAAATTGTATAGGTGCACTAGTTCGGCGAAGAGATGGCGATACAAGTGCAATATGGATGGTAGATATAAGTTTTTGTAATCTGAAAATATAAAAACAGCAAGGTAACTAATGATAAAAGTGAGCACAAATGGTATTGCAATGCTTCGAAACAAGGCCTAGGGTTCATACTTTCACTAGTGCAAGTCCTCTCCACAAGGATAACATAATTAGATCATATAACTATCCCTCAACATGCAACAAAGAGTCACTCCAAATGTCGGTGTACTAGAGTAGGGGTACCCTAGTATCCCGAACTTGTGCACGGGCAGTTGCAGCGCCGCGCGGCAAGGCTTGCCGGACGACCGCAAGAGTCCTCCGTGGGTTCCTTTGGAGCCATTCAAGAACAAAGCATTCAAGATGAAGAGACAAGGCCCCGGCAAGAGGATCTTGCCGGGAAGAGACAAGGCCCCGGCAAGAGGAGCTTGCCGGGAAGGCCAACCACGACACTTCAAGAAACTTGCCGCGATGCACCGCACGTCCCGGCAAGGTCCGGTGAGCGACAAGCTTCTGGACTCGACAAGACGACGACCCCGACAAGGTACTCGTCGGGGGCCCGCTGCCACTCTGTACCCACGCTCCAGCGCACCCACCCGCGTGTCGCCATGAGGCTTCCTCAGGGGCGCGTGGCAGGAGCCTGTGCAGCCAGGGGTACGCGGTGGCAAGCGGAGATGAAGAGAAGGCCATCGTGGCAAACGGTGGCGCTCCTAACGGTCACTTTTTGCACTGTTTAGGCAACTCAGACGGGCATTCAATGACCTTGTCCCCTGCAGTCAGAGTTAGGTAGGGTGCACTGTGTCCACAGTAGCGGTAGCTGCACCTACCGCATCCTTTTCCATTTTTACCCTTCTAGTCTACGTTGCCACCTGTCGGTGACCCCTTGAAAGTATAAAAGGAGGCCCAAGTGCAACGTAGAGGGGGTTCGGCTCATTCGAAACATCAGGAACACTCTCACGCTCGGTCTGGCAGCGTCCATCGCTCCTGAGCAAGAATTCAATACACACGAACAAGCAGCAGTAGGGTTTTACGCATCCGTGCGGCCCAAAGCTGGGTAAAACTGCTCGCGTGTACTGCCTCGATCCGCTCTTTGCGCGGCCTCCGCCCCCCTCCGAACCGAAAGGGGCCCGGTCCCCATAGGTGTTGGTGGATCAGTTTCCCCGACATCTTTGGCGCGCCAGGTAGGGGGAAGGAGAAGATAATGGTGTGGACCAGGCCGTTCAAGAAAGTTTCTCCTTGCCGGGAAGCAGACGACAGAAAAGCTAAGTTGCTAAAGTTTGAGCAATCAGGTTTTTAAGTTTTTTGAGTTATTTTCCTTGAACGACCGTGCTTTGTATGGAAAACCTATGCGCGGAGGAACCAACTCGTAGCTAGCTGCTTGTTTCGAGTCCGCTCAACAACTTAAGTGAGATGCAACTAGTTGCGACAAGGTTGCTTGTCGGTAGCGACCCCGCCAGCAGGCTGCTGAAGTTCCGCACTCGGCGCTCGCGGCAAGGGTGCCTGCACCGGCAAGTTTCCCTAGAAAACGTAGGGCAGAACCATACAAAGCCAAGAGTCGAGTAAAGGAAGTAACACAGCAATTTTTTGCCTAAGATAGAGTTATATTACAAAAATAACTTGCCGCGCCTCTAATAAAGTGTTCCCATGACATGACTGGCAGCGACAAGAAAAGAAGAAAACGGACGGCCTAATCTACGCGATCGCCGTCAACCCTTTTGACCTCGTTCACCCTGTCCACAATGGGTGCGACGAGGGCCTTAAGTGCGTCAAGATCAGCGTCCGCCGGCAGCCTCTTGAGGACGTTGGTGAGGTTGAGGCCCGGATTGCGGAAGGCCACCTTCACCAGCACCTTCTCCAGAACTCCGGCACAAATCGAGCGTGACTCGTCGGCCAACTGCTTTGGGATCCGTTCCCGGAGTTGCTGGAGCGCCGCCGCCATGCCTTTGAAGAATAGAGTGAGCTTGGCGCTGGGTTGGAGGTTCTCGTCGGAGGAGTACCTGAAGCCTTCCACCCCCAATTGCACCAGCTCCTCTTCGATGACTGCAGCAATGTTCACGAGGCCCTCCGTCCAGAGCTCCACAGTATCTCTGAGAAGATTCTGGGTTTCGGCGGCCCTCGCTAGCAGCGCCTCGTTGGCCTTGATGTCCTTCTTCAAGTCCGCCTCCTGTTTCTTGGCGCCGTCCAACGTCTCCGTCAGGGTGGCCAGCTTCAGCTCCAGATCAGCATTGGAATTCTTGGCAGCGCGCAGCTCTTTGCCCTTCTCGGAGAGTTGGCCCTGCAGCTCACCGTGGGCAAGGGCGTCCTTCTCGCGCTCCAGCTTGAGCGCTGCGAGCTCTTCGCCACCCACCTTCAGATCAGCCTCCAGCTGCGCCACCTTTACTTCCAATTCCTTCTTGGCGGTCTCGGCAGCCGCAGCCGCATCCTTTGCCTCTTGGAGCGACCCGCCAAGTGCCCGTTCGCGCGCGGCAAGCTCCTCCTCGTGGCTGTCAAGGTTCACTTTCTGCTGAGTCAGCTCGCCTTCTCGCGCGTATAGCTTCTCGCCGGTGAGCCGCTGCTGCTCTTCCGCTTCGGCCTTCTCGAGGAGGAAGGCCTTCCGCTCTTCAGCAAGCTGCTCCTGCTCCTCCGCCAAGGCCCGGAGAGCTTCCTGGCGAAAACCCCGGAGCTCCTCCGCGCGCTTCTCTATATCCATGCTTGCTTTCGCGACGAGCGCTTCTCGGGACTCCAACTTGGCTTGACAGGCGTGATAGAGCGCCAGCAGCCTCCGCAGCAGCCGCTCCTCCTCGGGCTTGTCACTGCTGCTTCCCGGCGCATCAACGATCGACAACCCGGCGAAGGCGAGCACCTCCCCATCCAAAACTTCTCCTTCCACCGGCGCCTTGGAGCTTGACGCCCAAGGGAGCTTGATGAAGATGCCCTCGCCAGCCTTCAGATAGGCGCCGAGCTGGGGCTCCTCGGAGCCTGACGCTGCGGCAGCGGCGGAGGGATCGGCGGTCGGTGCAGCGCCTGACGCTCCTGCGGCCTCAGGGCCGTCAGTGCGATCGCCAGATCCCCCGCCAGCTTCCTCGGCGGCAGCCTTGGCGGCCTCTTCACCGGCAGGCACATCGGCACCAACTCCGTCTTCGGCGGCCGCGGCATCATCAGTGTTGCCGCGCGCGTCCTCTCCGCCGCCCGCCTCGGTCTCCATCGGATCCGCGGAGGGTGTGTTGGGGAACGTAGCAGAAATTCAAAAAAATTCCTACGTAACACCAAGATCTATCTATGGAGAGACCAGCAACGAGTAGAAAGGGGAGTGCATCTACATACCCTTGTAGATCGCTAAGCGGAAGCGTTCAAGTGAACGGGGTTGATGGAGTCGTACTCGTCGTGATTCAGATCACCGATGATCCTAGTGCCGAACGGACGGCACCTCCGCGTTCAACACACGTACAGCTCGACGATGTCTCCCACGCCTTGATCCAGCAAGGAGAGAGGGAGAGGTTGAGGAAGACTCCATCCAGCAGCAGCACAACGGCGTGGTGGTGATGGAGGAGCGTGGCAATCCTGCAGGGCTTCTCCAAGCACCTACAGGAGAGGAGGAGGTGTCACGGGAGGGAGGGAGGCGCCAAGGGCTCAGGTATGGATGCCCTCCCTCCCCTCCACTATATATAGGGGCAGGGGAGAGGGGGGAGGCGCAGCCTTGCCCCTTCCTCCAAGAAAGGGGTGCGGCTAAGAGGGGGGGAGGAGTCCATCCTCCCCAAGGCACCTCGGAGGTGCCTTCCCCCTTTAGGACTCTCCCCTTTTTCCTATATCTTGGCGCATGGGCCTCTAGGGGCTGGTGCCCTTGGCCCATGTAGGCCAAGGCACACCCCCTACAGCCCATGTGGCCCCCCGGGGCAGGTGGCCCCACCCGGTGGGCCCCCGGGACCCTTCCGGTGGTCCCGGTACAATACCGATGACCCCGAAACTTGTCCTGATGGCCGAAACAGGACTTCCTATATATAAATCTTTACCTCCGGACCATTCCGGAACTCCTCGTGACGTCCAGGATCTCATCCGAGACTCCGAACAACATTCGGTAACCACATACAAGCTTCCTTTATAACCCTAGCGTCATCGAACCTTAAGTGTGTAGACCCTACGGGTTCGGGAGACATGCAGACATGGCCGAGATGTTCTCCGGTCAATAACCAACAGCGGGATCTGGATACCCATGTTGGCTCCCACATGTTCCACGATGATCTCATCAGATGAACCACGATGTCAAGGATTCAATCGATCCCGTATACAATTCCCTTTGTCTAGCGGTATGGTACTTGCCCGAGATTCGATCGTCGGTATACCGATACCTTGTTCAATCTCGTTACCGGCAAGTCTCTTTACTCGTTCCATAACACATCATCCCGTGATCAACCCCTTGGTCACATTGTGCACATTATGATGATGTCCTACCGAGTGGGCCCAGAGATACCTCTCCGTTTACACGGAGTGACAAAATCCCAATCTCGATTCGTGCCAACCCTACAGACACTTTCAGAGATACCCGTAGTGTACCTTTATAGCCACCCAGTTACGTTGTGACGTTTGGCACACCCAAAGCACTCCTACGGTATCCGGGAGTTGCACAATCTCATGGTCTAAGGAAATGATACTTGACATTAGAAAAGCTTTAGCATACGAACTACATGATCTTGTGCTAGGCTTAGGATTGGGTCTTGTCCATCACATCATTCTCCTAATGATGTGATCCCGTTATCAACGACATCCAATGTCCATGGTCAGGAAACCGTAACCATCTATTGATTAACGATCTAGTCAACTAGAGGCTTACTAGGGACATGGTGTTGTCTATGTATCCACACATGTATCTGAGTTTCCTATCAATACAATTCTAGCATGGATAATAAACGATTATCATGAACAAGGAAATATAATAATAATCAATTTATTATTGCCTCTAGGGCATATTTCCAACAGTCTCCCACTTGCACTAGAGTCAATAATCTAGTTCACATCGATATGTGATTAACACTCAAGGTCACATCCCCATGTGACTAACACCCAAAGAGTTTACTAGAGTCAATAATCTAGTTCACATTTACCATGTGATTAACACTCGATGAGTTCTGGGTTTGATCATGTTATGCTTGTGAGAGAGGTTATAGTCAACGGGTCTGAACCTTTCAGATCCGTGTGTGCTTTACAAATCTCTATGTCATCTCCTAGATGCAGCTACCACGTTCTATTTGGAGCTATTCCAAATAACTATTCTACTTGGAGCTATTCTAAATTGTTGCTCCATTATACGTATCCGGTATCTCTACTCAGAGCTATCCGGATAGGTGTTTAAGCTTGCATCGACGTAACCCTTTACGACGAACTCTTTTACCACCTCCATAATTGAGAAAATTCCTTAGTCCACTAGTTACTAAGGATAACTTTGACCGCTGTCCTGTGATCCATTCTTGGATCACTCTTGTACCCCTTGACTGACTCATGGTAAAGCACACTCCAGGTGCGGTACACAACATAGCATACTGTAGAGCCTATGTCTTATGCATAGGGGACGACCTTAGTCCTTTCTCTCTATTCTGCCATGGTCGAGCTTTAAGTCTTAACTTCATACCTTACAACTCAGGCAAGAACTCCTTCTTTGACTGATCTATCTTGAACACCTTCAAGATCATGTCAAGGTATGTGCTCATTTGAAATTACCATTAAGCGTTTTAATCTATCCTTATAGATCTTGATGCTCAATGCTCAAGCAGCTTAATCCAGGCTTTTCCATTGAAAAATACTTTCCAAATAACCCTTTATGCTTTCCAGAAATTATACGTCATTTTCGATCATTAATATGTCAACAACATACACTCATCAGAAATTCTATAGTGCTCCCACTCACTTCTTTGGAGATACAAGTTTCTCATAAACTTTGTATACACCCAAAATCTTTGATCATCATCAAAGCATACATTCCAACTCCGAGATGCTCACTCCAGTCCTCAGAAGGATTGCTGGAGCTTTGCATACTTATTAGCATATTTCAGGATAGACAAAACCTTCTGGTTGTATCACATACAACCTTTCCTCAAGAATCATCGAGGAAACAATGTTTTGACATCCTATCTGCAAGATTTCATAAATAATGCAGTAATTGCTAATATAATTCCAACAGACTCTTAGCATCGCTACGAGTGAGAAAGTCTCATCGTAGTCAACTCCTTGAACTTGTTGAAAAACATCTTAACGACAAGTCGAGCTTTCTCAATGGTGACACTTACCATCATTGTCTGTCTTCCTTTTAAAATCCATATGTACCTAACAGCCTTACGACCATCAAGTAGTTCTTCCAAAGTCCACTTTGTTTTCATACATGGATCCTCTCTCGGGTTTTATGGCCTTGAGCCATTTATTGGAATCCGGGCCCACCATCGCTTCTCCATAGCTCGTAGGTTCATTGTTGTCTAGCAACATGACTTCCAAGATAGGATTACGTACCACTCTGAAGTAGTACGCATCCTTGTCATCCCACGAGGTTTGGTAGTGACTCGATCCGAAGTTTCATGATCACTATCATAAGCTTCCACTTCAGTTGGTGTACGTGCCACAGGAACAACTTTCTGTGCCCTGC
Organism: Triticum dicoccoides; assembly: GCF_002162155.2. Classification (NCBI taxonomy): domain Eukaryota; kingdom Viridiplantae; phylum Streptophyta; class Magnoliopsida; order Poales; family Poaceae; genus Triticum; species Triticum dicoccoides. The sequence continues at coordinate 122,447,228 of NC_041382.1, forward strand.
TACACACTTGTTGAAGTGACGGTTCAATAACCTCATCAAGTCTCCACCATCCTCCCACTCAATTCTTTCGAGAGAAACTTTTCCTCGAGAAAGGACCCGATTCAAGAAACAATCCATATTGCTTTTGGATCTGAATTAGGAGGTATACCCAACTGTTTTGGGTTTCCTATGAAGATGCATTTTATCCGCTTTGGGTTCGAGCTTATCAACCTGAAACTTTTTCATATAAGCGTCGCAGCCCCAAACTTTTAAGAAACGACAACTTAGGTTTCTCTAAACCATAATTCATACGGTGTCATCTCAACGGAATTACGTGGTGCCCTATTTAAAGTGAATGTGGTTGTCTCTAATGCCTAACCCATGGACAATAGTGGTAATTCGATAAGAGACATCATGGTACGCACCATATCCAATAGGGTGCAACTATGATGTTCGGACACACCATCACACTATGGTGTTCCAGGCGGTATTAATTATGAAACAATTTCCACAATGTCTTAATTGTGTGCCAAAACTCGTAACTCAGATATTCATCTCTATGATCATATCATAGACATTTTATCCTCTTGTCACAATGATCTTCTACTTCACTCTGAAATTACTTGAACCATTCAATAATTCAGAGTTGTGTTTCATCAAGTAAATATTCTCAACATCTACTCGAATCATCTGTGAAGTAAGAACATAACGATATTCACTGCATGCCTCAGCATTTATTGGACTGCACACATCAAAATGTGTTACTTCCAACAAGTTGCTATCTTGTTCCATCTTATTGAAACCAAGGCTTTTCAGTCATCTTGCCTATGTGGTATGATTTGCATATCTCAAGTGATTCAAAATCAAGTGAGTCCGAACGGTCCATTTGCATGGAGTTTCTTCATGCATATACACCAATAGACATGGTTCGCATGTCTCAAACTTTTCAAAAACGAGTGAGTCCAAAGATCCATCAACATGGAGCTTCTTCATGCGTTTTATACCATTATGACTTACATGGCAGTGCCACAAGTAAGTGGTACTATCATTACTATCTTATATCTTTTGGCATGAAAATGTGTATCACTACGACCGAGATTCAATAAACCATTCCTTTAGGTGCAAGACCATTGAAGGTATTATTCAAAAATAGAGTAGCCATTATTCTCCTTAAATGAATAACCGTATTGCGATAGACATAATCCAATCATGTCTATGCTCAACGCAAACACCAATCTCGGTGGTAGAGGGAGCGTGCGATGCTTGATCATATCAACCTTGGAAACACTTCCAACATATATCGTCAGCTCACCTTTAGCTAGTCTCCGTTTATTCCGTAGCCTTTTGTTTCGAGTTACTAACACTTAGCAACCGAACAGGTATCTAATACCCTGGTGCTACTAGGAGTACTAGCAAAGTACACATTAACACAATGTATATCCAATATACTTCTATCGACCTTGCCAGCCTTCTTATCTACCAAGTATCTAGGGTAATTCTGCTCTAGTGGTTGTTCCCCTTATTACAGAAGCACTTAGTCTCGGGTTTGGGTTTTACCTTGGGTTTCTTCACTAGAGCAGCAGCTGATTTGCCGTTTCATGAAGTATCCCTTCTTGCCCTTGCCCTTCTTGAAACTAGTGGTTTTACCAACCATCAACAATTGATGCTTCTTCTTGATTTCTACTTTCGCGGTGTCAAACATCGCGAGTATCTCAAGGATCATCATATATGTCCCTGATATATTATAGTTCATCACGAAGCTCTAGCAGCTTGGTGGTAATGACTTCGGAGAACCATCACTGTCTTATCTGGAAGATCAACTCCCACTCGATTCAAATGATTGTTGTACTCAGACAATCTGAGCACAAGCTCAACAATTGAGCTTTTCTCCTTAGTTTGCAGGTTAAGAAAGTCATCGGAGGTCTTATACCTCTTGACATGGGCACGAGCCTGAAATCCCAATTTCAGCCCTCAAAACATCTCATATGTTTCGCGATGTTTCAAAAACATCTTTGGTGCCTCAACTCTAAACCGTTTAACTGAACTATCACGTAGTTATCAAAACGTGTATGTCAGATGTTCGCAACAACCACAGACAACGTTCGAGGTTCAGCACACTGAGTGGTGCATTAAGGACATAAGCCTTCTATGAAGCAATGAGGACAATCCTCAGTTTACGGACCTAGTTCGCATAATTGCTACTATCAACTTTCAACTAATTTTTTCTCTAGGAACATATCTAAACAGTAGAACTATAGCGTGGGCTACGACATAATTTGCAAAAACCTTTTGACTATGTTCAGGATAATTAAGTTCATCTTATGAACTCCCACTCAGATAGACATCCCTCTAGTCATCTAAGTGATTACATGATCCGAGTCAAACTAGGCCATGTCCGATCATCACGTGAGACGGACTAGTCATCATCGGTGAACATCTTCATGTTGATCGTATCTTCTATACGACTCATGTTCGACCTTTCGGTCTCCGTGTTCCGAGGCCATGTCTGTACATGCTAGGCTCGTAAAGTTAACCCTAAGTGTTTCGCGTGTGTAAATCTGTCTTACACCCGTTGTATGTGAACGTTAGAATCTAACACCCGATCATCACGTGGTGCTTCGAAACACGAACTGTCGCAACGGTGCACAGTTAGGGGAGAACACTTCTTGAAATTGTTGTAAGGGATCATCTTATTTACTACCGTCGTTCTAAGCAAATAAGATGTATAAACATGATAAACATCACATGCAATCAAATAGTGACATGATATGGCCATCATCACTTTGCTCCTTTTGATCTCCATCTTCGGGGCTCCATGATCATCATCGTCACCGGCATGACACCATGATCTCCATCATCATGATCTCCATCATCGTGTCTTCATGAAGTTGCCTCGCCAACTATTACTTCTACTACTATGGCTAACGGTTAGCAATAAAGTAAAGTAATTACATGACGTTTAAGTTGACACGCAGGTCACAAATAAATTAAGACAACTCCTATGGCTCCTGCCGGTTGTCATACTCATCGACATGCAAGTCGTGATTCCTATTACAAGAACATGATCAATCTCATACATCACATATATCATTCATCACATCCTTTGGCCATATCACATCACATAGCATACCCTGCAAAAACAAGTTAGACGTCCTCTAATTGTTGTTTGCATGTTTTACGTGGCTGCTATGGGTTTCTAGCAAGAACGATTCTTACCTACGCATGAACCACAACGTGATATGCCAATTGCTATTTACCCTTCATAAGGACCCTTTTCATCGAATCCGATCCGACTAAAGTGGGAGAGACAGACACCCGCCAGCCACCTTATGCAACTAGTGCATGTTTGTCGGTGGAACCGGTCTCACGTAAGCGTACGTGTAAGGTTGGTCCGGGCCGCTTCATCCCACGATGCCGCCGAATCAAGATAAGACTAGTAACGGCAAGCATATTTAACAATATCGACGCCCACAACTACTTTGTGTTCTACTCGTGCAAAGAATCTACGCAATAGACCTAGCTCATGATGCCACTGTTGGGGAACGTAGCAGAAATTCAAAAAATTTCCTACGTAGCACCAAGATCTATCTATGGAGAGACCAGCAACGAGTAGAAAGGGGAGTGCATCTACATACCCTTGTAGATCGCTAAGCGGAAGCGTTCAAGTGAACGGGGTTGATGGAGTCGTACTCGTCGTGATTCTGATCACCGATGATCCTAGTGCCGAACGGACGGCACCTCCGCGTTCAACACACGTACAGCTCGACGATGTCTCCCACGCCTTGATCCAGCAAGGAGAGAGGGAGAGGTTGAGGAAGACTCCATCCAGCAGCAGCACAACGGCGTGGTGGTGATGGAGGAGCGTGGCAATCCTGCAGGGCTTCGCCAAGCACCTACGGGAGAGGAGGAGGTGTCACGGGAGGGAGGGAGGCGCCAAGGGCTCAGGTATGGATGCCCTCCCTCCCCTCCACTATATATAGGGGCAGGGGAGAGGGGGGAGGCGCAGCCTTGCCCCTTCCTCCAAGAAAGGGGTGTGGCTAAGAGGGGGGGAGGAGTCCATCCTCCCCAAGGCACCTCGGAGGTGCCTTCCCCCTTTAGGACTCTCCCCTTTTTCCTATATCTTGGCGCATGGGCCTCTAGGGGCTGGTGCCCTTGGCCCATGTAGGCCAAGGCACACCCCCTACAGCCCATGTGCCCCCCCGGGGTAGGTGGCCCCACCCGGTGGGCCCCCGGGACCCTTCCGGTGGTCCCGGTACAATACCGATGACCCCGAAACTTGTCCCGATGGCCGAAACAGGACTTCCTATATATAAATCTTTACCTCCGGACCATTCCGGAACTCCTCGTGATGTCCGGGATCTCATCCGAGACTCCGAACAACATTCGGTAACCACATACAAGCTTCCTTTATAACCCTAGCGTCATCGAACCTTAAGTGTGTAGACCCTACGGGTTCGGGAGACATGTAGACATGACCGAGATGTTCTCCGGTCAATAACCAACAGCGGGATCTGGATACCCATGTTGGCTCCCACATGTTCCACGATGATCTCATCAGATGAACCACGATGTCAAGGACTCAATCGATCCCGTATACAATTCCCTTTGTCTAGCGGTATGGTACTTGCCCGAGATTCGATCGTCGGTATACCGATACCTTGTTCAATCTCGTTACCGGCAAGTCTCTTTACTCGTTCCATAACACATCATCCCGTGATCAACCCCTTGGTCACATTGTGCACATTATGATGATGTCCTACCGAGTGGGCCCAGAGATACCTCTCCGTTTACACGGAGTGACAAAATCCCAATCTCGATTCGTGCCAACCCAACAGACACTTTCAGAGATACCCGTAGTGTACCTTTATAGCCACCCAGTTACGTTGTGACGTTTGGCACACCCAAAGCACTCCTACAGTATCCGGGAGTTGCACAATCTCATGGTCTAAGGAAATGATACTTGACATTAGAAAAGCTTTAGCATACGAACTACATGATCTTGTGCTAGGCTTAGGATTGGGTCTTGTCCATCACATCATTCTCCTAATGATGTGATCCCGTTATCAACGACATCCAATGTCCATGGTCAGGAAACCGTAACCATCTATTGATTAACGAGCTAGTCAACTAGAGGCTTACTAGGGACATGGTGTTGTCTATGTATCCACACATGTATCTGAGTTTCCTATCAATACAATTCTAGCATGGATAATAAACGATTATCATGAACAAGGAAATATAATAATAATCAATTTATTATTGCCTCTAGGGCATATTTCCAACAGGGTGGACCTGACGACCGGAGAAGAATGAGAAGTCAAACAAGCACTCAAGAAGAAAAATCAGCAGAAGAATACAAAGAAAGTTTCGGGCAGGAAGGATTACCTGTGCTGGGATCCGCTGTCATAAGCTCCACCACCGGCGGATCGTTAGCGCTGTCCCTTGCCGGAGACTCGTCCCTTGCCGGAGGCTCCTCCCTTACCGGAGAATGCTCCCTTGCCAGGGAGTCCGCCCTTGGCGGCGTAGTCGAAGCAGACGACGAGTCGGAGGAGATCACCACGCCCTCCTGATGAAGCTGTTCTGCCCCTACACAAACAAACCAGTGATCAGATGTCAACAAAGGAAAAGAGCAACCACGCGCACCCAGAAGCAAAAAGTAAACCATATGCTTACGCTGGGGGCTGCTCTGCAAAGTGATGGCCGGATCCGGCAAGGTGGTCTCGGGCGCGCCTCCTGTCGTCGCAGTGGGCTCGTCCTCGATGACCACCACCTGAGCCTTGGCCCTCTTCGCCGCCCTCTGGGCCAGAGTCCTGAAAAGGGAGAGTCCAGGGTGGGTCAGATCAGATGCAAGACAGGAATGGCAAGTTGAAGAACTACAAGAACAACAAGGGAATCTTACTCTTCTTCCTCTTCCTCGTCGGAGCTGAGCGCGGAGAGGTCGAAGTTCGGCCCACCTCTGGCGCGACGAGGTGGAGGGGTGGGATCCCTTGGACGCTTGGCGGGGACTGCGGCGCCAGCCCGAGATGACCCCGCCCCAGTTGCCACTGCGGCGGGAGGTGCACCCGCGGCAACCGTACTTGCCGCGGCGGAGCACGTCGTGCGGCGCTGCGGCTGTTGACCAGCTTGCCGCCCTGCTGCGTCCCCGATCCTGCGGAGGCGCCTTCTTGGCTACGCTGGGGGCTGCGTTCCGGGCCCTGTTCCCGGCAAACTCCCCGGAGATGGCGGGCCGCTCGCACCCTCGGCGGGCTCACTCAACTCGGCGTCGGGCGCAGCAAGCTCTTCTTCGTCTTCGGGCCACTCCCGCTCAGCAAGACTCATCGCCGATGCCGCGTCCGCTTCCTCCACCGTGAACCCAAATTCACCCGCGGCTGCGGCTGCCGCCGCCTCTTCCGCCCTGGTGGCGATGCGTTCCATCTCTTGATCGGTGGTGTCGCAGGTGAGGAGCTTCTTGTCGTCAGCATTGACCGCTACTTCCACTAGGCTGTCGAAGAACTGCTGCACAACGTCTCCGACAGGCTCTTGCCAAGTTGGAGCGATCCCGTGCGAATCACACAACGGCATCATGGCGCAGATGCGGTCGCGCGAGGAGTTGTTGCACAGAGGAACGACGCCTGCCGGCAACCTGAACCACTCGGGATGTTGTGGGTCGTGCTTGAATATCTCCTTGAGTATCCTGTCCAACTCTATGATGGTGAAATTGAAGTTGAGGCCTGGGCGCAACCTCATGATATCTGTCGGGCCTCCAAATTCCCAGGCGGGTCTCCCCCTCGCCTGCAGAGGGGCGATGCGCCAGCGAAGGAAATCTGCGCCGACAGCTCCTATAGTCAGCCCGGCAAGCCTGAGACGCAAGATCCGAGTGGTGGCGATCTTCAGCTTGTCGTCGTCCATGGACAGAGCGCTCCAGTCATTGCCACGCACTGCTGGGGCTTGGCGCAGGGCGGTGAACGGCTGCGGGCTCTCTTCTACAACCCAGCACCAATCTGCTCTCCACTCGTCCCACGTGCTGCAGAGCTCCCCCTCCAGATAGGTCTCCTTCTTGCCGGCTCGCGAGATCCAGGCGATCCCGCCGGCAAGAGGTTCCCCTCTCTCGACACGAGGCATAAAGAAATGGCGGAAGAGAGCTACGTTGGGGTGGACTTCGACAAAGTTTTCGCATAGATGGGCGAAAACTGCCATGGTCAGAACGGCGTTGGGGGTGAAGTCAAGGAGGTGGAGCCCATAGGTGTTCATGACGTCGCAAAAGAAATCAGAGAATGGCGGGCAGAGCCCGCAGTAGAAGAACATGGCGAAGAAAGGATATCCGCCAACTGGAGCTGCTTGCGAGGCGACGGCGGAGAGTACCTTCGTGCGCGGATGCGCCCGCGTCTCCGTCGACCAAAAGAGATAGTACCACTCCCTCAGCTCCTTCACGGAGAGCTCGGGGGGGAAAGTGGCCCGCTCCTTCCGCAGCGCCTCAAGCCGCTGCGCTTCGGTCGACTTCACAGCTTTCGCGGCCGCGGCCTTCGTGGCCTTCCCCTTCCCGTGCTTCGGAGGCATGGCGGAGACGGTGGAGGATATCGACGGCGCTGGTGGTGGCGGCAGCGACGGGGGCGGAGCGCTGCCCTCTTTCAACTCTGCAAGCGGAGGAGGGCGGCGGAGATTTCTGAGATTGCAGCAGCGAAGGGCGAAGGTGGGGGAAATGCCCCTATTTCCCCTGCTTATAAAGAGGGATGGGGCGGACATTTCGGCCTTCCAAATAAACAACCACCCACGATCTCTCCCACGACTCCGCGATTGACGCGTGTCGTTACGGGGGGCGCGGTGGATACGGAGTTAGATTCGGCATAACCCAGGCTCCGCGCGTGCCCGTGCCCTATTTTGGGCCTGGCCCAACAGCGCTCGGCACCGTGTGTGGCCCAGGCCCGGGGGCTCCTATCGGTGTACTAGAGTAGGGGTACCCTAGTATCCCGAACTTGTGCACGGGCAGTTGCAGCGCCGCGCGGCAAGGCTTGCCGGACGACCGCCAGAGTCCTCCGTGGGTTCCTTTGGAGCCATTCAAGAACAAAGCATTCAAGATGAAGAGACAAGGCCCCGGCAAGAGGATCTTGCCGGGAAGAGACAAGGCCCCGGCAAGAGGAGCTTGCCGGGAAGGCCAACCATGGCACTTCAAGAAACTTGCCGCGATGCACCGCACGTCCCGGCAAGGTCCGGTGAGCGACAAGCTTCTGGACTCGACAAGACGACGACCCCGACAAGGTACTCGCCGGGGGCCCGCTGCCACTCTGTACCCACGCTCCAGCGCACCCACCCACGTGTCGCCATGAGGCTTCCTCAGGGGCGCGTGGCGGGAGCTTGTGCAGCCAGGGGTACGCGGTGGCAAGCGGAGATGAAGAGAAGGCCATCATGGCAAACGGTGGCGCTCCTAACGGTCACTTTTTGCACTGTTTAGGCAACTCAGACGGACATTCAATGACCTTGTCCCCTGCCGTCAGAGTTAGGTAGGGTGCACTGTGTCCATAGTAGCGGTAGCTGCACCTACCGCATCCTTTTCCATTTTTACCCTTCTAGTCTATGTTGCCACCTGTCGGTGACCCCTTGAAAGTATAAAAGGAGGCCCAAGTGCAACGTAGAGGGGGTTCGGCTCATTCGAAACATCAGGAACACTCTCACGCTCGGTCTGGCAGCGTCCATCGCTCCTGAGCAAGAATTCAATACACACAAACAAGCAGCAGTAGGGTTTTACGCATCCGTGCGGCCCGAAGCTGGGTAAAACTGCTCGCGTGTACTGCCTCGATCCGCTCTTTGCGCGGCCTCCGCCCCCCTCCGAACCGAAAGGGGCCCGGTCCCCATAGGTGTTGGTGGATCAGTTTCCCCGACACCAAAGTCACTAATAGCGGAGAACGAACGAAGAGATTATTGTAGGGTACGAAACCACCTCAAAGATATTCTTTCCGATCAATCCATTGGGCTATTCCTATAAGTGTCACAAACAGCCCTAGACTCCATAGTAAAATAACACCTTAACACACAAATCAACCAAAATCCTAATGTCACCTAGATACTCCAATGTCACCTCAAGTATCCGCGGGTATGATTATACGATATGCATCACACAATCTCAGATTCATCTATTCAACCAACACAAAGAACTTCAAAGAGTACCCCAAAGTTTCTACCGGAGAGTCAAGACGAAAACATGTGCCAACCCCTATGCATAAGTTCACAAGGTCACAGAACTCGCAAGTTGATCACCAAAACATACATCAAGTGGATCACGTGAATATCCCATTGTCACCATAGATAAGCATGTGCAAGACATACATCCAGTGTTCTCAAATCCTTAAATACTCAATCCGATAAGATAACTTCAAAGGGAAAACTCAATTCATCACAAGGAGATAGAGGGGGAGAAACATCATAAGATCCAACTATAATAGCAAAGCTCGTGGTACATCAAGATCATGCCATATCAAGAACACAAGAGAGATCTAGAGAGAGAGATCAAACACATAGCTACTGGTACATACCCTCAGCCCTGAGGGTGAACTACTCTCTCCTCGTGATGGAGAGCGCCGAGATGATGAAGATGGCCACCGGTGATGGATCCCCCCTCCGGTAGGGTGCCGGAACAGGGTCCTGATTGGTTTTTGGTGGCTGCAGAGTCTTGCGGCGGCGAAACTCCAGATCTAGGTTATTTTCTAGAGGTTTGGGGATTTATAGGAGAGGTTGGCGTCGAGAACAAGTCAGGGGGGGTCTCCGAGTTATCCATGAGGCAGGGGGCGTGCCCAGGGGGTAGGGCGTGCCCTCCACCCTCGTGGATGGATCGGGACTCTTCTGGCCCAACTATTTTACTCCAGGGGCTTCTTTTGGTCCATAAAAAATCATCAAAAGTTGGACGTCAATTGGACTCCGTTTGGTATTCCTTTTCTGTAAAACTCAAAAACAAGAAAAAAACAGAAACTGGCACTAGGCTCTGGGTTAATAGGTTAGTCCCAAAAATCATATAAAATAGCATATAAATGCATATAAAGCATCCAAGATGGATAATATAATAGCATGGAACAATAAAAAATTATAGATACGTCGGAGACATATCAATTACCGTACCACTCTGGTGCGGAACGTATTCTGGTTGACCTACGAGGTTCGGTAGTAACTTGATCTGAAGTTTCATGATCATTATCATTAGCTTCCTCTCTAGTTGGTGTAGGCATCACGGGAACAATTTTCTGTGATGAGCTACTTTCCAATTAGAGAGAAGGTACAATTACCTCATCAAGTTCTACTTTCCTCCCACTCACTTCTTTCGAGAGAAACTCCTCTAGAAAGGATCCATTCTTAGCAACAAAGATCTTGCCTTTGGATATGTGATACAAGGTGTACCCAACAATTTCTTTGGGGTACCCTATGAAGACGCACTTCTCCGATTTGGGTTCGAGCTTATCCGGATGAAGCTTTTTCACATAAGCATCGCAACCCCAAACTTTAAGAGACGACATCTTAGGTTCTTGCCAAACCATAGTTCATACGGTGTGGTCTCAAAGGATTTAGATGGTGCCCTATTTAAAGTGAATGCAGCTGTCTCTAATTCATAACCCCAAAACGAGAGTGGTAAATCGGTAAGAGACATCATAGATCGCACCATATATAATAAAGTACGGTTACGACATTCGGACACACCATTACGCTGTGGTGTTCTAGGTGGCTTGAGTTGTGAAACTGTTCCACATTGTTTTACATGAAGACCAAACTCGTAACTTAAATATTCGCCTCCGCGATCAAATCGTAGAAACTTTATTTTCTTGTTACGATGATTCTCCACTTCACTTTGAAATTCTTTGAACTTTTCAAATGTTTTGGACTTGTGTTTCATCAAGTAGATATACCCATATCTGCTCAAATCATCTGCGAAGGTCAGAAAATAATGATACCCGCCGCATGCCTCAACACTCATTGGACGGCATACAACGGTATGTATTATTTCCATTAAGTCATTGGCTCGCTCCATTGTTCCGAAGAACGGAGTTATAGCCATCTTTCCCATGAGGCATGGTTCGCAATCATCAAATGATTCATAATCAAGTGATTCCAAAAGTCCATCCGCATGGAGTTTCTTCATGCGCTTTATACCAATATGACCTAAATGGCAGTGCCACAAATATGTTGCACTATCATTATCAACTTTGCATCTTTTGGCATCAATATTATGAATATGTGTATCACCATGATCGAGATTCAACAAAAATAGACCACTCTTCAAGGGTGCATGACCATAAAAGATATTACTCATATAAATAGAACAACCATTATTCTCTGATTTAAATGAATAACCATCTCACATCAAGCAAGATCCGAATATAATGTTCATGCTCAACGCTAGCACCAAATAACAATTATTCAGGTCTAAAACTAATCCCGAAGGTAGATGTAGAGGTAGCGCGCCGGCGGCGATAACATCGACCTTGGAACCATTCCCGACGTGCATCATCACCTCATCCTTAGCCAATCTTCGTTTAATCCGTAGCCCCTATTTCGAGTTGCAAATATGAGAAAGAGAACCAGTATCAAATACCCGGGCGTTACTACGAGCATTAGTAAGGTACACATCAATAACATGTATATCAAATATACCTTTGTTCACTTTGCCATCCTTCTTATCCGCCAAATACTTGGGGCAGTTCCGCTTCCAGTGACTAGTCCCTTTGCAGTAGAAGCACTTAGTTTCAGGATTGGGTCCAGAGTTAGGCTTCTTCCCGGGAGTGACAACTTGCTTGCCATTCTTCTTGAAGTTCCCCTTCTTTCCCTTGCCTTTTTTCTTGAAACTAGTGGTCTTGTTAACCATCAACACTTGAGGCTCTTTCTTGATTTCTACCACCGCAACTTTGAGCATAGCAAAGAGCTCGGGAATTGTCTTATCCATCCCTTGCATATTATAGTTCATCATGAAGCCTTTGTAGCTTGGTGGCAGTGATTGAAGAACTCTGTCAATAACACTATCATCCGAAAAAATAACTCCTGGCTGAGTCAAGTGGTTATGATACCCAGACATTCTGAGTACGTGTTCACTGACAGAACTGTTCTCCTCCATCTTGCAGCTATAGAACTTGTTGGAGACTTCATATCTCTCAACTCGGGCATTTGCTTGAAATATTAACTTCAACTCCTGGAACATCTCATATGGTCCATGACATTCAAAACGTCTTTGAAATCCCGATTCTAAGCCGTAGAGCATGGCTGTCGGTGTCAAAACCGGCGGATCTCGGGTAGGGGGTCCCGAACTGTGCGTCTAAGGCGAATGGTAACAAGAGGCAGGGGACACGATGTTTACCCAGGTTCGGGCCCTCTTGATGGAGGTAATACCCTACATCCTGCTTGATTGATATTGATGATATGAGTATTACAAGAGTTGATCTACCACGAGATCATAGAGGCTAAACCCTAGAAGCTAGCCTATGGTATGATTGTTGTTGTCCTACAGACTAAACCCTTCGGTTTATATAGACGCCGAAGGGGGCTAGGGTTACACAAAGTCGGTTACAAGGGAGGAGATATACATATTCGTATTGCCAAGCTTGCCTTCCACGCCAAGGAGAGTCTAATCCGGACATGGGACGAAGTCTTCAATCTTGTATCTTCATTATCCAACAGTCTGGCCAAAGGATATAGTACGGCTGTTCGGAGACCCCCTAATCCAGGACTCCCTCAGTAGCCCCTGAACCAGGCTTCAATGACAATGAGTCCGGCGCGCAGTTTTGTCTTCGGCATTGCAAGGCGGGTTCTTCTTCCGAATACTCCATAGAAGATTTTGAACACAAGGATAGTGTCTGGCTCTGCAAAACAAGTTCCACATACCACCGTAGAGAGAATAATATTTCCACAAATCTAATCTTCTGACATGTTTTGACAGCATGACATCATGTCATGGCCCGGTCATTATTCGAACCGTTTTTCTCAACCAGCACTACACATATCACGAGGTGGTTTTCTTGACATGTCTTGTCAAAGCAGAGATCGCGTCCCCCTTATTACGGGATTCTCATCAATACGGACATGGGTAACCCAACCGCTCCATCAGTTACGGCGCTTGGGGACTAAGCGATTTTACCAGGCAACTGGGGAGGCGCATCGCCTCTTCTGCCCTTATAAAGGGACAAGGATTCACCCTTTTTACCCACGCCTTCTTCCTCCTTGCTTATCCATTCTTGCACACTCGAACTCCAGCGCCCAAGTTCGCGTCTTTCTTCTCAAACCACTCCAAGCATGTCCGGAGCGGGAGGCAAGTGGATGGTCTCCTCCATCATGGAGGAGAACATCACAAAGTTACGGGAAGCCGGATATCGCGCACCAGTGCCAGATGCGGGGCAGATCATCCCTACGCCTGAACCCCATGAGAGGGTAGTTTTTCTTACCCACTTCGTCTGTGGACTGGGATTTCCCCTCCACCCATTTGTCCGCGGGCTCATGTTCTACTACGGGCTGGATTTTCATGATCTGGCCCACAATTTCATCCTCAACATCTCGGTGTTTATCGTCGTGTGCGAGGCCTTCCTCCGCATCAGGCTCCACTTCGGCCTGTGGCTGAAGACCTTCAATGTTAAACCGAAGGTGGTGGTCGGCCAGCAAGCAGAGTGCGGAGGCGCCATGGTGGGCAAAATGCGTAACGTCACCTGGCTCGAAGGCTCCTATGTGGAGACCATAAAGGGGTGGCAATCGGGGTGGTTCTACATCACCGAGCCGTGCGACACCAACTAGGTGGCGGCCCCCAAATTTTGATCCGGAATCCCCACGCGGCTCACTTCCTAGAAAGAGAAGGGCCTGTCCTAGGGTTCCCCGGTAGAGCTGACTGGACTCCAGACCTGCATAAGAAACATGATGAGCAAGAAAATCAAGCTCATCAACGTGGTCCGGGTCATGCTCTTCCGCCGGATTCTCCCGTGTCAACGACGGGCATTCAATTTGTGGGAGTTCGACCCGGCCAAGCACCAGACGCTGCGAGAGCTCTTCGACACGACGCACAAGGACGTCTGGAGGGTGCTGTTCAAGGGCGCCGAGGTATCTCATCCCCTTACCGAGGACCACGAACTCAGCGCAAAGCGCCATGCCAATCCGGTAAGTTTTTATATCTCACAGGATATTTATTTGCCCCAGTTTAATCATGTGCGGGATCTAAGCTCCCATGCCATTAACAGGACTAGGTAGAGACAGCGGAGCAGATCGATTGCCCAGCCCCTTGCCTGAAGATCCTGCAGATGAACTCCTAACAGAGATGCTGGTTCCGGCGCCTTATGAGGTGCTGGTGAAGAAGGCCTAGAAGAAGGCCACGGGGACTCGAAAGGGTCTCCGACGCAAGGTTATATCGGACTCATCGTCCGATAACTCCGATGCACACTCCTCCCATGAAAACAAGGAGGAGGAAGAAGAAAGTTCTCCCCCCCCCAGCCGAGGGAGACAAGAAAATGAAGGCCGACCCAACCGGGGAAGCCGAAGGGTCCAAGAAGGGAAGGACCCTCCTTCCGGACGCAAGGTTATATCGGACTCATCGTCCGATAACTCCGACGCACACTCCTCCCTCGAAAACAAGGAGGAGGAAGAAGAAAGTTCCCCCCCCCCAGCCGGGGGAGACAAGAAAGGGAAGGCCGACCCAACCGGGGAAGCCGAAGGGTCCAAGAAGGGAAGGACCCTCCTTCCAGACTGCTCCACGACGGCCGCCTACAGCGGCGACGAGTGGTTACCCAGGGAGAAGCCCCTGGCGAAGTCGTAAGTATCCGGATACCATAGTAATTCATGGTATGTTTTATTGCATTACTACTCATTACGCCGAATATGATTATGCAGTCCGTCCCGAGCCCGTCTCGACGTATCTTCGTCGGACGGTTCATTGGATTCATCGGATATGAATAGCGATTCACTTCCGACCGCCTCCACCCCTTGCCCTACCGACAACGTCGAGGTGTTGTCCCAAAGGGCACCGAGCCGAGGGGAGGTAGTCCTGGGGGCGCCTCGAGGCGACCTTCCAGACCCTAGGCGCAAAGGGAGCAAGACTCCCACGGGCTCCAAGTTCGGCCCCCAGCCGAACACTGCCCTGGAACCTTCGGTGGTTCCGGACTCCGGCATGCGATCTCCCGTTAAGGGGGGCAAGCCTCTCGTGCCGGTGGCCTCTGTCCATCCAGAGGCGCCGAACAACTTGCTGGAAGCGCTACGCGGCGCTTCCATCAATGAAGAGCACCGCACTATCATGAGTGCGGTGATCGAGAAAGTTCAGTCCGGCAAGAACGGACTGACCGAAGCTTGTGCCAGCCTCCTAACAGGCTTTCAGGTAAGCAATCAAAATATAGGAAAATATTACCACATAGACAGTAGCCCCTGATGCTCTGTTTGGCGTTCGCGAAGAAAGGCCGAATAGAGGATCAAATAATGACTGAGGAGTCTAATCAGAATATGTCTGTGTGCATGTGCAGGCTTCGCTGCTGGCCGCTGCCGCACGTACTACGGAGGTTGCTGCACTGAAGCAGGACCTGGAGCGGTCCGAGGACGAGCTCGGCCTTACCAAGAGGTAGCTCGAGGAGAGCAAAGGTAAGCAATACCTTGTCTATACATTAAAAAAGAAGCTCGGTTTGTAAAGTAATAGGATCATCATGAATTTGCCAGGGGCCACAACCGAGGTGGCGACCCTGAAGAAGGCGCTATCCGAGGCCAAAGACAAAGCGGCCAAGGAGCGCCTTGAGCGGGAAAAGTAAGAAGCCCGAGTAGGCAAGGTGCAGCAAGAGCTCGAGGCTCTCGCCAAAAAACACGAGTCCTTGGAGCTTGACTCTAAGACGCGAGAGTCCGAGCTTGCGAAGGCGCTCGAAAGCACACGGAGCGCCAAGGCTGAAGCCCACAAGGCCCTCCAAGAGATGGATGTGGTGAAGAAGATAGCAGCGGGTAAGGCATTCATTATGCAAAGCAAGCATGTGAAGGAAACTTTCCTTTTACTTACCCGAGTTCGGAGCTCTCCAGGAGCGTTCGCAGATCTTCCCTGCAGTGTACTAGATGCCGCGGAGTTTTACCGAGCTGAGGAGGGGAGCTCGACGGAAAAGTTGTTCTGGTCTCAATATACTGGGACCGAACACCCAATGCCCTTGAGCGACCAGCTAAAGCAATTGGTCGAGCTTCACAAGGCGGCCGAACAGGCCATGAAGGGTCTTATAGTCCGGATATGGCCTGGCGAGCCCCTGCCCGGCAGCTACTTCGGTCTGGTCCATCTGCATCGAGGGTGCATGCAGGGCTTTTGCCATAAAGAGGTCCGTCTGCATCGAGGGTGCGCGCAGGGCTTTTGCCCGGGCGAAGGTGCACTGGGCGAAGTTGGACACCCTGAAGCTGGTGAAGGAGGGTCCGTCAAAGGGCAAGGAGCATCGCTACCCCGAAATGTATTATGACAGTGTCCTGAAGGGTTCCCGCCTTGTGGCGGAGGAATGTGCCAGAGATGTAATTTTTGAATGAACATGCTCATGTGATCCTGTAATACGAAACGAGTTCATTTGCGCTATGCAACGCTTTTTGAATTTAAAATATTACCTTCTGTGCGGCCGTTTATAAAATCTGAGAGTTGGCCAGTCGTCGGCTTCTGCCCCCATGTAACTAGTACTTGGGTGTTCGGGATAAACCTGAGCACTCTTTATCCCAATTTTGGGTCCTTCAAGGGAGGTGTTCAGCACAATGAACCAGGCAATCGGACTATAAGGCTTTATCACTCTCACTTAGCCATAGAAGTCTACAATTTTAAATTTTGGCGAATCCCCTAGTATTCGGAAGACCGAATTTGGGCCCTATATACACCTAAGTCGGGCAAGGCCGACTCCTCGCCCAAAGCGGAAAAAGTCTTTAAGGACTTGAGACCTCTCGAACAGCGACCAACTCTCGCCTTATCATGACAGTCAGTTTTTGGCTTTCTCTACTGAGGTGCTTGTCCGGAAGAACCGGGACACAATCGCAGTAGTTCTCCCAGTGCTACCTTAGCCGATATAGCGGAACGTAAGGTACCAAAGCATGGGAGCCGGGCAAACCCAACTATTGACCCAAGACATGATTCGGAGCTGATGCATATAATGCTATAAGTTCGGGGTGCCGCACTGTCGAAAGTGTTCGGACTTCTCACGCTGTATTATGGGGTAAACGAAAGCCCCTGGCGTATTGACCATACCAGAATGTACGGGTGCAAGTTGTTGTAAATGAACATATAAAAAGGGATGGGAGAAATCCTTCTTGCTACCTCTTGAGCACTGTGTTGGTTCTCCCCGAAGAGGAAGGGATGATGCAGCAAAGTGGTGTAAGTATTTCCCTCAGTTTTTGAGAACCAAGGTATCAATCCAGTAGGAGGCTACGCGCAAGTCCCTCGCACCTGCACAAAACAAATAAATCCTCGCAACCAACGTGATAAGAGTGAGATCTGATAGATATGATAAGATAATATTTTTGGTGTTTTTGTGATAAAGATGCAAAGTAAAATAAAAGCAAAGGAAATAACTAAGTATTGGGAGATTAATATGATGAAGATAGACCCAGGGGGCATAGGTTTCACTAGTGGCTTCTCTCGAGAGCATAAGTATTCTATAGTGGGTGAACAAATTACTGTTGAGCAATTGACAGAATTGAGCATAGTTATGAGAATATCTAGGTATGATCATGTATATAGGCATCACGTCTGAGACAAGTAGACCGACTCCTGCCTGCATCTACTACTATTACTCCACTCATCGACCGCTATCCAGCATGCATCTAGAGTATTAAGTTAATGAAAACATAGTAACGCCTTAAGCAAGATGACATGATGTAGAGGGATAAACTCATGCAATATGAAGAAAACCCCATCTTGTTATCCTCGATGGCAACAATACAATATGTGCCTTGCTGCCCCTACTATCACTGGGAAATGACACTGCAAGATTGAACCCAAAGCTAAGCACTTCTCCCATTGCAAGAAAGATCAATCTAGTAGGCCAAACCAAACTGATAATTCGAAGAGACTTGCAAAGATAACCAATCATACATAAAATAATTCAGAGAAGATTCAAATATTGTTCATAGATAGACTTGATCATAAACCCACAATTCATCGGTCTCAACAAACACACCGCAAAAAGAAGATTACATCAAATAGATCTCCACAAGAGAGGGGGAGAACATTGTATTGAGATCAAAAAAGAGAGAAGAAGCCATCTAGCTACTAACTATGGACCCGTAGGTCTAAGGTGAACTACTCACACTTCATCGGAGGGGCTATGGTGTTGATGTAGAAGCCCTCCGTGATCGATGCCCCCTCCGGCGGAGCTCCGGAACAGGCCCCAAGATGGGATCTCGTGGATACAAAAAGTTGTGGCGGTGGAATTAGGGTTTTGGCTCCGTATCTGATCGTTTGGGGGTATGTAGGTATATATAGGAGGAAGGAGTACGTCGGTGGAGCAATAGGGGGGCCACGAGGGTGGAGGGCGTGCCTGGGGGGTAGGCGCGCCCCCTACCTCGTGGCCTCCTCTTTTGCGTCTTGACGTAGGGTCCAAGTCTCCTGGGTCTTGTTCGTTGAGAAAATCATGTTCCCGAAGGTTTCATTCCGTTTGGACTCCATTTGATATTCCTTTTCTTTGAAACCCTAAAACGGGCAAAAACAACAATTCTAGGTTGGGCCTCCGGTTAATAGGTTAGTCCCAAAAATAATATAAAAGTGGATAATAAAGCCCAATAATGTCCAAAACAATAGGTAATATAGAATGGAGCAATCAAAAATTATAGATACGTTGGAGACGTATCAAGCATCCCCAAGCTTAATTCCTGCTCGTCCTCGAGTAGGTAAATGATAAAAATAGAATTTTTTATGCGTAGGGATACTTGGCATAATTTTAATGTAATTCTTCTTAATTGTGGTATGAATATTCAGATCCGAAAGATTCAAGACAAAAGTTCATATTGACATAAAAATAATAATACTTCAAGCATACTAACAAAGCAATTATGTCTTCTCAAAATAACATGGCCAAAGAAAGTTCATCCCTAAAAAATCATATAGTTTAGTCATGCTCCATTTTCGTCACACAAGAATGCTCTCATCATGCACAACCCCGATGACAAGCCAAGCAATTGTTTCATACTTTAGTAACCTCAAACCTATAAACTTTCACGCAATATATGAGCGTGAGCCATGGACATAGCACTATGGGTGGAATAGAATATAATGAGGGGTGTTATGTGGAGAAGATAAAAAGGAGAAAGTCTCACATCAATGAGGCTAATCAATGGGCTATGAAGATGCCCACCGATTGATGTTAATGCAAGGAGTAGGGATTGCCATGCAACGGATGCACTAGAGCTATAAATGTATGAAAGCTCAACAAAAGAAACTAAGTGGGTGTGCATCCGCTTGCTCACAAAGACCTAGGGCACTTGAGGAGGCCCATTGTTGGAATATACAAGCCAAGTTCTATAATGAAAATTCCCACTAGTATATGAAAGTGACAAAACAAGAGACTCTCTATCATGAAGATTACGGTGCTACTTTGAAGCACAAGTGTGGCAAAGGATAGTAACATTGTCCCTTCTCTCTTTTTCTCTCGTTTTTTATTTGGCCTTTCTTTTTTTTGTCCCCTTTTTTTATTTATGGCCTTTCTCTCCCTTTCTTTTATAATCCCTCACTTGGGACAATGCTCTAGAAAGTGATGATCATCACACTTCTATTTATTTACAACTCAATGATTACAACTCGATACTAGAACAAAAGATGACTCTATATGAATGCCTCCGGCGGTGTACCGGGATATGCAATGGACCAAGAGTGACATGTATGAAAGAATTAGGAACGGTGGCTTTGCCACAAATACTATGTCAACTACATGATCATGCTAAGCAATATGACAATAATGAATGTGTCATGATAAACGGAATGGTGGAAAGTTGCATGGCAATATGTCTCGGAATGGCTATGGAAATGCCATAATAGGTAGGTATGGTGGCTGTTTTGAGGAAGATATAAGGAGGTTTATGTGTGAAAGAGTGTCTCATATCACGGGGTTTGGATGCACCGGCGAAGTTTGCGCCAACTCTCAATGTGAGAAAGAGCAATGCACGGTACCGAAGAGGCTAGCAAGGATGGAAGGGTGAGAGTGCGTATAATCCATGGACTCAACATTAGTCATAAAGAAATCACATACTTATTGCAAAAATCTACAAGTCATCAAAAACCTCGACACTACGCGCATGCTCCTAGGGGGATAGATTGGTAGGAAAAGACCATCGCTTGTCCCCGACTGCCACTCATAAGGAGGACAATCAAATAACACCTCATGTTTCAAATTTGTTACATAATGTTTACCATACGTGCATGCTACGGGACTTGCAAACTTCAACACAAGCATTTCTCAATTTCACAACTACTCAACTAGCATGACTTTGATATTATTACCTCCATATCTCAAAACAATCATCAAGCATCAAACTTCTCTTAGTATTCAAAACACTCATAAGAAAATTTTACTAATCTTGAATACCTAGCATATTAGGATTTTAAGCAAATTACCATGCTATTTAAGACTCTCAAAATAATCTAAGTGAAGCATGAGAGATCAATAGTTTCTATAAAACAAATTCACCACCGTGCTCTAAAAGATATAAGTGAAGTACTTGAGCAAAACTATATAACTCAAAAGATATAAGTGAAGCACATAGAGTATTCTAACAAATTCCAAATCATGTATGGCTCTCTCAAAAGGTGTGTACAGAAATTATGATTGTGGTAAACTAAAAATTAAAGACTCAAATCATACAAGACGCTCCAAGCAAAACACATATCATGTGGTGAATAAAAATATAGCTCCAAGTAAAGTTACCAA
Source organism: Triticum dicoccoides (assembly GCF_002162155.2). Taxonomy (NCBI): domain Eukaryota; kingdom Viridiplantae; phylum Streptophyta; class Magnoliopsida; order Poales; family Poaceae; genus Triticum; species Triticum dicoccoides. Next base: position 122,468,038 of record NC_041382.1, read on the forward strand.
TAGAAGTAGACGAACGAGGGGATGCCTTTCGGGGCATCCCCAAGCTTTGGATTTTAGGTGTCCTTAGATTATCTTGGGGGTGACATGGGCATCCCCAAGCTTAGGCTCTTGCCACTCCTTGTTCCATAATCCATCAAATCTTTACCCAAAACTTGAAAACTTCACAACACAAAACTCAAAGTAGAAAAATCTCGTGAGCTCCGTTAGCTAAAGAAAACAAAAGACCACTTCAAGGTACTGTAATGAACTCATTCTTTATTTATATTGGTGTTAAAACTACTGTATTCCAACTTCTATATGGTTTATAAACTATTTTACTAACCATAGATTCATCAAAATAAGCAAACAACACACGAAAAACAGAATCTATCAAAAACAGAACAGTCTGTAGTAATCTGTAGCTAGCGCAAGATCTGGAGCCCCAAAATTCTAAACTAAATTGCTGTACGTGAGGAATTTATCTATTAATCATATGAAAAAAGAATTAACTAAATAGCACTTTCCAAATAAAAATGGCAGCAGTTCTCGTGAGCGCCAAAGTTTTTGTTTTTTACAGCAAGTGTAACAAGACTTTCCCAAAGTCTTCCCAACGGTTCTACTTGGCACAAACACTAATTAAACACAAAAATACACAACCTAAACAGAGGCTAGATAAATTATTTATTACTAAACAGGAGAAAAAAGCAAGGAATAAAAATAAAATTGGGTTGCCTCCCAACAAGCGCTATCGTTTAACGCCCCTAGCTAGGCATAACAAGCAAGGATAGATCTAGGTATTGCCATCTTTGGTAGGCAATTCTTCAATGAGGCATCTACCATCTTTAGGAATTTCTTTATTTTTATTGATTATCAAACTTTTAGGCACAAGATCAAAAAAATCATTTGTAACAAATGGTTCCTTAATGATAGCAAAAAGATTGGGATGAATAATTATAGATTTGAGATCCGCAGTTTCCTTACTAGAGGATTCACCATTATTTTTAGGAACATATATAAGCTTGGCAATTTTAGTGGGAGGACTTGGAGTATTCTTTACGGAATAAAAATTGGTTCCCAAGTTGGTAATAATATCCTCAAGTTTATCGATTCTAGTGGAATCGTGATTTATTTTCTCATTAACTATGGGTTCCTTCTCTTTAATATTTTTCAAAGTGACTCCTACTTTAGATCCATATTGAGAGATTCAGTTGTGGATATTTTTATCCAGATTTTCAATTAACTCTACGGTGGCAACCATATTTTCAATAATTTCAAGTCTTTGCATTACATGCTCCAAAGTTAATACAGTTCAATTAACCAAAAGAGGGGGTGAGCCAAAAAAATCTATCATAGCATTATAAGAATCAAAAGTATGGCTACCCAAGAAGTTCCCTCCAGTAATAGTATCAAGGACATATATGTGCCAAGGAGTAACGCCTACATAAAAATTGCGAAGAAGAACGGAAGTAGATTGCTTCCTGGTAGATCTATTTTGAGCATTGCAAATTCTATACCAAGCGTATTTTAGATTTCCCCCCTCCCTTTACTTAAAATTTAGAATTTCATTCTCGGGAGATAACGGAGAAGATAAGGGGCTAGCCATAATGACAAGAAATCGAACTAATGCACAAGCAAACAAAAAGCAAGCGGGCAAAAAGAGGCAAACGGGAAAAAGAAGGAGGATAGAGAGAGAGGGCGAATAAAACGGCAAGGGTGAAGTGGGGGAGAGGAAAACGAGAGGCAAATGGCAAATAATGTAATGCGGGAGATAAGGGTATGTGATGGGTACTTGGTATATTGACTTTTGCGTAGACCTCCCCAGCAACGGCGCCAGAAATCCTTCTTGCTACCTCTTGAGCACTGTGTTGGTTTTCCCCGAAGAGGAAGGGATGATGCAGCAAAGTAGCGTAAGTATTTCTGAAAGTGCGTTATATCGACTAGAGGGGGTGAATAGGCGATTTTTATGAAATTCTTCACTAAGGAATTTGCCGGTGAGGAAATTCCTTAGCGAAGAACTACTAGCAGTGGAATGAGTACTCAAAAGTAAACACAACAGAATACAAGCATAGTCATCATGATGAAATGAAGACAGGCACAGAGTACAGAAGCGTAAGCACAGGATAACACAGGATGAAGACAAATAGACTGAAGAAATTGAACTGAGGAAATTGAGAAAGTCTTCAGTTAAAGTCTTCAAACACAGATATGAACAAGCACACAACACAGTTATGAGGAAATGAAAGAGTTGAAGGAATAGAACCAGTAAGCTTGGTGAAGACAATGATTTGGTAGACCAGTTCCAACTGCTGTCTCAGTTGTACGTCTGGTTGGAGCGGCTGAGTATTTAAACTCGAGGACACACAGTCCTGAACACGCAGCTCAGGACACCCAGTCCTCACCGTATTCTCCTTGAACTAAGGTCACACAGACCTCGTCCAATCACTCGTGGTAAGTCTTTAGGCGATTTCCAAACCTTCACAAACTCGGTCACTCGGCGATCCACAATTCCTCTTGGATGCTCTAGACCATGACGCCTAACCGTCTGGAAGAAGCACAGTCTTCAAAGGTAACAAGCGTCGGATCCACGTAGGATCAATCTCTTCAGTGATGCTCGATCACTTGGGGTTTGTAGGTGTTTGGATTTTGTTTTTTTTTGGTTTTTCCTCACTTGATGATTTTCTCTCAAAGTCTTCATAGGATGGGTTGCTCTCAAATGACAAGTGTCAGTTTCTCTCGGAGCAGCCAACCAGCTAGTGGTTGTAGGGGGTGACTATTTATAGCCTAGGGAGCAGCCCGACATGATAAGACATAAATGCTCTTCAATGATATGACCGTTAGGTGGATAGATATTTTGGGACAGCTGGCGCATAGCACAACAACGGTCGGAATTTTGAGTAGCAAAATCCTCAGGGCTATCATATTCCGCACTGTGTAGAAATCCGCACTGGCGAATTCCTAACTCCTCAGTCAGAACAAATTCCTCAGAGACCAGAAGAACTTCATCTCTGTCACTGAAGAAATTGACTGAACTGTATGAGATTTCCAATGGCTTCACTCGAAGGGATTGGTAGGTGTAGGATTTTGAGTTGAGCATCACATGGAAATTTTTCCTTAGTATTTCCTCGACCCCCTTTAACAGTACGGTGTTTTCTATGACTCAAGAAAGAGAAAATGAAACTACGAAAACAAAAGTCTTCATGCTTCATGTTCCTCGAATGAATACCAAGTCTTCACGGTCACACCATTTTATTCACTTTCAAAGTCTTCAGAAAGTCTTCAGAATACCAAAGTCTTCAGACGAAGAACTTCATTTTTAGGGGTCGACTTTCTCTGTAAATATCAAACTCCTCATAGACTTATAGACCTGTGCACACTCATAAACACATTAGTCCCTTAACCTATAAGTCTTCAATACACCAAAATCACTAAGGGGCACTAGATGCACTTACAATCTCCCCCTTTTGGTGATTGATGACAATATAGGTTAAGTTTTTAACGGGGATAAACATATGAAGTGTAACTACTAATATTGAGGAATTTGATTGCAAGATATAGAAGAACTCCCCCTGAAGATGTGCATAGTGAGGAATTTGCTTTTGTAGCAATGCACACTTGAAGAGTTGAATCATGGAGATCTCCCCCTATATCTTGTAATTCATACACACATTTGATATATAACAGTGAAGAATTTGAAATGCATGATGAAATATGGTGACTGATGTAATTCAGCATGCGTGCAATAATATTAACGAGGAATAAGCATGCAGAAAAATGTATCAAGAGTATCAGAGCACCATCGGGTTTAAGTTTACAACTCGATCCAATAAAGTTGCAGAAGAATGAGAGTTGTAACTTAACAAAAAAATGCCCATATAGAAAGACCCGCTTGAAGACTAACTCAAAATTCTCCCCCTTTGTCATCAAATGACCAAAAGGATCGAATATGAGGACTAACGCCCTTGAAGAATATCAAGTTGATGAAGGAGTGTCAGCGTTGTTGGGGTCATTTGTTGTAGTAGGGCCTGCCGCAGTGTCGTCCAAGTCTTCATTTTCATCAGTGTCGCGTGATGAAGAATATGAGCTGGCCACCAGAGAAGGAACCTTGACCTTCTTGAATTTCTTCGGTGGAGGTGCAGACCAGTCAAAATCTTCTTTGAGACCCATGTTCTTCAGATCTTCTTCACCATACAGATGTGACGGGATTGCCCAGGTGCGACCAAAGACTTGATGGAGGTAGTAGTGGTTTTTCTTCATTGCATTGTGTGTGGCAGTCATGTTGTGAAGAAGTGAACCAAACTGACGCTTAAACCATTTGTGATTTCGATCCACCTTCTGGTGAAGACTAAGCAGAAGTTCACGGTCAGTCATCACGCGCGGAGCAGTGGCTTGAGGAGTGGACTTGGGTGCATTGGCAGAGTCATGTGTGGCAGAGTCATCATTGGTGGAATAAGATGCAGCTTTGCGAAACTGACCATCCAATGGACGAATGCCTTCATCTATTACAGCTGGTGCCTTGCCCTTTCCATCAACTGAGGAATATGTCTGCTTGAGGACTTCAATTGGGGGCAAGTAGCTGAGGTGATTCTGGAAATCAGCTTTGTAGTTGAGTGAAGACCTTGTCCTGAGGAATCTCATAATCCAAGGTGCATAAGGCTTCAGCTCAAATGGAGACAGTGCAACATTGGCCATAGTCCTCATGAAGAAATCGTGATAATTGACAGGAATGCCATGAACGATGTTGAATACCAGATTCTTCATGATGCCAACAACTTCCTCATCAGATGAGTCATGGCCTTTGATAGGACTGATTGTCCTCGTAAGAATACGATAGACAGTTCTGGGCACATACAACAATTCCTTCATGAGGAATTTGGTTCTTGGTGCCTAACCTGGCTTCAAAGGTTTCATCAGCGCCTGCATGTAATGATGTGTGAGCTCAGGTTCACTGTAGATGCAGTGAGCTTCTTCAAGGGGAGGACTGAGTGGTAGAGCACGAAGCAATTCAGAGGCTGGTGCAGTGTAGTGAGTGTTTTCAGACATCCAGTCCAACACCCAGGAATTCACATCTTCAGCATCTCCAGTGATGTGCATCATTGCATAGAATTGAAGAATCAGTTCTTCATTCCAATCGCAGATGTCAGAGCAAAAGTTTAGCAGTCCAGCATCGTGAAGAACACTGAGGACTGGTGCGAAGCACGGCAGATATTCCATATCCACGTGAGCAATATGCTCATGGTAGAAGATCTTCTCCTTGTTGAACAGCACTGAGGAATAGAAATTGGCTTGACTAGCAGTCCAGAAACGCCTCTTCCTAATGCGAGCAGAGTTATATGGGTTGTAATCTTCGAAGAATACGTGCTCGCCGAAGAAATCATCAGCCTTGAACTTTTGCTTGCATGAGAATGGGTCCTTTGGCTTCGGCAGAGGAGTGTCAGTGAGTTGCATCACGACCTCAGGAATCTCAATCGCAGATTCTTCAGGCTGAGGAATTTCTGGTTCCTCCTCAGTGACAGTCTGCATCGTTGGTTGTTCAGCAGCAGCAGTTTCTTCAGCGCTAGTGGCTGGAATTTCCTCATGGACAGATGCAGTGAGATGAGTTTCTTCAGAGCCCATATGTACAGTTTGTGTGGGGGACTGAGGAATTTGCTGTAGAGGGGTGAACATTGGTGAGTTTGGATGCTGACTTTCCCAGAATTCATCACTGATTACGGGTATGGAGCAGCCAATGTCCACATCTTCATCTTCCATTTCTTCAACGCCAGCCTCTTCAGCTGTGAACTGAGGCATAGGCGAGGAGATGATAGGTGTTGAAGGGATCGCATCCACTTCAATTTCTTCATCCAACGGTTCAGACGAAGCAGCAGAAGGAGTTTCTTCATCAGATCCGCTGGGGATCACATATTCTTCATCAAAAGGAACAAGGTCCTTTGATGGCCTGGTTGAGATGGGAACAACATCAATCGGATTTGCAATGAACTTGTCATAGGCTTCATTTTCTTCAGAGCTGAAGAATCTGAAGCAGCTGATGCTTTCCTTTTCTTCACTGCAGCACGCTCTGCAGCCTTGGTCTTCTTCACATCCGATGCAGATGGAAGGATTGGAGTTGAAGTTGGTGCAGGAGAAGCTGAGGAATCTGGTTGATTTTCTTCAGGCACAACTGATGTAGTTGCCCTGAGTTCTTCAGTTTCTTTAGGCGGACCACTAGTGGGTGCCCTGGCAATTTCTTCAGTGGCTGGAATGCAGTCATCAGCACTGGAACTCACATTTTCTTCAGCAGCCTGATTGTCATCAGCGGTGCTGGCATTTTCTTCAGTAGGCTGAGCAGATGCTTCAGCCTAAGGAATTTCCTGTTGCGTTGGGGCTGCAACATTGGAAGTGAAGTTATCCGCAAGTTTCACAAAACGAACCTTGGCTCCAAGCCAATCAGCGCGATATGTGTCAAAGTCATCACTGAGTTTCTTAATCTTAGTCTGAATAGTGACAAGTTCTTCAGTTGTCATAGAGATAACGTTTTTCTTCAGATAGTGCTCTTTCTTGTACTACGCTTTCTTGATCTGCCTGGCCTTCTCAAATTTCCACTTTTCTTCTTGAATGAAGTGGGTCAGCATGTGACTTTGGCCAGGAGTCAGCTTGAAGTTTGGCAAGGGAGTGTTGGGGTCCTTGTGCCAGACATCAATGTAGTCGAGGATCAACTTGGGATCAAAAGCAGTGGCACCTCTGATCCTTTGGCCCTAGCGGCCCTGACTTGCCTGTCTCTGATGATTTCTGCAAGTTCATCATCATCAGCTTCGTCTTCTTCAGATGGTACTTCGAAAGCGACTTGTTTCTTTTGAGGACTTGGGCGAGGACCTCGTCCAGCAGTGGCCTTTGTCTTTAGCGGTGAGGGGCCAGCTGAGGAACTTGGTGCAACTGAGGAACTAGCTGAGACACCTGAGGCAATGGAGATGCCTGCAGTCCTTTGGCACGAGGCGAGATGCACAGGTGCTGAGGATTTAGTCGGAACAACTAAGGGCTTTGGCGGAGGAGCTGAGGACTTTGGAGGAACAGGAGCAGCATGAGGAATTGGCCATGAGGGCATTGAGGATTCTGGCCGTGAGGGCATTGCTGAGGAACTTGGCCTTGAGGGCATTGTTGGTGAAGCACTTGGCTTGTGCGCGGGCTTCTTTGACATAGCCTTCTTTGGCTTGACAGCAAAGGCCTCAGCAGAGGCAGCAGCAGCAGCAGAGTCTTCATTGAATTTCCTCACTTCTTCTTTGGCTTGCTTAGCTAACTTGGCTTGGCGCTTGGCCCATTCATCAGGATAGTCCTCACCATGCTTGAGGCTGATGGGATCAGTGATTTGGCCAGGTGCCAATGGAGGTCTTGGGCATGGAGGATTGAGTGCGAATTTCTTCATGTACTTAGGAGTGACATATCTGTATTCTCTCCACTCTCTTGCCCATCTCCTCTCTATCTTCTGAATGTGCACTTTGCGCTCATTCTTGGTTTTCTCAGTAGGTGTGCAGTACCCAGCATATATTTCATCAAGGATCTCAAACGTTGTATTTACCTCAGGCCTCTTTCCTCCCTTCTGTGGCTTCTTACCGTCAACCATTTTCTTCAGTTGAGGAATTTGAACAATTGAATTCTCTGAAGAAGTATGCAACTTTTCTTCGAGGAACGCTGCAAATGAGTTAAGTTGATGAGAACCTAGTGATTCAGCAGCTGACATGTGTACCTGTGAACAGAGTATAGTTGCGAGGAATTTGGAGAGGTCATATGCGTTCTCAGAAGGTTTTGTAAAAAGAACAAGTTAGAGGAATTTGACCAGATGAGTCTTGAAGAATTTCACTAAGCGTTCTTTGTCTTAGATTCCAGAGATGTGTAGATTAAAAATCCACACATTTGAGGAATCTTGAAGAAAAACATGGCTTAGAGAAACGAATCAAGAACAGATGACTTGTGAGGTGTTTAGTGTGTGAATCTATGAAGAAAAACACCTTTGAAGATTTTGAAGATAATCATTCGAATCAACGAGGGTAGTAAACATAACTTTTAATTACCCTAGACGAAGAACACGACGAACTAGAGTGAGGAGATGTGAAGTTCGTCTGTGCAGATCTTCCACGCCCTAACTTGGCGAAGGAAGACGGCTACGGCGGCGGCGGAGTGAAGATTTCCGCGGTCGGCGCGAGTACGTCGGTGACGAGGTCGAGGCAGTGAAGCTCTTCCTCACCGGCGGCGATGAAGTAGCGGCGGCACTAGGGTTTGAGAAGCTCGAGCTGGAGAGAGATCGAGTGGAGTAAAAGAAGTGAGGAAGGGAAGGAGGGGTATTTATAGCCACGGTGAAAAACTGCTCGCCCGAAGAAATTAGACGAACGTGCCCCTAACCCTTCTCATTCGCATGAAATGTGTCACCCATGTAGTGAGAGGTGGAGATCGTGTTAGATCATGGGTGAGTGGATAAGTATATCATGGAATGCAGAACGGTTTGAGCGGCAAAGCCAAAATTTTTGATAAGATAGGATTTAAAGTTCCATTCGCAATTTCTTCAGCTGACAAGGACACAGTGAAGATTTTGAACGAGTTTCAAATAGAATGCACATGAAGAATTTGTGAGCAGATTGGGTTGAGTATAGCATAGAGGGGAAGGGTCCGATCACATTCACTTAGCAGAAAACCAAGTTGAAGCCAATGAAGAAAAACGATGGAAACAATGAAGACTATGCAAAGTTGAAGAATATGAATAATTTGAGGAATTTCAACTTTTGGTGGTGGCGTGACCCATCGTATAAGAATGATGATTTCAGACACCGCGTACAATTATCGTAGGGTTCTGAGAATCAAATTCTTCATTAATTTCTTCACACTAAGAGTGTTATTCTTCATTGATTGAATAAAAACGTTTCTTCATGTGTTGCACATCTAAGTCATCAATTTTGCATAAGTGTTAGGATGAGTGTCCTTTTCAAAGAACATTCGAAGATTCTAGGATATTTAGCTCACACCGCAACTTGCTAAATCTCTTCTCATCCAAGGGCTTTGTGAAGATATCGGCTAGTTGTTCTTCAGTCTTCACATGCTCAATAGAAATGTCGCCCTTCAACACATGATCACGAAGAAAATGATGACGAATCTGAATGTGCTTTGTCTTCGAGTGCTGAACTGGGTTGTGAGCAATCTTGATGGCACTCTCATTTTCACAGAAGAGAGGCACATTCTTCATGTTGACGCTGTAGTCCTTGAGAGTTTGCTTCATCCATAGCAATTGGGCACAGCAAGAACCGGCGACAATGTACTCAGCTTCAGCAGTAGATAGTGATACGCAGTTCTGTTTCTTCGAGGACCAACAGACCAAAGATCGTCCGAGGAAATGACATGTACCAGATGTTGACTTGCGGTCCACACGATCACCAGCATAGTCAGAGTCAGAATATCCAATGAGATAAAAAACGAGCCCTTGGGGTACCATAATCCAAGTGTTGGTGTGTGAGCTAGATATCGAAGAATATGCTTCACAGCCTTATGGTGTGATTCCTTCGGTGTAGCTTGAAACCGGGCACACATGCAAACACTAAGCATTATATCTAGCCTAGATGCACATAAGTACAATAAAGAACCTATCATGGAGCGGTATACCTTATGATCGAAGTCAATACCATTTTCATCAGTGCACAAATGGCCATTTGTGGGCATAGGAATTTTGACGCCTTTGCTTGCATGCCGAATTTCCTCAGTACATCCTTGAGGTATTTCTCCTGAGATATGAATATGCCATTGCGTTGTTGACGAATTTGAAGACCTAAGAAGAATTTCAACTCTCCCATCATAGACATTTGATATTCTTCACTCATCATATAGGCAAATTCATCACTATAACGTTGGTGAGTACAGCCAAACATAATATCATCAACATATATTTGGCACACAAACAATTCACCATCATAAGATTTAGTGAAAAGGGTAGGGTCGAGTGAACCGGGTTTGAAGCCTTTCGTCATGAGGAATTCCTTCAAAGTATCATACCAAGCCCGTGGGGCCTGCTTGAGGCCATAGAGGGCCTTGTTGAGTCTGAAGACTTTGTCAGGATTCTTTGGATCTTCAAAACCTGGGGGTTGAGCAACATATACTTCTTCCTCAAACTTACCATTGAGGAATGCACTTTTCACATCCATTTGATATAAAATGATATCATGATGGTTAGCATAAGCAAGTAATATGCGAATAGCCTCAGGTCTAGCAACAGGTGCAAAAGTTTCATCGAAATCAATTCCTTTAATCTGTGTGTAGCCTTGAGCTACAAGCCGTGCCTTATTCCTCACCACAAGGCCATTTTCATCTTGCTTGTTGCGGTAGATCCACTTTGTGCCGATGACATTGTGCTTGCGAGGATCTGGACGTTTGACCAGTTCCCAGACATTGTTGAGCTCGAACTGATGTAATTCTTCTTGCATGGCCTGAATCCACTCAGGCTCCAAAAATGCTTCATCTACCTTAGTGGGCTCTATAATAGAGACAAAAGCATAGTGCCCACAAAAGTTAGACAAATGTGAAGCTTTTGAGCATGTGAGAGGACTTGGCGCTTTGATGTCATTGATGATCTTTTCAACTTGCACTTCTTTTGCAATGCGAGGATGAGCTGGTTGCCGTTGAAGAATTTGATCAGCGTTTTCTTCAGCACCATTTTCTTCAGCATTTTCTTCAGGTGAATTAGCTCGACGTTCTTCATGTTCTGGAATGAATTCTTCAACAGATTCTTAGGAATGACATCCTCAGTAGCCTTGAACTTGATAGTTTCCTCAGGTGCTGGTTCATCTATCACAATAGGTAGGTGCTCTCTTTGCGAGCCATTAGTTTCATCGAACTGCACATCTACAGTTTCAACAACTTTGTGAAGAACGTTGTTGAAGACTCTGTAGGTGTGCGAGTCCTTTCCGTAACCAAGCATAAAACCTTCATGTGCTTTCGGTGCAAATTTTGAGTTGTGATGAGGATCTCTAATCCAACATTTAGCACCGAAGACTTTGAAATAACTTACATTGGGTTTCTTATCAGTGAGGAGTTCATAGGCAGTCTTTTTGAAGAATTTGTGAAGATATACTCTATTGATGATGTGGCACGCAGTATCAATTGCCTCAGTCCAGAAACAACGGGGCGTTTTGTATTCAGCAAGCATAGTGTGAGCCATCTCAGCAAGAGTCATGTTCTTGCGCTCCACGACGTCGTTCTGCTGAGGAGTATAAGGAGCAGATAACTCATGAGTAATACCAAGTTCATCAAGATAGTCATCGAGACCAGAATTCTTGAACTCAGTGCCATTGTCACTTCTGATGTGCTTGATCTTCACACCAAAGTTGGTTGAAGCCCTCGAGGAAAATCGTTTGAAGACTTCCTGCACTTCATGTTTGTAAGTAACAAGGTGTACCCATGTGTAGCGAGAATAATCATCAACAATAACAAAGCCATATTGAGATGCTTCATTTGAAATTGCAGAATAATGATTAGGACCAAAGATATCCATGTGAAGCAATTCAAATGGGCGAGTGGTGGTCATGATAGTCTTCGCTGGATGCTTGGCCTTGGTCATCTTCCCAGCTTCACAGGCTCCGCATAGGTGATCCTTGAGGAATTTGACATTCTTGATGCCAATGACATGCTTCTTCTTCGCAAGCGTGTGCAAATTACTCATGCCTGCATGACCAAGTCGTCGATGCCAGAGCCATCCTTCTGAAGCTTTTGCAAGTAAGCACACGGCTGGTTGTAGTCCTGTAGAGAAATCAACAATATACAGGTCTCCTCTCCTAAAGCCTTCGAAGACTTTGGAATTGTTAGCTTCTATAACCACAACACAACGGTACTTGCCAAAGACAACAACCATATCAAGATCACAAAGCATTGAGACAAACATAAGGTTGTATCCTAAGGACTCAACAAGCATGACTTTGTCCATGTGTCGATCCTTTGTAATCGCAACCTTACCTAGACCCAATACCTGACTTTTGCCTTTGTCAGCAAAGATGATATGCTTCAGATGCGATGGAGATAATGGAGCATCCATCAATAGATTCTTGTCACCAGTCATGTGGTTTGTACATCCACTATCGAGGACCCACTCAGTGGCTTTGGGTTGATCATCCTGCAGATGAATTAGTGCAGCTTACAAACTCATATACTTCATCAGTGAAGAATATGACATCAATTCATCAGATCAATTTCATCAAGTAAAAGAACTAATAAAGCAATATGAGGACGTGAGAAATGAAAGTTCATTTCTTCATGATTAGCCTACGTCCTATCAGGCATACTCAGGTCTCCAGCAAATTCTTCAGATGATTACGTACGTCTGGAGACCTGACCCTACAGAAGAGATTAGTTCTTTTTCTTCACCACCCACATCTGAAGGGGTGGCAAAGAGTTCATCATTCTGTGAGCTCCATATGAGAAGGATGGCATAGAAGCCAGTCCATTTCGTTTCACATAAGAGGGGTTAGAGTAAGCATAAGAGTATGCAGAGAAATTCTTCGAGGACTTATGGACATAATGATTTGAAGAATAATGCACATATCCATAATCCTTAGATCTTCCCTGCGAAACAGACGGGTTAGCACGATGATGTTCATATGAGGACTTTGATCCATATGAGGATTTTGGTCCGTATGAGGACTTGAATCCATATGAAGAATTTGGTCCATATGAAGAATTTGATTTGGGGTTCCTATTCTTCACAGGTGGCGTCATGATGACATTCACCTGAAAATTTTCAAGGCATCTTTTCGGAACCCAGATTTTCTTCATAGGGGAGCCGTTCCTGCAGTTAGTGCCAACATATCTAGCAAATACTTCACCATTCTGATTTTTGAACAGTTTATAGTTGGAGTCAATTGACTCATCATCAGAATGAGGAGATTCACATGCAAATCCAGATAAGTTAGATGGATCAATTGGAGGTCCCTTTGTAGCAACCCATGTAGTTTTGGGGTATTGCTCAGGCTTCCAATATGTACCATCAGCATTGAGTTTCCTCTCAAAGGCGATACCCTCTTTCCTAGGGTTCCTGTTGAGGATCTGCTTTTTAAGCACATCACAAAGAGCCTGATGCCCTTTGAGGCTTTTGTGCATGCATGTCGTGTACAATTCCTTCAGCCCTGCATCGTCAATGATACTAGCAATGTCCTCGGATGAGAAATTAGTGATAGCAGAGGCATGTGAAGAATTTGAAACATTAGCAGCATTTTAACATTCAGGTGAAGAATTAGCAGATTCACGTTCAATGCACTTCAAGCATGGAGGAACAAATTCTTCCTGAGAAGCGCTGATTTGTTGAGCAAGTAATGAATCGCGCTCCTTCTGAAGATCTTCATAACTCACTCTTAGCTTCTCAAGGTCTTGCTTTCTTTGAAGAAATTCATAAGAAAGCTTCTCATGATCGGATAAGAGAGTGTTATGATGACTTTGAAGATTGTCAAACCTAGTCTGAAATCTCTGAAGATTTTCAGTCAGGGCTTTAGTGCGATCCATTTCTTCACCCAACATATCATCACTTTTGTCTAGCATGTTTTGAACCTTTTCTAAAGCCCTTTGTTGTTTTACAGCAATCTTAGCAAGTTTAGAATAGCTGGGCTTAAGATTTTCATCAGATTCATTCTCACTTGATTCAGATGAGGTATATTTGAGTACCTTGGCACCCTTTGCCATGAAGCAGTAGGTGGGAGCGTAGTCATCATCCCCTTCATCAGCTTTGTTGGTGAGGTTATTTTCTTGAGTGTTGAAGATAGACTTGCTGACGAATGCAGTAGCGAGAGCTAGGCTCGCCACTCCAGATTTGGACTCCTCAGATGACTCCTCTTCCTCATTTTCTTCAGATTCAGCCTCAGACTCCATTTCCTTGCCAATGAATGCCTTGGCCTTCTTGGAGCTGCTCTTCTTGTGATATGAAGGCTTTGAGGATTTTGATGCTGAGGATTTTGTAGATTTCTTCTTTTTCTTCGCATCATCAGAACTGTAATCCTTGTATTTCTTCTTCTTTGATTCCTTTTCCCATTGAGGACAATCTTGAATGTAATGTCCAGGCTTCTTGCATTTGTGGCAAAGCCTCCTCTTGTAGTCACTTGATGAGGAATCACTGCTCCTTGAGGGTCTCCCAAAGCGACCATGTCTTGAGAACTTTTGAAACTTCTTCACAAGCAGAGCCAGATCATGGCTTAGTTCTTCAGGATCACCAAGGCTGCTACCAGAGTCTTCATCTTCGGACTCAGATACGGCCTTGGCCTTCAGTGCACATGTTCTGCCATAGCTTGAACCATAGAGATCTCTCTTTTCAGCAAGTTGGAACTCATGAGTATTTAGCCTTTCGAGAATATCAGCGGGATCAAGTGACTTGTAATCAGCACATTCTTGTATCATCAATGCCAGAGTGTCAAATGAGGAATCAAGCGATCTCAGCAATTTCTTCACCACCTCATGGTCGGTGATGTCAGTGGCACCAAGTGCTTGAAGCTCATTTGAGATGTCAGTGAGGCGATCGAAGGTTTGTTAAACATTTTCATTGTCGAGTCTTTTGAAGCGGTTGAAGAGATTGCGAAGAACATCAACTCGAGAGTCACGCTGAGTTGAGACTCCTTCATTCACTTTGGACAACCTGTCCCAGATAAGCTTCGTTGTCTCCAAAGCACTCACTCTGCCATACTGTCCTTTGCTCAGATGGCCACATATGATATTCTTCGCTTGAGAGTCGAGTTGCTTGAATCTCTTCACATCAGCAGCATTCAGAGAAGGTGTGACTGAGGGAACACCATTTTCCACAACATACCATAGATCATTATCAATTGCTTCAAGATGCACTCGCATCTTATTCTTCTAGTAGGGGTAGTCCGTCCCATCAAAGGTAGGACACCCAGCAGAGACCTTGATCATACCTGCTGTCGACATAACTAAAACTCCAGGCGGTTAAACCAAAATCACATAAAACAAGGGAGTACCTTGCTCTGATACCAATTGAAAGTGCGTTATATCGACTAGAGGGGGGTGAATAGGTGATTTTTATGAAATTCTTCACTGAGGAATTTGCCGATGAGGAAATTCCTTAGCGAAGAACTACTAGCAGCGGAATGAGTACTCAAAAGTAAACATAATAGAATACAAGCATAGTCATCATGATGAAATGAAGACAGGCACAGAGTACAGAAGCGTAAGCACAGGATAACACAGGATGAAAACAAACAGACTGAAGAAATTGAACTGAGGAAATTGAGAAAGTCTTCAGTCAAAGTCTTCAAACACAGATATGAACAAGCACACAACACAGTTATGAGGAAATGAAAGAGTTGAAGAAATAGAACCAGTAAGCTTGGTGAAGACAATGATTTGGTAGACCAGTTCCAATTGTTGTCTCAGTTGTACGTCTGGTTGGAGCGGCTGAGTATTTAAACTCGAGGACACACAGTCCCGGACACCCAGTCCTGAACACGCAGCTCAGGACACCCAGTCCTCACCGTATTCTCCTTGAACTAAGGTCACATAGACCTCGTCCATTCACTCGTGGTAAGTCTTCAGGCGATTTCCAAACCTTCACAAACTCGGTCACTCGGCGATCCACAATTCCTCTTGGATGCTCTAGACCATGACGCCTAACCGTCTGGAAGAAGCACAATCTTCAAAGGTAACAAGCGTCGGATCCACGCAGGATCAATCTCTTCAGTGATGCTCAATCACTTGGGGTTTGTAGGTGTTTGGGTTTTGGTTTTTTTTTTGGTTTTTCCTCACTTGATGATTTTCGCTCAAAGTCTTCAGAGGATGGGTTGCTCTCAAATGACAAGTGTCAGTTTCTCTCGGAGCAGCCAACCAGCTAGTGGTTGTAGGGGGCGACTATTTATAGCCTAGGGAGCAGCCCGACATGATAAGACATAAATGCCCTTCAATGATATGACCGTTAGGTGGATAGATATTTTGGGACAGCTGGCGCATAGCACAGCAACGGTCAGAATTTTGAGTAGCAAGATCCTTAGGGCTATCATGTTCTTCACTGTGTAGGAAACCCGCACTGGCGAATTCCTAACTCCTCAGTCAGAACAAATTCCTCAAAGACCAGAAGAACTTCGTCTCTGTCACTGAAGAAATTGACTAAACTGTATGAGGTTTCCAATGGCTTCACTCGAAGGGATTGGTAGGTGTAGGATTTTGAGTTGAGCATCACATGGAAATTTTTCCTTAGTATTTCCTCGACCCCCTTTAACAGTACGGTGTTTTCTATGACTCAAGAAAGAGAAAATAAAACTAAGAAAACAAAAGTCTTCACGCTTCATGTTCCTCGAATGAATACCAAGTCTTCACGGTCACACCATTTTCTTCACTTTCAAAGTCTTCAGAAAGTCTTCAGAATACCAAAGTCTTCAGATGAAGAACTTCATTTTTAGGGGTCGACTTTCTCTGTAAATATCAAACTCCTCATAGACTTATAGACCTGTGTACACTCATAAACACATTAGTCCCTTAACCTATAAGTTTTCAATACACCAAAATCACTAAGGGGCACGAGCTGCACTTACAATTTCCCTCAGTTTTTGAGAACCAAGGTATCAATCCAGTAGGAGGCTACGCGCGAGTCCCTCGCACCTGCACAAAACAAATAAATCCTCGCAACCAACGCGACAAGGGGTTGTCAATCCCTACACGGCCACTTACGAGAGTGAAATCTGATAGATATGATAAGATAATAATTTTGGTATTTTTGTGATAAAGATGCAAAGTAAAATAAAAGCAAAGTAAAAAAGCAAAGGAAATAACTAAGTATTGGGAGATTAATATGATGAAGATAGACCCGGGGGCATAGGTTTCACTAGTGGCTTCTCTCGAGAGCATAAGTATTCTACGGTGGGTGAACAAATTACTGTTGAGCAATTGACAGAATTGCTCTAGGTATGATCATGTATATAGGCATCATGTCCGAGACAAGTAGACCGACTCCTGCCTGCATCTACTACTATTACTCCAACCATCGACCGCTATCCAGCATGCATCTAGAGTATTAAGTTAATGAAAACAGAGTAACGCCTTAAGCAAGATGACATGATGTAGAGGAATAAACTCATGCAATATGATGAAAACCCCATCTTGTTATCCCCGATGGAAACAATACAATATGTGCCTTGCTGCCCCTACTATCACTGGGGAAGGACACCACAAGATTGAACCCAAAGCTAAGCACTTATCCCATTGCAAGAAAGATCAATCTAGTAGGCCAAACCAAACTGATAATTTGAAGAGACTTGCAAAGATAACCAATCATACATAAAAGAATTCAGAGAAGATTCAAATATTGTTCATAGATAGACTTGATCATAAACTCACAATTCATCGATCTCAACAAACACACCGCAAAAATAAGATTACATCGAATAGATCTCCACAAGAGAGGGGGATAACATTGTATTGAGATCCAAAAAGAGAGAAGAAGCCATCTAGATACTAACTATGGACCCGTAGGTCTGAGGTGAACTACTCACACTTCATTGGAGGGGCTATGGTGTTGATGTAGAAGCCCTCCGTGATCGATGCCCCCTCCGGCGGAGCTCCGGAACAGGCCCCAAGATGGGATCTTGTGGATACAGAAAGTTGCGGCGGTGGAATTAGGGATTTGGCTCCGTATCTGATCGTTTGGGGGTACGTAGGTATATATAGGAGGAAGGAGTACGTCGGTGGAGCAACAGGGGGCCCACGAGGGTGGAGGGCGCGCCTGGGGGGTAGGCGCGCCCCTACCTCGTGGCCTCCTCTTTTGTGTCTTGACGTAGGGTCCAAGTCTCCTGGGTCTTGTTCGTTGAGAAAATCACGTTCCCGAAGGTTTCATTCCGTTTGGACTCCGTTTGATATTTCTTTTCTTCGAAACCCTAAAACAGGCAAAAAACAGCAATTCTGGGCTAGGCCTCCGGTTAATAGTTTAGTCCCAAAAATAATATAAAAGTGGATAATAAAGCCCAATAATGTCCAAAACAGTAGGTAATATAGCATGGAGTAATCAAAAATTATAGATACGTTGGAGACGTATCAATGTGTAATGCAATAATAGACTAATGCTATGCATTTAAATAATACGTCGAAGCGTACTGATACAAGTAGTGCAATAAGCAAAAAATAGGACTATTTGACATGTCATATCCAAGGGCAAGCTGCGTAAGGATAGTGAAAAGCGGGTATATCGATTATTATTAGAGACCACCTGGGGGTTCCCTTGTATGTCTTAGTTTCTTGCCTCCTTGGTTGTTCCTTCCCGTAATGTGTCCGACAATCCTACTGCCGGAAAGGGCTTCAAGAGAGTAAGGTCCTGAAAGAGAAAAAATGATAAAGGTATGCAACCCCTAGGGCGGTTAAGCCACATTGCGGGACGTTCCCTAATCGTACCCCCGCCTATGCCCATGGTATTTTCAGTGCATAATTGTGTACATGCGGCATGAATTTTGTCGCTTGACTGGGACTGGGACGGGGGCCGAATTGCTAGGCGAGCTCTAAACGTGCCAAGCGATCATGTTGCAGTTTACTCCGGACTCGCTTGACAGTGTCCGGGGGCTGTATCGCCGAATTGGCGGTTTGCCTTAGAAGGCTGCTTTGTGCTTCTGATGCGAGGGCTGCAGTGTGCTCTTCCGTGCGGAGCAAGAGTTCTGTATTTCCATTGACTGTTATGACCCCCTAGGTCCTAGCATCTTGAGCCTGAGGTATGCGTAATGCAGTATCGTATTGAATTTTGCAAATGCGGTTCGCCCGAGAAGTGCGTGATAGCCATTGCGGAACGAGACGGTATCGAAGATTAACTCCTCACTTCGGAAGTTGTCCGGAGATCCGAAGACAACTTCCAGTATGATTGAGCCCGTGCAACGGGCCTCTACACCTGGGATGACTCCCTTAAAGGTGGTTTTGGTGGGTTTGATCCTCGAGGGATTTATACCCATTTTGGGAGTTGTATCCTGATAAAGCATGTTCAGGCTGCTGCCGCCGTCCATAAGGACTCGAGTGAGGTGAAATCCGTCGATGATGGGTTGTAGGACCAATGCGGCAGATCCGCCATGACGGATACTAGTGGGGTGGTCCCTGTGATCGAAGGTGATCGGACAAGAGGACCAAGGGTTGAACTTTGGGGTGACGGGCTCTACCGCATAGACGTCCCTTAGTGCACGCTTCCGTTCCCTCTTGGGAATGTGGGTTGCCTATATCATGTTCACCGTCTTCACTTGTGGGGAGGGGGGGAACCTCTTCTGTCATCCAGTGTTCGGCAGCCGGGGCTCCTCCTCGTCATCACTATGCAGCCCCGTGTCCTTGTTTTCAGCATTCAACTTGCCGGCCTGCTTGAACACCCAGCATTCTCTTTTGGTGTGATTGGCTGGCTTATCGGGGGTGTCGTGGATTTGACACGAGCGATCGAGTATGCGGTCCAAACTGGATGGGCCCGGAGTACTTCTTTTGAATGGCTTTTTCCGCTGACCGAATCTAGAGCCTCTGAATCTGGCATTGACTGTCGTATCATCGGTGTTATCGCCGTTGTTGCGGCGCTTTTGTCTGTTATGACGTGGTCTGCCGTTGGCATCTTTGGTATCCGAAGTGCCCGGATTCCTTGATGTGTTGTTGCTGCGAGCCAGCCAGCTATCCTCGCCCGCGCAAAAGCGGGTCATGAGTGTCGTGAGTGCTGCCATAGACTTCGGCTTCTCCTGGCCGAGGTGCCGGGCGAGCCACTCGTCACGGATGTTATGCTTGAATGCCGCTAAGGCCTCTGCATCCGGACAGTCGACAATTTGGTTTTTCTTAGTTAGGAACCGTGTCCAGAATTGCCTGGCCGATTCCCCTGGCTGCTAAGTTATATGGCTCAACTCATCAGCATCCGGTGGTCGCACATAAGTGCCCTGGAAGTTGTCAAGGAATGTGTCTTCCAAATCCTCCCAACTGCCGACGGAGTCTGCTGGCAAGCTATTCAGCCAATGTCGAGCTGGTCCTTTGAGTTTTAGTGGGAGGTACTTGATGGCATGCAGATCATCACCGCGAGCCATGTGGATGTGAAGGAGGAAATCATCAATCCATACAGTGGGATCTGTTGTACCATCATACGATTCGATATTTACGGGTTTGAAACCCTCCAGGAATTCATGATCCATAACTTCATCAGTGAAGCATAGGGGGTGTGCGGCACCTCTGTGCCGGGCTATATCATGACGCAGTTCATATGAGTCTTGTCTGCTGTATTTGGCCCGACCGGATTTACTTTTAGTGTATCCAGCGCGACGGTCATCGTCCCGCGTTAGCGCGCGCCCCCGTGACCCATATATCGACCTTGCATGTTTTGCCCTGCTGTCCAATACGTCTCATAGGTCCTGTGTGTTGCCCCGGACCTTGGTATTTTTGTTTAAGTGGCGATGGGGTGTAGGATGAACTTCAGGCTGAAACGCCTCTCTGGCTCAGCCACGAGGTGGCCGGTCAGCTGCATCGTACACAGGTGATGTAGGTTTCAATACTTCCTCCTCGAGGTGAGGTAGCAACCTGCGCTTTGGGTAACTCTTGGAGGGGAGCTCGAGTTTGTATTCCTCAGCCTCAAGGACTTCGGTCCATCTGTCTGCTAGCAAGTCTTGATCAGCTTGAAGCTGTTGTTGCTTTTTCTTCAAACTATTTGATGTGGCCATAAGCTGGCGCTTGAAGCGCTCCTACTCGATGGGATCCTCAGGCACGATAAATTCTTCGTCGTTGAGGCTTACCTCGTCTTCGGAGACAGGCATGTAATTGTCCTCCTCCGATTCTCCATCTGCTGCCTGCTCTGGAGGGCTGGCTTGTTCACCCTCCCGTTCTAAATCGTGCTGGAGGGGATTGTTGTTGTCTTCGGCACTATCCGAAGTGTTATTGTCTCTTGTGCCGGTATCACTACTTTTGCTATGGCGGTACTTAGAGCGGCGCCGCTGACGTTGGCGCTTGAGTTGCTTCTTGGAGGGGTCATCCTTCGTTGTTTCATCGCCATTGTCTTCTTTGGGGGTGTCCACCATGTATATATCATATGATGAGGTGGCAGTCCAGCGCCCTATGGGCGGTGGTTCCTGTTCGTCTCCTGCATCGTCGTCCATACCGTTGATGTCTTCGGAGTCGAAGTCGAGCATGTCGATTAAATCGTCGATAGTGGCTACTAAGTGGGTGGTGGGTGGGCAGTGAATTTCTTCGTCGTCCACATCCCATTCTAGCCGGACATAGTTCAGCCAAGGTTCTCCTGACAAGGAGAGAGACCTTAATGAATTTAGCACATCGCCGAAAGGCGAGTGCTGAAAGATATCCGCGGAGGTAAACTCCATGATCGGCGCCCAATCGGATTCGATAGGCACGGATGCAGGCGGCTTGGAGTCCGTGGTCGGAGATGAATCCAGTGGTTCGGCAACACGGCTCTCGTAAGGGGTGAAGTCGGTATCCGGCTCCATCACCACTGAGAGTGCGGCCTCCATGGCGGGGTCTATCCCTTCGTCCTCGGATGGCACAATTTGCTCCGGATTGAAGGTCGGAGTAGTTATAGGTGTGATCTCCCGAACACTGGTTGACGGCAGAGCTAAATCATGCTCGTCGTGATCGTGCGGCGCACCCGACATGGGCTCAAATCTGTCGAAGATCAAGTCTCCGCGGATGTCGGCAGTGTAGTTTAGGTTTCCGAACTTAACCTGATGGCCAGGGGCGTAGCTCTCGATCTGCTCCAGATGGCCAAGCGAGTTGGCCCGCAGTGCGAAGCCGCCGAATAAGAAGATCTGTCCGGGAAGGAAAACCTCGCCCTGGACCGCATCGTTACCGATGATCAAAGGAGCCATCAAGCCCTATGGTGACGACATAGTGGAACTCTCAATGAAAGCACCAATGTCGGTGTCAAAATCGGCGGATCTCGGGTAGGGGGTCCCAAACTGTGCGTCTAAGGCGGATGGTAACAGGAGGCAGGGGACACGATGTTTACCCAGGTTCGGGCCCTCTTGATGGAGGTAATACCCTACATCCTGCTTGATTGATCTTGATGATATGAGTATTACAAGAGTTGATCTACTACGAGATCGTAGAGGCTAAACCCTAGAAGCTAGCCTATGGTATGATTATTGTTGTCCTACGGACTAAACCCTCCGGTTTATATAGACACCGGAGGGGGCTAGGGTTACACAAAGTCGGTTACAAGGGAGGAGATCTACATATCCGTATTGCCAAGCTTGCCTTCCACGCCAAGGAGAGTCCCATTCGGACACGGGACGAAGTCTTCAATCTTATATCTTCATTATCCAACAGTCCGGCCAAAGGATATAGTCCGGCTGTCCGGAGACCCCCTAATCCAGGACTCCCTCAATGGCACACTAAACTATAGAGTACTCATCAGACCGCGTCTGCCAGACGTTCAAAGCGTCTACATTAGCTGGAGGGGCTTGTCACCTAGCAGTGCATCAAGGACATAATTCTTCTGTGCAGTAATGAGGATCATCCTCAAGTTATGGACCCAGTCTGTGTAGTTGCTACCATCGTCTTTCAACTTAGCTTTCTCTAGGAACGCATTAAAATTCAAGGGAACGGTAGCACGGGCCATTGATCTACAACATAGATATGCAAAAACTGTCAGGACTAAGTTCATGAAAAATTAAGTTCAATTAATCATATTACTTAAGAACTCCCACTTAGATAGACATCCCTCGAGTCATCTAAATGATCACGTGATCCATATCAACTAAACCATGTCCGATCATCATGTGAGATGGAGTAGTTTGCAATGGTGAACATCTCTATGTTGATCATATCTACTATATGATTCACGTTCAACCTTTCGGTCTCCAGTGTTCCGAGGCCATGTCTGTACATGCTAGGCTCGTCAAGTTTAACCCGAGTATTTCGCATGTGCAAAATTGTCTTGCGTCCGTTGTATGTGAACGTAGAGCTTATCACACCCGAGCATCACGTGGTGTCTCGGCACGACGAACTGTCGCAACGGTGCATACTCAAGGAGAACACTTATACCTTAAAATTTTAGTGAGGGATCATCTTATAATGCTACTGCCGTACTAAGCAAAATAAGATGCATAAAAGATAAACATCACATGCAATCAAAATATGTGACATGGTATGGCCATCATCATCTTGTGCCTTTGATCTCCATCTCCAAAGCATCGTCATGATTTCCATCGTCGCCAGCTTGACACCTTGATCTCCATGGTAGCGTCGTTGTCGCCTCGCCAACTATTGCTTCTACAACTATCGCTAACGCATAGTGATAAAGTAAAGCAATTACATGGCATTTGCATTTCATACAATAAAGCGACAACCATAAGAGGCTCCTGCCAGTTGCCGATAACTTTTACAAAACATGATCATCTCATACAATAACGTATATCACATCATGTCTTGACCATATCATATCACAACATGCCCTGCAAAAACAAGTTAAACGTCTTCTACTTTGTTGTTGCAAGTTTTACGTGGCTGCTACGGGCTTCTAGTAAGAACCGTTCTTACCTAGGCATCAAAACCACAACGGTGATTTATCAAGTTTGATGTTTTAACCTTCAACAAGGACCGACCACAGTCAAATTCGATTCAACTAAAGTTGGAGAAACAGACACCCGCCAGTCACCTTTATGCAAAACTAGTTGCATGTCTATCGGTGGAACCGGTCTCATGAACGTGGTCATGTAAGGTTGGTCCGGGCCGCTTCATCCATATCGCCGAATCAAAATAAGACATTGGTGATAAGTAGTATGATGATCACCACCCACAACTCTTTGTGTTCTACTCGTGCATATCATCTACGCATAGACCTGGCTCTGATAACACTGTTGGGAACGTAGCATGCAATTTCAAAAAAAATCCTACGCTCACGCAAGATCTATCTAGGAGATGCATAGCAACGAGAGGGGAGAGTGTGTCCACGTACCCTCGTAGACCGAAATCGGAAGCGTTTTGACAATGCGGTTGATATAGTCGAACTTCTTCTCATTTCGACCGATCAAGCACCGAACATAAGACACCTCTAAGTTCTGCACACGTTCAGCTCGATGACATCCCTCGAACTCTTGATCCAGCAAAGTGTCGAGGGAGAGTTTCGTCAGCACGACGGTGTGGTGATGATGATGGTGAAGTGATCTGCGTGCGGCTTCGCCTAAGCACTACGACAATATGACCGGAGGCGTAAACTGTGGAGGGGGCGCCGCACATGGCTAGGAATCAATGTTGTGTGTTCTAGCGGTGTCCTCGCCCCACACATATATATAGGTGGGAGAGGGAGAGGGGCAGCAAGGGGCGCCCCAAGTAGGAGTAATCCTACTTGGGCGCCTCCTACAAGTCGGCCTCCCACCCTTCCATAAGTGTCGGAGGGGGAAGGAAAGAGAGGGGGGAGGGGAAAGAAAGGGGGAGGCCGAATCCTCCCCTTTCCTTCTCCATCCCTCCTTTCCTTTCCCCCTTATTTTGGCCTATAGGGGGTGCACTAGCCCCTTAGGGGTTGGTTTGTCCCTCTCTTGTCCCATTAGGCCCATATTGTTTGTTGGGGTTACCCGGAACCCCATTTGGTGACCCGATACATACCCGGTACCCCCGAAACACTTCCGGTGTCCGAATACTATCGTCCTATATATGAATCTTTACCTCTCGAGCATTTAGAGACTCCTCGTCATGTCCATGAGCTCATCCGGGACTCCGAACAACATTCGATCACCAAATCACATGACTCGTATAATACAAAATCGTCATCGAATGTTAAGCGTGCGGACCCTACGGGTTCGAGAACTATGTAGACATGACCGAGACACCTCTCCGGTCAATAACCAATAGCGGAACCTGGATGCTCATATTGGTTCCTACATATTCTACGAAGATCTTTATCGTTCAAACCGTAATGACAACATACGTTATTCCCTTTTTCATCGGTATGTTACTTGCTCGAGATTCGATCATGGGTATCATCATACCTAGTTCAGTCTCATTACCGGCAAGTCTCTTTACTCGTTCCATAATGCATCAGCCCACAACTAACTCATTAGTCACATTGCTTGTAAGGCTTATTATGATGTGCATTACCCAGAGGGCCCAGAGATACCTCTATGATACTCAGAATGACAAATCCTAATCTCGATCTATGCCAACCCAACAAACACCTTCGGAGATACCTGTAGAGCATCTTTATAATCACCCAGATACGTTGTGACATTTGATAGCACACAAGGTATTCCTCCGGTATCTGGGAGTTGCATAATCTCATAGTGAAAGGAATATGTATATGACATGAAGAAAGCAATAGCAATAAAACTAAATGATCAACATGATAAGCTAACGGACGGGCCTTGTCCATCACATCATTCTCCTAATGATGTGATCTCGTTCATCAAATGACAACACATGTCTATGGTTAGGAAACTTAACCATCTTTGATTAATGAGCTAGTCTAGTAGAGGCATATTAGGAACACGGTGTTTTGTCTATGGGAAACGTTTATACCCGGCGCACCGGCCGAGTGTTCCCCCGGTCGCGCACAGGCCGCTCGATTCGAGTTGATCACACGGCCAAAAAATAGCTAACAAACCACGTGCTACTCTCTTTCACGCCCACATCCTTCCCAAAGGGCCCACACGCACCACACTTATCTTCTTGCGTGAGACAACGCCGTCCACTGATTTCTTTTCTTCCCCACCAGATCCCATGGCTTTCCTCATCTCCGTAGTGCTCAGCGCCGACCACCACCGCAGGCCCGGCGCTACGAGTGCCAACCGGGTTCCTCCTTCTTCTTCTTTCCCATCCCCACCTCTCCTATAGCTTTTCCTCCTCCTTCATGTCCACCATCATCGCACTACAAATCCGTCGTAGATCCGATGAGGTGCTGCCCTTGGTCGGTGTCGCGACGGCCGCCACGCCGTGATCCGAGCTCCAACCCAGGGGGTGCTGGAACCGGCAAGGGGTGGTGCTGCAACCGCCCTCACCTGAAAGCTGGAAGCTTTTGGTGCTACAATCCCAGGCCGATGTATCGGGGACGACGGCTATGTTGTGCTACAACGGGCGGACAAGATGCTGGAACCGGCCTCAGTGGGAGCTGCGACCAGCGGAAATTTTTGCTTCATCCGGGTTTTTGTTTTGCTGGAACTAGAGGATTTTTTGCTACCATCATGTATGAATTTGGCTGGATCCAGTGCTCATTTTTTTGCTACCATCATCTATGAATTTGGCTGGATCCAGTGCTCATTTTTTTGCTACCATTGTTTTAGTTTTTGCTAGAACTAGCACCAATTTTTGCAACCATTGTCTTTGAGTTTTGCTGGAACCAGATGATTATTTTTGATACCATTGTCTTAGTTTTTGCTGGAACTAGCACTATTTGTGCTACTATCGTCTTTGGATTTTGCTGGAAACAGTGTATTATTTTGCTACCACGGGCTTTTGCTGCAACCTTCGTCAATCAGCGATGATGATTTTCCTGCAACCGTCACCGATTTTTGCTACAACCGGCAAATATTTTTGCGACGTCCATTCATGGCGAGTCGCGACCCGCGACGACGACGACGTCGTTTTTGCTGCAACCGTCGTTGCCTTTTGCTACGACTAACAAGTTTTTTTTGCTACATCCGCTTTTATGGTGCATTTGGTGTCTTTTGAGTCGCGGAAACTCATGCAGTCTACGGCAAGGCCAGGGCGACGCACCGGAGTGCTGCAACCATGGAACGCCGGTGGCAAAAGTTGCCATCGGTCGAGGGGGAAGTTGCAACCGGTCAATGATGGGATTTGCAGCAAAAATTGAGAGTGGGGGAGGTTCCCCAGCAAGCACCGTCGCCGGAGACGATGTGCAGCCTCGCCGTTGGGAGCGGCGGCGATCTGGCGAGCTTTGCCGTCTCGTTCCCGTCTTGGATGTTTCTCTTCCGATTTGGGATTAGGAGGTGGGGAAGAGAGTCGTGGGCACGAGGAATACGGAAGTGGGGACATTATTCTTCGATCTGACGGTTTCTGTACATCGCATCTAACGGCCACGGTTGGATCGGCCCAAAGTTTGGGCCGGCTGACCGGCGCAGAGTACTCGCCTTTGTGTATGTATTCACACATGTATCAAGTTTCCGATTAATACAATTCTAACATGAATAATAAACATTTATTATGAATAATAAACATTTATCATGATATAAAGAAATATAAATAACAACTTTATTATTGCATCTACGACATATTTCCTTCACGTAGAACTCGACGCAAGAAGTGCAATGATGAAATGGTTTGTCATTTTGACGCGTGATTCCTTAAAATGACAAAAACAATTTCGCAAATCTCGATAGCTATTTATAAATGGAAATATTGGATCTTTGGAAATAAAAGCACAAAAAAACCACTCATCCTTTCTTTCCCGTGGAAAGAAATCCCACCAAAACTTCAAGGTTGCGGCAAGTCACACACATCTGGTGTGCTTCTTGTTACCACGAAAAGGAGGCGAGAGTTCTTTTTATGGGGTGAGAAATTTCCAATTTATTCATCATTATGGCAGTACACGGAACATTAGAGGTAATAAAAATTACAACCTGGTCCATGGACCACCTAGCGACGACTACAAGTATCGGAGCGAGCCGAAGGTGCGCCGCCATCATCGCCCCTCCCTCAACGGAGCCAAGCAAACCTTGTTGTAGTAAACAGTCGGGAATTCTTCGTGCTAAGGACCCAAAAGACCAACGCAGCAACCATCGCCGATGAAGAGATTTGTAGATCGAAAAGATTGAACTTGTAACCACACAAACGAAGACGAGCTGGATCTAAATAGATCAACTGAAGACCAACACCGACGAAATCCCGCAAGATTTGATGGAGACACACCTCCACATATCCTTTGACGATGTTATTCGTACCATCGGGACGGGGATAGGACATGGGAGACATTATTCCCATTAAGGGACATCGCCCCGCCACACTACCCCGAGAGATGTTGAACCTAACAAAAAACGAGAACGGGTCCCTCCCGCCGGTGAGGAGCCAAGATCCTCCGCACCTCCACGGCCCAAAGTCCATCAAAGGTGGCGCAGATCGACGGCGCCGGCGGCGGGAGCAGAAAACTGACTTTTCTTGAGGAGGAGGAAAGACACTTACGATAGTTCCCTGGGAGGAGGCGAGAGTTAATTTGCAAAAGATGCCCTCTAGTCACTAATGTTATTACGTCAAATTAAATGGGATTCGCACAAAGGCGTCCGAGCTAGGCTAGCCTATTAGATAGCGTATACACAATTTTTACCGTGTTCGTCTTTCCTAGCATGTTTTTTCTGTTTCGTTGTTCTTAATTGTTTTTCCTATTTTGGTATTTTTAAAACATGAAAATTTTGTTTTAATAAAATTTGAGAATATTTTTTGAAGTTTTTGAAAATTTTAATAAAACTAGTCATTTTTTAAACATGATTTTTTGGGAAAAAACTTTATTTTTTAAAACAAGGTGTTTAAAAAAAGGAAAATTTCAAATTTTGGGAACATTTTTTAAGTGTGGACAATTTTTATACTTGAAATTTTTTGAACCTTTATTTAAACAGAGCAATTTTGAATTTTTTACAATTTATAAATGAAAAATATTGGGGAAGATGTTTTTTTAAAATTTTGAACCTCTTTTTAAAATGTCAACATTTTTTCAATTTTAAATTTTCTAAAAACACTATCATTTAAAAATCGAGACCAACATTTAGGACAAGGGAGGAAAGGAACAAATAAAAACCAAAAAAACATGAAGAAGACAATAGAAAAACAGATAAAATTAAAACAACACCAAAACATTATAGCCTCTAAAACTTAAAAGGAAGGTTCTCAAAACTGTGATTTAACATCTATAACTAGCTAATGGGCCAGCCCACCTCAGTTTTCTTCGATGGCCCTTGTGCAAAGCGACGACAATTCGATGCAACATGCAGGGAGCCGAAATAACTAATTCAGGCCTTCTAAAGATCATTTTTATCTTCCTAGGTTGCGTGAAGTGGCGCGCTGTATGTGCATCACTTGTTGTAACCTGTGAGATTTCTCTTTTTTTCGTAAATCACTTTATTCAGAACGTTTTATTTCCTAAACCATGCGTCCAAATCTCAAATCTTTTCACCGTTGGACCCCTCACGTCGAGATATTTAAAAGTATGTTGATATGTTTTGACGAACTTTTTTTCACAAAACTCCCGTGAAAGAAAAAAAATAAACAACGCGTTTCATTTTCAAGAGGCACGGCCGTGCCTCTCACAGAATGAAAAGAGAAAACACGTTTTTTTTTTTGTCTCTGAGAGGCACGGCCATGCCTCTTGCGGAAGCAAAACCGTGCCTCTCACATAAGCAAAATTGTGCCTCTCACAGAAGAAATTTTCTTTTTCATTTCCGAGAGGTATGGTCGTGCCTCTCACGGAAGGAAAAAAAATGCGTTTTTTTCGTTTTCTCCATGCCTCTCACGGAAGCAAAATCGTGCCTCTCAAGAAAGAAAAAGAAAAGAAAAATGTGCTTTTTTTTTCTTTCCGAGAGTCATGGTCGAGCCTCTTGCGAAAGCAAAACCATGCCTCTCGCGGAAGGGAAAAACGTATTTTTCACGCAAAAAATAATCAATTTTTTATCCAACAGCTAAGAAAGACTGATGGAAAACCAAAAACCCCCAAAAAACATCTAAAAAGCTGAAAACGCATACAGAAAAATAAAAAAAATCCAGAGGGAGCGCCAAGAGCGCGACAGGTGTCGCGCTCTCAGCCCATCCACGAGTCATCGTTGGGAGGCTCCGGAAGGAGCGCTCGTCAACTAGTTGCTCTTGCAGGGAGCTCCTTTTTCAGCGCGTGGGGCGCTGGCAAACGTGCCAGCGCACATCAACTCCCCTCCCGCGCGCCCCTCGTTGGCCGACCCATAAGTGGGGTCGAGCGCCCCAGTTTTTTATTCCATATTTTTTTCTGTTTTTTATTTTATAAAAAAAAGGAATATCAAGAAAGTTCAAAATTGAAGGGAAAAATGATTTGGGGGAAAATGTTCCAGAAATCATAACAAGCCCATGGTTTAAAAAAATCATGATGTTTTTTAAAAAAATGTTCCCATATTGTAAAAAAGTTCATGGATTCACAAAGTGTTCATACATTTCAAAACAATGTTCGCTAATTAAAAATTTGATTAACTTTTTGTGAACTTGGTGGACAAATTTTTTATTAAGAACATTGTTTTTTGAAAAATGGATTATTCTTTTAGGATTCAATGAACATTTTTGTGAACTTGGTTCACAAAATCGCCCAACATGCATCAAATGGAAATCGACCAACGTGAGCCCCTGTTGCCCCGTCCTGGCACTA
Source organism: Triticum dicoccoides (assembly GCF_002162155.2). NCBI lineage: Eukaryota > Viridiplantae > Streptophyta > Magnoliopsida > Poales > Poaceae > Triticum > Triticum dicoccoides. The sequence goes on from NC_041382.1 coordinate 122,498,261, forward strand.
ACTGGACCAACCCAGGTTTCTGGAAGAAAAAAAAAACTGGACCAACTCAGTAAGCATAGCGAGGCTATCCTCGTACGTACTTATTCTCTGCTTTTTAATCTTTTGTCAGTTTTATTCTTTCAGTGGTTGTTCTATTAAAATACTTCTAAATTTTATTAAAAAAAGTTCATGAATTTCAAAAAATGTTTGTGTGTTTTTTTAATGTCCATGATATTTTTCCTGAACTTTGAAAATGTTCCCGGATCTCAAAAAACGATTCTTGATTTAAACAGGCACCGGCGGTGAATATGATGATTGTACACTCACCTCAGGGTGACTCCTTCGGCTGTGAGGTAGAGCGTGGGCTGGCGATGCTCTTTGACACAACAACGACCCGCGGATTGAGCGTTGAGTGCGAGTTTGATGGTGCGGCGCGTGACGGTGTGGTCGGGTCGGTTCATGCACTAAGAATGAAGCAAGAGAGGGAAAAGTTAATCAGCAGGAGGGAGGGACAGAGGAGGTCGTGCACATATCTTGGGCAAAGAGATAGGCTCGGGAGAGGCTAACGAGTCTAGGGGAGCGCGGTGCGATCGCCACGCAGAAGTCTGCCGCGTTGGCTAGAGGTGGAAGACAGATGTGCCCTTTTGGGCTGTGTTGGGATGAGCTTACACCGGTCTTTAACTTTTTTTTCTTTGTTTTCATTTATTTGCTGACAATTTGAATTTAATTAAAATCCAAATGAGCACGGAATCTTTTGGATATTTGTAGAGAGAATTTTTTATTTGGCCCTTTCTTAAATTTTGCTTCCTTTTTTGGCCCAAAAACTTGTTTCTTCCTTTTTCGACACTCAAACTTCATTTTGTTCCTTATGTGACACTTTAGTCAGTTTTGGCTAGTAATGGTGTTAAGTCTAACTTAAAAGACCATTTTACCCCTAGTGTAATATGTGACCCGATTATTTACATGCAAACACAGAGGTCTCTTTGTTGGATAAACAAATAAAAAGTAGTACTATGTGTATAATCATAAAAAAAGTATTGCAGGGGAATAATAATAATAATATGAGTGAAACAATGACGACAATTTTTTTTGCGGGATAAAAAAAACAATGATGACATATCCAATCGATCAAGAGCTAGCTTCTACCGCTGGCGTGAGGTAATAGACGAGCGTGCACTGTTCCAGGCAAAAATCGATTAAGCTGCTAGCATCCTTGCTTATTGTGCTTGCTTTGCACGTAGTGTGTTAGCTCCTTTGAAGCACCGATACGCACACAAGTATACTACAGGACAAGCATGCACACACACTCAGTAAGCACGCACGCATTGACACATGCAAGCGGCAGCAAGCGTGCAGCCATCACGCACGCAGCACGGTACCAGCAAGGCAGCAAGCACGCGGCGGCGGTTGCAGCAATAGCCGGGGGCACGCTCGCGTAGTCGAGCCCAAATACTCGATCCAATCTTTTTTTTCTGACATATTACCACCAGGGGCAGCATTGTCTTTTTACATGCCATTTAACAACGCCGGATGGAAAAGTGGATGTAAGTGTCAGATAGGGAACAAAATGAAGTTTAAGTGTCAAGAATGGAAGAAAAAAGTCTTTTGGGTCAAAAAGGGAAGCAAAATTTAAGAAAGGGCCAAATAAGGAATTCGTGGCATCCATGGACCCTTCCAAGTGCACATAAAAAAATCAGGAATTTTGAGCTTATATTTCTATTTTATATGAATATAAACCCAATTCAAATACAATATGGATTAATTTCAAAGCCCAAAAATAATTCCCTTAAGCTCATGCCTAAACCTTAGGGCGTAAGAAGGGCATTTTGGATTTATTATAAACAAAATTAGGGTTTTACCCTTCTTAATTAACATGAGGCTTGAATTTCCCTCGATTTCAAATTTCCAAAAAAGTAAATATGATGTCATGATATTCTTAACTACTCTATTACATTATAATTAACTAGGGTTGTGACCATTGTTCTTCGGAAATGTGATGTTTGACCTTTCCTACTGTACGTCCTCATTGCTTTTCTCTACGGGTCAATAGATGAGAAGGCCTGGCCCACATGGAGTATGGTTTCATTCATATCTGCATATGTGTAATATCTAGAATTGAATTTCATATCTTCGTCATTTGAATCTGGAAGCTCAAGTCTGTCAACTTCGTAATTGTCATCTTTCTTAAGTTGCTTTCATTTTCCTTTCCTTTTGTTCTCTTCATCGGTTTGGCAGTTGTCGCTGACCAAATCATCATCACCTTCCTCCAAGTCATAGTCACTATCCACTATTTCTGGCTCATGGTCAGAGTCAGAGGAGTCATTTTTTTAATCACCTTCCTCCAAACCATCTTGAACAACCTGTACACTTGCTCTGCTTCTACTTATGCCTCTGTTGGGCTATCTGTAAAACAGCATGCCCCAATGCTCTGATCTGGCCCAATGCTCATATCTGCACCATTGTCCTGCTTCTCCTCTCTTCTGCATTTCATAGGACTGATAGTAGCAGGCAAGTGTGTAGCAGGGTTTTAAAAAAACATCATCCCATTCTGCATTGACGTTATTTACGCGTTCTAGATAGAACATGTGATACCTATGTCCCTCTTTAACCATTGCGCAAATGCAGTTTTTGTCACTGTTCTTTGAGATCAACCGAAGCTCATCTTCATTTGTTTGACTACCAAGCAGGAGCAAATAGGTCTTTATTTTCCCTTTGTGCTCATATCCCAAATCCTCAATGAGATCATCCAACATTTCCATGCATGTCGTACTGCATTCACAGAAATCATAGCAAACCTTCTCCCTGTTCAGCGACTTATTGCATCTGTGACCTATGAAAAATCCCCCATGAACAAACTCCAAGTGAAACGATCAGTGTGTTGTACTGACTAAAATTCAGAGGAAACAACATGTTCAATTCAGTTGTAATAAAACCTCACAATTCCTCCTAAACCCTAATTAAATTGGAACCAAATCAACAAAAAACGTACAATAGACCAGAGATACATTGCAAATGAACATAGCTGAGATTCTTAAGCGGAAAAGAACTAGGGCTATAACCGTAATGGAGCTCACCGTACTCGGGAACATGCCCCTGTTCCTGCCGCCGCTCATGCATGTCTGGCCACCAACACACTATCCATCCGGATGTCTCGATTGGGCCTCTGATTACGGCGACTACCGTCTACCACAGCCGAACCATGGCCGTTCTGTACATAGCCTACAAGTTGGAGGACCAGAGATGCATTCTACTCGTTCTGTGGTGAACCTCAGTGTATCTTGATGATCTAGGTATTTTGCCTTCCCATAGTAGTTGTTGTACTTTGTAAATGGATGGTTTTAAAGAATAGCACAAATGCCTGCAAACAATGACCAAACAAAAATTGGCTAACACACGCAATCAAATTATGCAAGTTTGTGTAAACACTTTGTAAATACCAACATTTTCTGAGCATGTAACATTGCGATGCAAAGTGCACACTGAACAGACATTGGCAAGGGTCACTCTGTATCTTCAACAGAAGAACCAACAGTGTATAAAGAATGTAAATATGAGTGAACATGTGATAAGTTCAATTTTCTGTAATACAACCGGATAGCCCATGGGCACAAGGTCTGATTCGTCCTTTCAGTAAATTACACAATGGTACAGGAACACTACATGGGATACACCAACAATGGGTGGTAAATAAAAACTTCTAGCAGGAACACCACAAACCAGATCTAACTTATTGCTGGCAACAAATCAAATTGTCTACTGATAAGTCTGATCTATATTAAGGGTTTGTAATCACAGATATGTAGTCACACTTGAGCAAAACCTGCAAGACATCATAACGAGGATTAAACAGGTATGCTGTGACAGCAATAACCAGATAAATACATTTTTATCGAAGGGAAGAATTGAAAAAGGAAAAAATTGCTTCTTCCAGGCAAAAGAAAACAGTGTGATTAAGGTCAGACTTATGTGGAGTTTATCAGTGTAATAGTTCGATATTCATAATAGCATAAGGCACATTCAGAAGGGATTAATGAAAATTCTGATGAAAGTGAAAAGCGGGAGGGCATTTTGTTTTCTCAAAGTAGTACTCACTTTTAAGTTAAGTTTATCAGTGCAATCAGTAGTAGTCACTCTGAACGAGTACCAACTAATAGCAGATGACTCATTCAGAAGATAGATTTAGAATTTAGTGAAAGCAAGAGGGGAGTTCGTCAAAGTGAGATATTTACATTAACTTGGGTTCAGAAATCTCATGTCAATTTAAACCCTTTGTACAGAATCACATAACAAAGTTTCCACTGATAGGGTTCAAGAACAACGACATGGAAGCAGCAGAACGCCTTCCGGGGTACAGTATCACCATAAAGCTATGTGCTGTTTATTGCATATTTCAAAGCAAATATTACTGCAAAGGCACTAACTACCATAACTTCTGAAAGACCCTCATGGTTCTAGCATTAAATGCAGAGCAACCAAGAAGTCCATAGTACCATCATGACTGTTGGATCATGAATTTGATATATCCTCATTCAAATGTTGCTGGTACTAATATATCCAAATTAAGTGTGACTAAGAATGTTTTTTTAGGTCAACCTGACAGCTAAACAGATCCCCACCCTGGATCTTATTGCTCAATTTCCCAAACAAATAAGATGAATGGCTGTGCCACTTATGAAAATTGCCTAAAAACCAATACGAAAAAGAATGTAATGAAACATAAAAAGGAGAGAAGTTATACCTTGTATGAAATCATTCCATTTATCACCTTTGTGGTCCTTTATACTGTTCTATGTAGCCTGATATATAATAACATAATGTTATATAAAAATATACAAGTGTCGTGACATACTCGTGACAGGGGGAACTATTTAGCTTTTAGCATAGAAACAAACATAATATTTAGCGTTGAAATGCTACAAACGAAAGATAAAACAAGTACAATTAAACAATTACCTTGGCATATGGGGCAAAAATGGCTTTGACATCTTCAAACACCTCAGGAATTGGTTTTGCAGCATCGATCTGATCATACGCAAGTTGGGCAGTAAGTTTGAAAGTGGACAGATTCCGAAAAGGGTAGTAAAGTGCATGAAAAAAAACCCAGTCCTCATGCATGCAAGACTGTTATCCCAGTATATTGTTCCTTCGGGGTTCAGACTAACGTGTTCCCTAAATGTTCAATTTTATAACCCCCATGCATGCATGTGGAGATGCATTCCTTTGAGGTTCCCTCATTAGTCATTGTGGGAGTGCAGCAATACCTTCTTAACCTTGTCCTTCGCGTCATAGTACTCAATCACAGGCAAACTGGATTCAACAAAAACTTTGAATCTCTTCCTGATAGTCTCGATGTTGTCATCAACTCTACCCTGCAAAACAATACGAATTGTTGGAAACACGAAAATGGTGGTTTTGATAAGGATACATAGGCCAAACATGAGCACATATGTGAAGAATGAAACCTCATTGCGTCCCAAAAGACGTCTTTCCATCTCTTCCTCAGAACAATTGAAGAATAGCACAAATGCAGGCGAAATTTTTGTCTGAGAAAATGTGAAGCAATCAGCAATCTTGCAAAGTCATTTATACGTACATTATGATGGAAGACAAGAAGAAGCTGAACTATTATGTGAGTTAGTAGTGAAAAGTGAAAGAACATCAATTTTGAAGTGCAAGGAGTAGACGAGCTTACAACATTCTCGAACGCAGCACGATTCTCTTCATTCCTTGGAAACCCGTCAATGAGGAACTTATCATTCTCATTCTTTATCATGGCTTGCTGCAAGAGCTTTATAGTCACCTCCGACGGAACAATCTTTCCCTCCTTTATCATGTTCTCAATCATAGTTCTGTAAAATTAAGTGTAAAAATAAACATAGGTGCATGTAAATGTTAAATAATAAATAGATTGACATGACGAATATAATTTTCATAAAAAAATTGCTCTAGAGAAACTTATGAAAGAAACTAACATACCCATTCTCAGAACCAGATTTAATCTCCGCGCGCAAAAGATCTCCAGCACTAAGATGGGTGAATCCAAAGTGTTCAACAATGTTGGAACACTGTGTGCCCTTTCCACTTCCAGGACCACCTGTGTGTAAATTCTTGGGTCAGGTACAGAAGAAAGTTTATTTATTTAGATACATGTAATGCTTGATAATACGCATTTGATGGTCAGATATATTATCAAAGAAAGTTTACCAAGAACAAATACTACTGTGACTTTCTTGTCACCCAACATGTTCTCAGCAACCACCTGCATGAAAAACAAAGTTTCGGCCATAAGACAAACAAAGAATCATGAATAGCAAAATTTCTGTGAGACAAGGGAGTTTCATTTACTGCCTATATGAAGCGTTGCTCAAGGTGCCAGAATTATATTGGCAGTATGCTCAAGAATTCAAGTTCTTTGGACACGAGTCCAACAACAATAATGTTTATCTATTCCAAATTAAACTAAATGGTTAGATAGTACTCCCTCCATTCACAAATATAAGATGTTCTAACTTTTTTCCGAATTGGATTCATTTCAATCCGTATGCAGTCCATATTGAAATATCCAAAACATCTTATATTTATGAACAGAAGTAGATGTAACACGGTGAGATTCAGGGCACAACGCTTGTGTGAAAGAGTTAATAAATTGAAGAATGTCCGCTAATACTGAAAACAGAAGGCATTGCACATCCTCAATGAAGAAGTGCGCCTTTGCAGCAACAAGTGCTTATCTAATATATCCAGGGAATGAGGAATGAAAAGTAATGCCATACACGTACCTCCTTCTCAGTCACAACTGCGGGAGCATCCACAACCGTGCCCATGGCTGAAAATAATTCGAATATTCAGTTTAGAAGTTCTAGTTATGCATCTCAAAATGAAAAGAGAAGAAATACAACATGTAAAACCACCACTCTATATGGTGAAGATGAGGAGTGGCACTAACATTGTTTAAGGGCTGAGGACACTTTGGTTATTTAAACCACTTAGAAAAATCAGGGAGTTTGATTCACTAATTACACATAAACAAACCCTTAAACAGCATTGCACTGATTGAGTAGACTCCCGAATTACTTGTACAGGATCACAATCAGTATTCTCATTTCCAACCAACAAAAATAAGTGCAAGTTTCCGAGCTCATCACCCAAAAATTACCCGTGACCCATGCCTAGCATCAATCAGGAGAGATGCAAAGGCAGGATCACACACTGTTCCAGAAAAGGATATTTCTTCTCCTTCCACCTAACCAAGGGATATTCGCTGTTATGCTTACAAGCATACGGGTCCATTTTAAAATGAGCTAGACAAACAAAAGGATCACAATTACAACCCGATTTAAACTTAGATCTCCCTTGATTTCCCGCCGCTTACAGCTAACATAAACAAAGATCAGAACAAGCAGATCACCCACGTTAATACTATTTCAATTTTTCTCTATTTTGATTCGGACAACATAGATCATCCAGCCCTCTAAACTCCCAGTGCAATGATCCCTAGATCCAGCTGCAGGCGCGCAACCCTAGGACCCCTCCTCGTCAGATCTGCATCCCGGACTGCCGCCGGACCCAACCATTTCGGCCGGGAGACGGGATCCCTTCCCTCAACCCCCGGATCACGCGGACTACACCCCGCCCGATAACCCGCCACGGGACAACATTCGAGACGCACTCCAGGTGATAACAACAACAGGCTAGCGAGCGAGCAACGCCGCCAGATCTCGCAACAGGGCGGCCGGGATCTCACGTACCTCGGCGCCGGCGGATGAGCTGGGCTCCGAATCGAATGCCGGTGGAGGGGTCGGCGCGGCGGCGAGACCACGGTG